>NC_140990.1:47796131-47824717 GCF_052327205.1 Somniosus microcephalus
TTCACCCCTACTCTCCAACCCCCCTCACCCCAACTCCTCTTTCACCCCTGCTCTCCAACCCCCTCACCCCAACTCCTCTTTCACCCCTACTCTCCAACCCCTCTACCCCAACTCCTCTTTCACCCCTACTCTCCAACCCCTCTCACCCCAACTCCTCTTTCACCCCTACTCTCCACCCCCTCACCCCAACTCCTCTTTCACTCCCTACTCTCCAACCTCCTCACCCCAACTCCTCTTTCACCCTACTCTCCAACCCCCTCACCCAAACTCCTCTTTCACCCCTACTCTCCAAGTCCCCTCACCCCAACTCCTCTTTCACCCCTCTCTCCAACCCCCCTCACCCCAACTCCTCTTCACCCCTACTCTCCAACCTCCCTCACACAAACTCCTCTTTCACCCCTACTCTCCAACTCCCCTCACCCCAACTCCTCTTCTCACCCCTACTCTCCAACCCCCCTCACACCCAACTCCTCTTTCACCCTCGACTCTCCAACACCTCACCCCAACTCCTCTTTCACCCCTACTCTCCAACCCCCTTCACCCCAACTCCTCTTTCACCACTACTCTCCAGCCCCCCTCACCCCAACTCCTCCTTCACCCCTACTCTCCAACCCCCTCACCCCAACTCCTCTTTCACCCCTACTCTCCAACCCCCCTCACCCCAACTCCTCTTTCACCCCTACTCTCCAACCCCCTCAGCCCCAACTCCTCTTTCACCCCTACTCTCCAACCACCCTCACCCCAACTCCTCTTTCACCCCTACTCTCCAACCCCTCTCACCCCAACTCCTCTTTCACCCCTACTCTCCAACCCCTCACCCCAACTCCTCTTTCACCCGGCTCTCAACCCCCTTCACCCCAACTCCAATTTCACCCCTACTCTCCAACCCCCTCACCCCAACTCCTCTTTCACCCCTACTCTCCAACCCCCCTCACCTCAACTCTCCTCTTTCACCCCTACTCTCCAATCCCCCTCACCACCAACTCCTCTTTCACCCCTACTCTCCAACCCCCCTCACCCCAACTCCCTTTCACCCCTACTCTCCAACCTCCCTCACCCCAACTCCTCTTTCACCCCTTCTCTCCAACCACCCTCACCCCAACTCCTCTTCACCCCTACTCTCCAACCCCCTGCACCCCAACTGCTCTTTCACCCCTACTCTCCAACCCCCCTCACCCCAACTCCTCTTTCACTCCTACTCTCCACACCCCCTCACCCCAACTCCTCTTTCACCCCTGCTCTCCAACACCTTCACCCCAACTCCTCTTTCACCCCTACTCTCAACCCCCGTCACCCCAACTCCTCTTTCACCCCTACTCTCCACCCCCCTCACCCCAACTCCTCTCTTCCACCCCTGCCTCCCTACTCACCCCCTCACCCCAACTCCTCTTTCACCGCTACTCTCCAACCCTCCCTCACCCCAACTCCTCTTTCACCCCTACTCTCCAACCCCCTCACCCCAATTCCACTTTCACTCCTACTCTCCAACCCCCTCACCCCAACTCCTCTTTCACCCCTACTTTCCAACCCCCTCACCCCAACTCCTCTTTCACCCCTACTCTCCAACCCCCTCAACCCAACTCCGCTTTCTCCCTACTCTCCAACTCCCCTCACCCCAACTCCTCTTTCACCCCTACTCTCCAACCCCCTTCACCCCAACTCCTCTTTCACCCCTACTCTCCAACCCCCTCACCCCAACTTCTCGTTTCACCCCTACTCTCCAAACCCCCTCACCCCAACTCCTCTTTCACCCCTACTCTCCAACCACCTCTCACCCAACTCCTCTTTCACCCCTACTCTCCACCCCCCTCACCCCAACTCCTCTTTCACCCCTGCTCTCCAACTCCTTCACCCCAACTCCTCTTTCACCCCTACTCTCCAACCTCTCCTCACCCCAACTTCTACTTCTCTTCACCCCTACTCTCCAACCCCCTCACCCCAGCTCCTCTTTCACTCCTACTCTCAACTCCCTCTCACCCCAACTCCTCTTTCACCCCTACTCTCCAACCCCCTCACCCAACTCCTCTTTCTCCCCTGCTCTCCAACCCCCCTCACCCCAACTCCTCTTTCACCCCTACTCTCCAACCCCCTCACCCCAACTCCTGTTTCACCCCTACTCTCCAAACCCCTCACCCCAACTCCTCTTTCACCCCTACTCTCCAACCCTACTCACCCCAACTCCTCTTTCACCCCTACTCTCCACCCCCCTCACCCCAACTCCTCTTTCACCCCTGCTCTCCAACACCTTCACCCCAACTTCTCTTTCACCCCTACTCTCCAACCCTCCTCACCCCAACTTCACTTTCACCCCTACTCTCCAACCCCTCACCCCTGCTCCTCTTTCACTCCTACTCTCTAACACCCTCACCCCAACTCCTCTTTCACCCCTACTCTCCACCCCCGTACCCCAACTCCTCTATCACCCCTACTCTCCAAGTCCCCTCACCCCAGCTCCTCTTTCACCCCTGCTCTCCAACCCCCCTTACCCCAACTCCTCCTTCACCCCTACTCTCCAACCCCCCTCACCCAAACTCCCCTTTCACCCCTACTCTCCAAGTCCCCTCACCCCAACTCCTCTTTCACCCCTACTCTCAAACCCCCCTCACCCCAACTCCGCTTTTACCCCTACTCTCCAACCCCCCTCACCCAAACTCCTCTTTCACCCCTACTCTCCAACTCCCCTCACCCCAACTCCTCTTTCACCCCTACTCTCCAACCCCCTCACCCCAACTCCTCTTTCACCCCTACTCTCCAACCCCTCTCACCCCAACTCCTCTTTCCCCCCTACTCTCCAATCCCCTCACCCCAACTCCTCTTTCACCCCTACTCTCCAACCCACCTCACCCCAATTCCTTTCACTCCTACTCTCCAACCTCCTCACACCAACTCCTCTTTCACCACTACTCTCCAACTACCCTCACCCCAACTCCTCTTTCACCCCTACTCTCCAAACCCCCTCACCCCAACTCCTCTTTCACCCGTACTCTCCAAACCCCCTCACCCCAACTCCTCCTTCACCCCTACTCTCCAACCCCCTCACCCCAACTCCTCTTTCACCCCTACTCTCCAACCCCCCTCAGCCCAACTCCTCTGTCACCCCGACTCTCCAACCCCCTCACCCCAACTCCTCCTTCACCCCTACTCTCCAACCCCCTCACCCCAACTCCTCTTTCACCCCTACTCTCCAACCCCCTCACCCCAACTCCTCTTTCACCCCTACTCTCCAACCACCCTCACCCCAACTCCTCTTTCACCCCGACTCTCCAACCCCCCTCACCCCAACTCCTCTGTCACCCCTTCTCTCCAACCCCCTCACCCCAACTCCTCTTTTACCCCTACTCTCCAACCCCTCTCACCCCAACTCCTCTTTCACCCCCACTCTCCAATCCCCTCACCCCAACTCCTCTTTCACCCCTACTCTCCAACCCCCCTCACCCCAACTCCTTTCACCCCTACTCTCCAACCTCCTCACCCCAACTCCTCTTTCACCCCTACTCTCCAACTACCCTCACCCCAACTCCTCTTTCACCCCTACTCTCCAACCTCCTCACCCCAACTCCTCTTTCACCCCTACTCTCCAACCTCCTCACCCCAACTCCTCTTTCACCCCTAATCTCCAACCCCCTCACCCCAACTCCTCTTTCACCCCTACTCTCCAAACCCCTCACCCCAACTCCTCTTTCACCCCTACTCTCCAACCCCTCTCACCCCAACTCCTCTTTCACCCCTCCTCTCCACCCCCTCACCCCAGCTCCTCTATCACTCCTACTCTCTAACTCCCTCACCCCAACTCCTCTTTCACCCTACTCTCCAACCCCCTCACCCAAACTCCTCTTTCACCCCTACTCTCCAAGTCCCCTCACCCTAACTCCTCTTTCACCCCTACTCTCCAACCCCCCTCACCCCAACTCCTCCTTCACCCCTACTCTCCAACCCTCCTCACCCCAACTTCTCTTTCACCCCTACTCTCCAACCCCTCACCCCAGCTCCTCTTTCACTCCTACTCTCTAACTCCCTCACCCCAACTCCTCTTTCACCCCTACTCTCCAACCCCCTCAACCCAACTCCTCTTTCTCCCCTGCTCTCCAACCCCCCTCACCCCAACTCCTCTTTCACCCCTACTCTCCAACCCCCTCACCCCAACTCCTGTTTCACCCCTACTCTCCAAACCCCTCACCCCAACTCCTCTTTCACCCCTACTCTACAACCTCTCTCACCCCAACTCCTCTTTCACCCCTACTCTCCACCCCCCTCACCCCAACTCCTCTTTCACCCCTGCTCTCCAACACCTTCACCCCAACTTCTCTTTCACCCCTACTCTCCAACCCTCCTCACCCCAACTTCTCTTTCACCCCTACTCTCCAACCCCTCACCCCTGCTCCTCTTTCACTCCTACTCTCTAACACCCTCACCCCAACTCCTCTTTCACCCCTACTCTCCACCCCCGCACCCCAACTCCTCTATCACCCCTACTCTCCAAGTCCCCTCACCCTAGCTCCTCTTTCACCCCTGCTCTCCAACCCCCCTTACCCCAACTCCTCCTTCACCCCTACTCTCCAACCCCCCTCACCCCAACTCCTCTTTCACCCCTACTCTCCAACCCCCTCACCCCAACTCCTCTTTCACCCCTACTCTCCAACCCCTCTCACCCCAACTCCTCTTTCACCCCTACTCTCCAATCCCCTCACCCCAACTCCTCTTTCACCCCTACTCTCCAACCCACCTCACCCCAATTCCTTTCACTCCTACTCTCCAACCTCCTCACACCAACTCCTCTTTCACCACTACTCTCCAACTACCCTCACCCCAACTCCTCTTTCACCCCTACTCTCCAAACCCCCTCACCCCAACTCCTCTTTCACCCGTACTCTCCAAACCCCCTCACCCCAACTCCTCCTTCACCCCTACTCTCCAACCCCCTCACCCCAACTCCTCTTTCACCCCTACTCTCCAACCCCCCTCAGCCCAACTCCTCTGTCACCCCGACTCTCCAACCCCCTCACCCCAACTCCTCCTTCACCCCTACTCTCCAACCCCCTCACCCCAACTCCTCTTTCACCCCTACTCTCCAACCCCCTCACCCCAACTCCTCTTTCACCCCTACTCTCCAACCACCCTCACCCCAACTCCTCTTTCACCCCGACTCTCCAACCCCCCTCACCCCAACTCCTCTGTCACCCCTTCTCTCCAACCCCCTCACCCCAACTCCTCTTTTACCCCTACTCTCCAACCCCTCTCACCCCAACTCCTCTTTCACCCCCACTCTCCAATCCCCTCACCCCAACTCCTCTTTCACCCCTACTCTCCAACCCCCCTCACCCCAACTCCTTTCACCCCTACTCTCCAACCTCCTCACCCCAACTCCTCTTTCACCCCTACTCTCCAACTACCCTCACCCCAACTCCTCTTTCACCCCTACTCTCCAACCTCCTCACCCCAACTCCTCTTTCACCCCTACTCTCCAACCTCCTCACCCCAACTCCTCTTTCACCCCTAATCTCCAACCCCCTCACCCCAACTCCTCTTTCACCCCTACTCTCCAAACCCCTCACCCCAACTCCTCTTTCACCCCTACTCTCCAACCCCTCTCACCCCAACTCCTCTTTCACCCCTCCTCTCCACCCCCTCACCCCAGCTCCTCTATCACTCCTACTCTCTAACTCCCTCACCCCAACTCCTCTTTCACCCTACTCTCCAACCCCCTCACCCAAACTCCTCTTTCACCCCTACTCTCCAAGTCCCCTCACCCTAACTCCTCTTTCACCCCTACTCTCCAACCCCCCTCACCCCAACTCCTCCTTCACCCCTACTCTCCAACCCTCCTCACCCCAACTTCTCTTTCACCCCTACTCTCCAACCCCTCACCCCAGCTCCTCTTTCACTCCTACTCTCTAACTCCCTCACCCCAACTCCTCTTTCACCCCTACTCTCCAACCCCCTCAACCCAACTCCTCTTTCTCCCCTGCTCTCCAACCCCCCTCACCCCAACTCCTCTTTCACCCCTACTCTCCAACCCCCTCACCCCAACTCCTGTTTCACCCCTACTCTCCAAACCCCTCACCCCAACTCCTCTTTCACCCCTACTCTCCAACCCCTCTCACCCCAACTCCTCTTTCACCCCTACTCTCCACCCCCCTCACCCCAACTCCTCTTTCACCCCTGCTCTCCAACACCTTCACCCCAACTTCTCTTTCACCCCTACTCTCCAACCCTCCTCACCCCAACTTCTCTTTCACCCCTACTCTCCAACCCCTCACCCCTGCTCCTCTTTCACTCCTACTCTCTAACACCCTCACCCCAACTCCTCTTTCACCCCTACTCTCCACCCCCGCACCCCAACTCCTCTATCACCCCTACTCTCCAAGTCCCCTCACCCCAGCTCCTCTTTCACCCCTGCTCTCCAACCCCCCTTACCCCAACTCCTCCTTCACCCCTACTCTCCAACCCCCCTCACCCCAACTCCTCTTTCACCCCTACTCTCAAACCCCCCTCACCCCAACTCCGCTTTTACCCCTACTCTCCAACCCCCCTCACCCAAACTCCTCTTTCACCCCTACTCTCCAACTCCCCTCACCCCAACTCCTCTTTCACCCCTACTCTCCAACCCCCTCACCCCAACTCCTCTTTCACCCCTACTCTCCAACCCCTCTCACCCCAACTCCTCTTTCACCCCTACTCTCCAATCCCCTCACCCCAACTCCTCTTTCACCCCTACTCTCCAACCCACCTCACCCCAATTCCTTTCACTCCTACTCTCCAACCTCCTCACACCAACTCCTCTTTCACCACTACTCTCCAACTACCCTCACCCCAACTCCTCTTTCACCCCTACTCTCCAAACCCCCTCACCCCAACTCCTCTTTCACCCGTACTCTCCAAACCCCCTCACCCCAACTCCTCCTTCACCCCTACTCTCCAACCCCCTCACCCCAACTCCTCTTTCACCCCTACTCTCCAACCCTCCTCAGCCCAACTCCTCTGTCACCCCGACTCTCCAACCCCCTCACCCCAACTCCTCCTTCACCCCTACTCTCCAACCCCCTCACCCCAACTCCTCTTTCACCCCTACTCTCCAACCCCCTCACCCCAACTCCTCTTTCACCCCTACTCTCCAACCACCCTCACCCCAACTCCTCTTTCACCCCGACTCTCCAACCCCCCTCACCCCAACTCCTCTGTCACCCCTTCTCTCCAACCCCCTCACCCCAACTCCTCTTTTACCCCTACTCTCCAACCCCTCTCACCCCAACTCCTCTTTCACCCCCACTCTCCAATCCCCTCACCCCAACTCCTCTTTCACCCCTACTCTCCAACCCCCCTCACCCCAACTCCTTTCACCCCTACTCTCCAACCTCCTCACCCCAACTCCTCTTTCACCCCTACTCTCCAACTACCCTCACCCCAACTCCTCTTTCACCCCTACTCTCCAACCTCCTCACCCCAACTCCTCTTTCACCCCTACTCTCCAACTACCCTCACCCCAACTCCTCTTTCACCCCTAATCTCCAACCCCCTCACCCCAACTCCTCTTTCACCCCTACTCTCCAAACCCCTCACCCCAACTCCTCTTTCACCCCTACTCTCCAACCCCTCTCACCCCAACTCCTCTTTCACCCCTCCTCTCCACCCCCTCACCCCAGCTCCTCTATCACTCCTACTCTCTAACTCCCTCACCCCAACTCCTCTTTCACCCTACTCTCCAACCCCCTCACCCAAACTCCTCTTTCACCCCTACTCTCCAAGTCCCCTCACCCTAACTCCTCTTTCACCCCTACTCTCCAACCCCCCTCACCCCAACTCCTCCTTCACCCCTACTCTCCAACCCCCCTCACACAAACTCCTCTTTCACCCCTACTCTCCAACTCCCCTCACCCCAACTCCTCTTTCACCCCTACTCTCCAACCCCCCTCACCCCAACTCCTCTTTCACCCCTACTCTCCAACACCTTCACCCCAACTCCTCTTTCACCCCTACTCTCCAACCCCCTTCACCCCAACTCCTCTTTCACCACTACTCTCCAACCCCCCTCACCCCAACTCCTCCTTCACCCCTACTCTCCAAACCCCTCACCCCAACTCCTCTTTCACCCCTACTCTCCAACCCCCCTCACCCCAACTCCACTTTCACCCCTACTCTCCAACCCCCTCGCCCCAACTCCTCTTTCACCCCTACTCTCCAACCACCCTCACCCCAACTCCTCTTTCACCCCTACTCTCCAACCCCCTCACCCCAACTCCTCTTTCACCCCTACTCTCCAACCCCTCACCCCAACTCCTCTTTCACCCCTACTCTCCAACCCCCTTCACCCCAACTCCAATTTCACCCCTACTCTCCAACCCCCTCACCCCAACTCCTCTTTAACCCCTACTCTCCAACCCCCCTCACCTCAACTCCTCTTTCACCCCTACTCTACAAACCCTCACCCCAACTCCTCTTTCAGCCCTACTCTCCAACCCCGCTCACCCCAACTCCTCTTTCACCCCAACTCTCCAATCCCCTCACCCCAACTCCTCTTTCACCCCTACTCTCCAACCCCCCTCACCCCAACTCCTTTCACCCCTGCTCTCCAACCTCCTCACCCCAACTCCTCTTTCACCCCTACTCTCCAACCACCCTCACCCCAACTCCTCTTTCACCCCTACTCTCCAACCCCCCTCACCCCAACTGCTCTTTCACCCCTACTCTCCAACCCCCCTCACCCCAACTCCTCTTTCACCCCTACTCTCCAACCCTCTCACCCCAACTCCTCTTTCAACCCTACTTTCCAACCCCCTCACCCCAACTCCTCTTTCACCCCTAATCTCCAACCCCCTCACCCCAACTCCTCTTTCTCCCCTACTCTCCAACCCCCGTCACCCCAACTCCTCTTTCACTCCTCCTCTCCACCCCCCTCACCCCAACTCCTCTTTCACCCCTGCTCTCCAACCCCCTCACCCCAACTCCTCTTTCACCGCTACTCTCCAACCTCCCTCACCCCAACTCCTCTTTCACCCCTACTCTCCAACCCCCTCACCCCAACTCCACTTTCACTCCTACTCTCCAACCCCCCTCACCCCAACTCCTCTTTCACCCCTACTCTCCAACCCCCTCACCCCAACTCCTCTTTCACCCATACTCTCCAACTCCCTCACCGCAACACCTCTTTCACCCCTACTCTCCAAACCCCCTCACCCCAACTCCTCTTTCACCCCTACTCTCCAACCCCCTCACCCCAACTCCTCTTTCACCCATACTCTCCAACCCCCTCACCGCAACACCTCTTTCACCCCTACTCTCCAAACCCCCTCACCCCAACTTCTCTTTCACCCCTACTCTCCAACCCCCCACACCCCAACTCCTCCTTCACCCCTATTCTCCAACCCCCCTCACCCCAACTCCTCTTTCACACCCACTCTCCAACCTCCCTCACCCCAACTCCTCTTTCACCCCTACTCTCCAAGCCCCCTCACCCCAACTCCTCTTTCACCCCTACTCTCGAACCCGTCTCACCCCAACTCCTCTTTCACCCCTACTCTACAATCCCCTCACCCCAACTCCTCTTTCACCCCTACTCTCCAACCCACCTCACCCCAACTCCTCTTTCACCCGTACTCTCCAAACCCCCTCACCCCAACTCCTCCTTCACCCCTACTCTCCAACCCCCTCACCCCAACTCCTCTTTCACCCCTACTCTCCAACCCTCCTCAGCCCAACTCCTCTGTCACCCCGACTCTCCAACCCCCTCACCCCAACTCCTCCTTCACCCCTACTCTCCAACCCCCTCACCCCAACTCCTCTTTCACCCCTACTCTCCAACCCCCTCACCCCAACTCCTCTTTCACCCCTACTCTCCAACCACCCTCACCCCAACTCCTCTTTCACCCCGACTCTCCAACCCCCCTCACCCCAACTCCTCTGTCACCCCTTCTCTCCAACCCCCTCACCCCAACTCCTCTTTTACCCCTACTCTCCAACCCCTCTCACCCCAACTCCTCTTTCACCCCCACTCTCCAATCCCCTCACCCCAACTCCTCTTTCACCCCTACTCTCCAACCCCCCTCACCCCAACTCCTTTCACCCCTACTCTCCAACCTCCTCACCCCAACTCCTCTTTCACCCCTACTCTCCAACTACCCTCACCCCAACTCCTCTTTCACCCCTACTCTCCAACCTCCTCACCCCAACTCCTCTTTCACCCCTACTCTCCAACTACCCTCACCCCAACTCCTCTTTCACCCCTAATCTCCAACCCCCTCACCCCAACTCCTCTTTCACCCCTACTCTCCAAACCCCTCACCCCAACTCCTCTTTCACCCCTACTCTCCAACCCCTCTCACCCCAACTCCTCTTTCACCCCTCCTCTCCACCCCCTCACCCCAGCTCCTCTATCACTCCTACTCTCTAACTCCCTCACCCCAACTCCTCTTTCACCCTACTCTCCAACCCCCTCACCCAAACTCCTCTTTCACCCCTACTCTCCAAGTCCCCTCACCCTAACTCCTCTTTCACCCCTACTCTCCAACCCCCCTCACCCCAACTCCTCCTTCACCCCTACTCTCCAACCCCCCTCACACAAACTCCTCTTTCACCCCTACTCTCCAACTCCCCTCACCCCAACTCCTCTTTCACCCCTACTCTCCAACCCCCCTCACCCCAACTCCTCTTTCACCCCTACTCTCCAACACCTTCACCCCAACTCCTCTTTCACCCCTACTCTCCAACCCCCTTCACCCCAACTCCTCTTTCACCACTACTCTCCAACCCCCCTCACCCCAACTCCTCCTTCACCCCTACTCTCCAAACCCCTCACCCCAACTCCTCTTTCACCCCTACTCTCCAACCCCCCTCACCCCAACTCCACTTTCACCCCTACTCTCCAACCCCCTCGCCCCAACTCCTCTTTCACCCCTACTCTCCAACCACCCTCACCCCAACTCCTCTTTCACCCCTACTCTCCAACCCCCTCACCCCAACTCCTCTTTCACCCCTACTCTCCAACCCCTCACCCCAACTCCTCTTTCACCCCTACTCTCCAACCCCTTTCACCCCAACTCCAATTTCACCCCTACTCTCCAACCCCCTCACCCCAACTCCTCTTTAACCCCTACTCTCCAACCCCCCTCACCTCAACTCCTCTTTCACCCCTACTCTACAAACCCTCACCCCAACTCCTCTTTCAGCCCTACTCTCCAACCCCGCTCACCCCAACTCCTCTTTCACCCCAACTCTCCAATCCCCTCACCCCAACTCCTCTTTCACCCCTACTCTCCAACCCCCCTCACCCCAACTCCTTTCACCCCTGCTCTCCAACCTCCTCACCCCAACTCCTCTTTCACCCCTACTCTCCAACCACCCTCACCCCAACTCCTCTTTCACCCCTACTCTCCAACCCCCCTCACCCCAACTGCTCTTTCACCCCTACTCTCCAACCCCCCTCACCCCAACTCCTCTTTCACCCCTACTCTCCAACCCTCTCACCCCAACTCCTCTTTCAACCCTACTTCCCAACCCCCTCACCCCAACTCCTCTTTCACCCCTAATCTCCAACCCCCTCACCCCAACTCCTCTTTCTCCCCTACTCTCCAACCCCCGTCACCCCAACTCCTCTTTCACTCCTCCTCTCCACCCCCCTCACCCCAACTCCTCTTTCACCCCTGCTCTCCAACCCCCTCACCCCAACTCCTCTTTCACCGCTACTCTCCAACCTCCCTCACCCCAACTCCTCTTTCACCCCTACTCTCCAACCCCCTCACCCCAACTCCACTTTCACTCCTACTCTCCAACCCCCCTCACCCCAACTCCTCTTTCACCCCTACTCTCCAACCCCCTCACCCCAACTCCTCTTTCACCCATACTCTCCAACTCCCTCACCGCAACACCTCTTTCACCCCTACTCTCCAAACCCCCTCACCCCAACTCCTCTTTCACCCCTACTCTCCAACCCCCTCACCCCAACTCCTCTTTCACCCATACTCTCCAACCCCCTCACCGCAACACCTCTTTCACCCCTACTCTCCAAACCCCCTCACCCCAACTTCTCTTTCACCCCTACTCTCCAACCCCCCACACCCCAACTCCTCCTTCACCCCTATTCTCCAACCCCCCTCACCCCAACTCCTCTTTCACACCCACTCTCCAACCTCCCTCACCCCAACTCCTCTTTCACCCCTACTCTCCAAGCCCCCTCACCCCAACTCCTCTTTCACCCCTACTCTCGAACCCGTCTCACCCCAACTCCTCTTTCACCCCTACTCTACAATCCCCTCACCCCAACTCCTCTTTCACCCCTACTCTCCAACCCACCTCACCCCAACTCCTTTCACCCCTACTCTCCAACCTCCTCACACCAACTCCTCTTTCACCACTACTCTCCAACTACCCTCACCACAACTCCTCTTTCACCCCTACTCTCCAAACCCCCTCACCCCAACTCCTCTTTCACCCGTACTCTCCAACCCCCTCACCCCAACTCCTCCTTCACCCCCACTCTCCAGCCCCCTCACCCCAACTCCTCTTTCACCCCTACTCTCCAACCCCCCTCACCCCAACTCCTCTGTCACCCCTACTCTCCAACCCCCTCACCCCAACTCCTCCTTCACCCCTACTCTCCAACCCCCTCACCCCAACTCCTCTTTCACCCCTACTCTCCAACCCCCTCACCCCAACTCCTCTTTCACCCCTACTCTCCAACCACCCTCACCCCAACTCCTCTTCCACCCCGACTCTCCAACCCCCCTCACCCCAACTCCTCTGCCACCCCTACTCTCCAACCCCCTCACCCCAACTCCTCTTTTACCCCTACTCTCCAACCCCTCTCACCCCAACTCCTCTTTCACCCCTACTCTCCAATCCCCTCACCCCAACTCCTCTGTCACCCCTACTCTCCAACCCCCTCACCCCAACTCCTCTTTTACCCCTACTCTCCAACCCCTCTCACCCCAACTCCTCTTTCACCCCCACTCTCCAATCCCCTCACCCCAACTCCTCTTTAACCCCTACTCTCCAACCCCCCTCACCCCAACTCCTTTCACCCCTACTCTCCAACCTCCTCACCCCAACTCCTCTTTCACCACTACTCTCCAACTACCCTCACCCCAACTCCTCTTTCACCCCTACTCTCCAACCCCCTCACCCCAACTCCTCTTTCACCCCTACTTTCCAACCCCCTCACCCCAACTCCACTTTCACCCCTACTCTCCAACCCCCTCAACCCAACTCCTCTTTCTCCCCTACTCTCCAACCCCCCTCACCCCAACTCCTCTTTCACCCCTACTCTCCAACCCCCCTCACCCCAACTCCTCTTTCACCCCTACTCTCCAACCCCCTCACCCCAACTCCTCTTTCACCCCTACTCTCCAAACCCCTCACCCCAACTCCTCTTTCTCCCCTACTCTCCAACCCCCCTCACCCCAACTCCTCTTTCACCCCTACTCTCCAACCCCCCTCACCCCAACTCCTCTTTCACCCCTACTCTCTAACTCCCTCACCCCAACTCCTCTTTCACCCTACTCTCCAACCCCCTCACCCAAACTCCTCTTTCACCCCGACTCTCCAAGTCCCCTCACCCTAACTCCTCGTTCACCCCTACTCTCCAACCCCCCTCACCCCAACTCCTCCTTCACCCCTACTCTCCAACCCCCCTCACACAAACTCCTCTTTCACCCCTACTCTCCAACTCCCCTCACCCCAACTCCTCTTTCACCCCTACTCTCCAACCCCCCTCACCCCAACTCCTCTTTCACCCCTACTCTCCAACACCTTCACCCCAACTCCTCTTTCACCCCTACTCTCCAACCCCCTTCACCCCAACTCCTCTTTCACCACTACTCTCCAACCCCCCTCACCCCAACTCCTCCTTCACCCCTACTCTCCAACCCCCTCAACCCAACTCCTCTTTCACCCCTACTCTCCAACCCCCCTCACCCCAACTCCACTTTCACCCCTACTCTCCAACCCCCTCGCCCCAACTCCTCTTTCACCCCTACTCTCCAACCACCCTCACCCCAACTCCTCTTTCACCCCTACTCTCCAACCCCCTCACCCCAACTCCTCTTTCACCCCTACTCTCCAACCCCTCACCCCAACTCCTCTTTCACCCCTACTCTCCAACCCCCTTCACCCCAACTCCAATTTCACCCCTACTCTCCAACCCCCTCACCCCAACTCCTCTTTAACCCCTACTCTCCAACCCCCCTCACCTCAACTCCTCTTTCACCCCTACTCTACAAACCCTCACCCCAACTCCTCTTTCAGCCCTACTCTCCACCCCCGCTCACCCCAACTCCTCTTTCACCCCAACTCTCCAATCCCCTCACCCCAACTCCTCTTTCACCCCTACTCTCCAACCCCCCTCACCCCAACTCCTTTCACCCCTACTCTCCAACCACCCTCACCCCAACTCCTCTTTCACCCCTACTCTCCAACCCCCCTCACCCCAACTGCTCTTTCACCCCTACTCTCCAACCCCCCTCACCCCATCTCCTCTTTCACCCCTACTCTCCAACCCTCTCACGCCAACTCCTCTTTCAACCCTACTTTCCAACCCCCTCACCCCAACTCCTCTTTCACCCCTACTCTCCAACCCCCTCACCCCAACTCCTCTTTCTCCCCTACTCTCCAACCCCCGTCACCCCAACTCCTCTTTCACTCCTCCTCTCCACCCCCCTCACCCCAACTCCTCTTTCACCCCTGCTCTCCAACCCCCTCACCCCAACTCCACTTTCACTCCTACTCTCCAACCCCCCTCACCCCAACTCCTCTTTCACCCCTACTCTCCAACCCCCTCACCCCAACTCCTCTTTCACCCATACTCTCGAACCCGTCTCACCCCAACTCCTCTTTCACCCCTACTCTACAATCCCCTCACCCCAACTCCTCTTTCACCCCTACTCTCCAACCCACCTCACCCCAACTCCTTTCACCCCTACTCTCCAACCTCCTCACACCAACTCCTCTTTCACCACTACTCTCCAACTACCCTCACCCCAACTCCTCTTTCACCCCTACTCTCCAAACCCCCTCACCCCAACTCCTCTTTCACCCGTACTCTCCAACCCCCTCACCCCAACTCCTCCTTCACCCCCACTCTCCAGCCCCCTCACCCCAACTCCTCTTTCACCCCTACTCTCCAACCCCCCTCACCCCAACTCCTCTGTCACCCCTACTCTCCAACCCCCTCACCCCAACTCCTCCTTCACCCCTACTCTCCAACCCCCTCACCCCAACTCCTCTTTCACCCCTACTCTCCAACCCCCTCACCCCAACTCCTCTTTCACCCCTACTCTCCAACCACCCTCACCCCAACTCCTCTTCCACCCCGACTCTCCAACCCCCCTCACCCCAACTCCTCTGCCACCCCTACTCTCCAACCCCCTCACCCCAACTCCTCTTTTACCCCTACTCTCCAACCCCTCTCACCCCAACTCCTCTTTCACCCCTACTCTCCAATCCCCTCACCCCAACACCTCTGTCACCCCTACTCTCCAACCCCCTCACCCCAACTCCTCTTTTACCCCTACTCTCCAACCCCTCTCACCCCAACTCCTCTTTCACCCCCACTCTCCAATCCCCTCACCCCAACTCCTCTTTAACCCCTACTCTCCAACCCCCCTCACCCCAACTCCTTTCACCCCTACTCTCCAACCTCCTCACCCCAACTCCTCTTTCACCACTACTCTCCAACTACCCTCACCCCAACTCCTCTTTCACCCCTACTCTCCAACCCCCTCACCCCAACTCCTCTTTCACCCCTACTTTCCAACCCCCTCACCGCAACTCCACTTTCACCCCTACTCTCCAACCCCCTCAACCCAACTCCTCTTTCTCCCCTACTCTCCAACCCCCCTCACCTCAACTCCTCTTTCACCCCTACTCTCCAACCCCCCTCACCCCAACTCCTCTTTCACCCTACTCTCCAACCCCCTCACCCCAACTCCTCTTTCACCCCTACTCTCCAAGTCCCCACACCCTAACTCCTCGTTCACCCCTACTCTCCAACCCCCCTCACCCCAACTCCTCCTTCACCCCTACTCTCCAACCCCCTCACACAAACTCCTCTTTCACCCCTACTCTCCAACTCCCCTCACCCCAACTCCTCTTTCACCCCTACTCTCCAACCCCCCTCACCCCAACTCCTCTTTCACCCCTACTCTCCAACACCTTCACCCCAACTCCTCTTTCACCCCTACTCTCCAACCCCCTTCACCCCAACTCCTCTTTCACCACTACTCTCCAACCCCCCTCACCCCAACTCCTCCTTCACCCCTACTCTCCAACCCCCTCACCCCAACTCCTCTTTCACCCCTACTCTCCAACCCCCCTCACCCCAACTCCACTTTCACCCCTACTCTCCAACCCCCTCGCCCCAACTCCTCTTTCACCCCTACTCTCCAACCACCCTCACCCCAACTCCTCTTTCACCCCTACTCTCCAACCCCCTCACCCCAACTCCTCTTTCACCCCTACTCTCCAACCCCTCACCCCAACTCCTCTTTCACCCCTACTCTCCAACCCCCTTCACCCCAACTCCAATTTCACCCCTACTCTCCAACCCCCTCACCCCAACTCCTCTTTAACCCCTACTCTCCAACCCCCCTCACCTCAACTCCTCTTTCACCCCTACTCTACAAACCCTCACCCCAACTCCTCTTTCAGCCCTACTCTCCACCCCCGCTCACCCCAACTCCTCTTTCACCCCAACTCTCCAATCCCCTCACCCCAACTCCTCTTTCACCCCTACTCTCCAACCCCCCTCACCCCAACTCCTTTCACCCCTACTCTCCAACCTCCTCACCCCAACTCCTCTTTCACCCCTACTCTCCAACCACCCTCACCCCAACTCCTCTTTCACCCCTACTCTCCAACCCCCCTCACCCCAACTGCTCTTTCACCCCTACTCTCCAACCCCCCTCACCCCATCTCCTCTTTCACCCCTACTCTCCAACCCTCTCACCCCAACTCCTCTTTCAACCCTACTTTCCAACCCCCTCACCCCAACTCCTCTTTCACCCCTACTCTCCAACCCCCTCACCCCAACTCCTCTTTCTCCCCTACTCTCCAACCCCCGTCACCCCAACTCCTCTTTCACTCCTCCTCTCCACCCCCCTCACCCCAACTCCTCTTTCACCCCTGCTCTCCAACCCCCTCACCCCAACTCCTCTTTCACCGCTACTCTCCAACCTCCCTCACCCCAACTCCTCTTTCACCCCTACTCTCCAACCCCCTCACCCCAACTCCACTTTCACCCATACTCTTCAACTCCCTCACCGCAACACCTCTTTCACCCCTACTCTCCAATCCCCCTCACCCCAACTCCTCTTTCACCCCTACTCTCCAACCCCCTCACCCCAACTCCTCTTTCACCCATACTCTCCAACCCCCTCACCCCAACTCCTCTTTCACCCCTACTCTCCAACCCCCTCACCCCAACTCCTCTTTCACCCCTACTTTCCAACCCCCTCAACCCAACTCCTCTTTCTCCCCTACTCTCCAACCCCCCTCACCCCAACTCCTCTTTCACCCCTACTCTCCAACCCCCCTCACCCCAACTCCTCTTTCACCCCTACTCTCCAACCCCCTCACCCCAACTCCTCTTTCACCCCTACTCTCCAAACCCCTCACCCCAACTCCTCTTTCACCCCTACTCTCCACCCCCTCACCACAGCTCCTCTTTCACTCCTACTCTCTAACTCCCTCACCCCAACTTCTCTTTCACCCTACTCTCCAACCCCCTCACCCAAACTCCTCTTTCACCCCTACTCTCCAAGTCCCCTCACCCCAACTCCTCTTTCACCCCTACTCTCCAACCCCCCTCACCCCAACTCCTCCTTCACCCCTACTCTCCAACCCCCCTCACACAAACTCCTCTTTCACCCCTACTCTCCAACTCCCCTCACCCCAACTCCTCTTTCACCCCTACTCTCCAACCCCCCTCACCCCAACTCCTCTTTCACCTCGACTCTCCAACACCTTCACCCCAACTCCTCTTTCACCCCTACTCTCCAACCCCCTTCACCCCAACTCCTCTTTCACCACTAATCTCCAACCCCCCTCACCCCAACTCCTCTTTCACCCCTACTCTCCAACCCCCCTCACCCCAACTCCACTTTCACCCCTACTCTCCAGCCCCCTCGCCCCAACTCCTCTTTCACCCCTACTCTCCAACCACCCTCACCCCAACTCCTCTTTCACCCCTACTCTCCAACCCCCTCACCCCAACTCCTCTTTCACCCCTACTCTCCAACCCCTCACCCCAACTCCTCTTTCACCCCGGCTCTCCAACCCCCTTCACCCCAACTCCAATTTCACCCCTACTCTCCAACCCCCTCACCCCAACTCCTCTTTAACCCCTACTCTCCAACCCCCCTCACCTCAACTCCTCTTTCACCCCTACTCTACAAACCCTCACCCCAACTCCTCTTTCAGCCCTACTCTCCAACCCCGCTCACCCCAACTCCTCTTTCAACCCAACTCTCCAATCCCCTCACCCCAACTCCTCTTTCACCCCTACTCTCCAACCCCCCTCACCCCAACTCCTTTCACCCCTACTCTCCAACCCCCTCACCCCAACTCCTCTTTCACCCCTACTCTCCAACCCCCCTCACCCCAACTCCACTTTCACCCCTACTCTCCAGCCCCCTCGCCCCAACTACTCTTTCACTCCTACTCTCCAACCACCCTCACCCCAACTCCTCTTTCACCCCTACTCTCCAACCCCCTCACCCCAACTCCTCTTTCACCCCTACTCTCCAACCCCTCACCCCAACTCCTCTTTCACCCCGGCTCTCCAACCCCCTTCACCCCAACTCCAATTTCACCCCTACTCTCCAACCCCCTCACCCCAACTCCTCTTTAACCCCTACTCTCCAACCCCCCTCACCTCAACTCCTCTTTCACCCCTACTCCACAAACCCTCACCCCAACTCCTCTTTCAGCCTACTCTCCAACCCCGCTCACCCCAACTCCTCTTTCACCCCATCTCTCCAATCCCCTCACCCCAACTCCTCTTTCACCCCTACTCTCCAACCCCCCTCACCCCAACTCCTTTCACCCCTACTCTCCACCCCCCTCACCCCAACTCCTCTTTCACCCCTGCTCTCCAACACCTTCACCCCAACTCCTCTTTCACCCCTACTCTTCAACCCCCGTCACCCCAACTCCTCTTTCACCCCTACTCTCCACCCCCTCACCCCAACTCCTCTTTCACCCCTGCTCTCCAACCCCCTCACCCCAACTCCTCTTTCACCGCTACTCTCCAACCTCCCCCACCCCAACTCCTCTTTCACCCCTGCTCTCCAACCCCCTCACCCCAATTCCACTTTCACTCCTACTCTCCAACCCCCCTCACCCCAACTCCTCTTTCACCCCTACTCTCCAACCCCCTCACCCCAACTCCTCTTTCACCCATACTCTCCAACCCCCTCACCGCAACACCTCTTTCACCCCTACTCTCCAAACCCCCTCACCCCAACTCCTCTTTCACCCCTACTCTCCAACCCCCACACCCCAACTCCTCCTTCACCCCTATTCTCCAACCCCCCTCACCCCAACTCCTCTTTCACACCCACTCTCCAACCTCCCTCACCCCAACTCCTCTTTCACCCGTACTCTCCAACCCCCTCACCCCAACTCCTCTTTCACCCCTACTCTCCAACCCCCCTCACCCCAACTCCTCTTTCACCCCTACTCTCCAAGCCCCCTCACCCCAACTCCTCTTTCACCCCTACTCTCGAACCCCCCTCACCCCAACTTCTTTTTCACCCCTACTCTCCAAAACCCTCACCCCAACTCCTCTTTCACCCCTGCTCTCCAGCACCCCCTCACCCCAACTCCTCTTTCACCCCTACTCTCCAACCCCCCTCACCCCAACTCCTCCTTCACCCCAACTCTCCAATCCCCTCACCCCAACTCCTCTTTCACCCCTACTCTCCAACCCCCCTCACCCCAACTCCTTTCACCCCTACTCTCCAACCTCCTCACCCCAACTCCTCCAACTCCTCTTTCACCCCTACTCTCCAACCACCCTCACCCCAACTCCTCTTTCACCCCTACTCTCCAACCCCGCTCACCCCAAATGCTCTTTCACCCCTACTCTCCAACCCCCCTCACCCCACACCTCTTCACCCCTACTCTCCAACCCTCTCACCCCAACTCCTCTTTCAACCCTACTTTCCAACCCCCTCACCCCAACTCCTCTTTCACCCCTACTCTCCAACCCCCTCACCCCAACTCCTCTTTCTCCCCTACTCTCCAACCCCCGTCACCCCAACTCCTCTTTCACTCCTCCTCTCCACCCCCCTCACCCCAACTCCTCTTTCACCCTGCACTCCAACCCCCTCACCCCAACTCCTCTTTCACCGCTACTCTCCACTCCCTCACCCCACTCCTCTTCACCCTATCTCCAACCCCTCACCCCAACTCCACTTTCACTCCAACTCTCCACCCCCCTCACCCCAACTCCTCTTTCACCCCTACTCTCCAACCCCCTCACCCCAACTCCTCTTTCACCCATACTCTTCAACTCCCTCACCGCAACACCTCTTTCACCCCTACTCTCCAAAACCCCCTCACCCCAACTCCTCTTTCACCCCTACTCTCCAACCCCCTCACCCCCAACTCCTCTTTCACCCATACTCTCCAACCCCCTCACCCCAACTCCTCTTTCACCCTACTCTCCAACCCCCTCACCCCAACTCCTCTTTCACCCCTACTTTCCAACCCCCTCAACCCAACTCCTCTTTCTCCCCCTACTCTCCAACCCCCCTCACCCCAACTCCTCTTCACCCCTACTCTCCAACCCCCTCACCCCAACTCCTCTTTCACCCCCTACTCTCCAACCCCCTCACCCCCAACTCCTCTTTCACCCCTACTCTCCAAACCCTCACCCCAACTCCTCTTTCACCCCTACTCTCCACCCCCTCACCCAGCTCCTCTTTCACTCCTACTCTCTAACTCCCTCACCCAACTCCTCTTCACCCTACCTCCAACCCCCTCACCCAAACTCCTCTTTCACCCCTACTCTCCAAGTCCCCTCACCCAACTCCTCTTCACCCCTACTCTCCAACCCCCCTCACCCCAACTCCTCCTTCACCCTACTCTCCAACCCCCCTCACACAAACTCCTCTTTCACCCCTACTCTCCAACTCCCCTCACCCCAACTCCTCTTTCACCCCTACTCTCCAACCCCCCTCACCCCAACTCCTCTTTCACCTCGACTCTCCAACACCTTCACCCCAACTCCTCTTTCACCCCTACTCTCCAACCCCCTTCACCCCAACTCCTCTTTCACCACTAATCTCCAACCCCCCTCACCCCAACTCCTCCTTCACCCCTACTCTCCAACCCCCTCACCCCCAACTCCTCTTTCACCCCTACTCTCCAACCCCCCCTCACCCCAACTCCACTTTCACCCCTACTCTCCAGCCCCCTCGCCCCAACTCCTCTTTCACCCCTACTCTCCAACCACCCTCACCCCAACTCCTCTTTCACCCCTACTCTCCAACCCCCTCACCCCAACTCCTCTTTCACCCCTACTCTCCAACCCCTCACCCCAACTCCTCTTTCACCCCGGCTCTCCAACCCCCTTCACCCCAACTCCAATTTCACCCCTACTCTCCAACCCCCTCACCCCAACTCCTCTTTAACCCTACTCTCCAACCCCCCTCACCTCAACTCCTCTTTCACCCCTACTCTACAAACCCTCACCCCAACTCCTCTTTCAGCCCTACTCTCCAACCCCCGCTCACCCCAACTCCTCTTTCACCCCAACTCTCCAATCCCTTCACCCCAACTCCTCTTTCACCCCTACTCTCCAACCCCCCTCACCCCAACTCCTTTCACCCCTACTCTCCAACCCCCTCACCCCCAACTCCTCTTTCACCCCTACTCTCCAACCCCCCTCACCCCAACTCCACTTTCACCCCTACTCTCCAGCCCCCTCGCCCCAACTCCTCTTTCACCCCTACTCTCCAACCACCCTCACCCCCAACTCCTCTTTCACCCCCTACTCTCCAACCCCCTCACCCCAACTCCTCTTTCACCCCTACTCTCCAATCCCTCACCCCAACTCCTCTTTCACCCCGGCTCTCCAACCCCCTTCACCCCAACTCCAATTTCACCCCTACTCTCCAACCCCCTCACCCCAACTCCTCTTTAACCCCTACTCTCCAACCCCTCTCACCTCAACTCCTCTTTCACCCCTACTCCACAAACCCTCACCCCAACTCCTCTTTCAGCCCTACTCTCCAACCCCGCTCACCCCAACTCCTCTTTCACCCCATCTCTCCAATCCCCTCACCGCAACTCCTCTTTCACCCCTACTCTCCAACCCCCCTCACCCCAACTCCTTTCACCCCTACTCTCCACGCCCCTCACCCCAACTCCTCTTTCACCCCTGCTCTCCAACCCTTCACCCCAACTCCTCTTTCACCCCTACTCTTCAACCCCCGTCACCCCAACTCCTCTTTCACCCCTACTCTCCACCCCCCTCACCCACAACTCCTCTTTCACCCCTGCTCTCCAACCCCCTCACCCCAACTCCTCTTTCACCGCTACTCTCCAACCTCCCCCACCCCAACTCCTCTTCTCACCCCTACTCTCCAACCCCCACCCCCAATTCCACTTTCACTCCTACTCTCCAACCCCCCTCACCCCAACTCCTCTTTCACCCCTAACTCTCCAACCCCCTCACCCCAACTCCTCTTTCACCCATACTCTCCAACCCCCTCACCGCAACACCTCTTTCACCCTACTCTCCAAACCCCCTCACCCCAACTCCTCTTTCACCCCCTACTCTCCAACCCCCCACACCCCCAACTCCTCCTTCACCCCTATTCTCCAACACCCCTCACCCCAACTCCTCTTTCACACCCACTCTCCAACCTCCCTCACCCCAACTCCTCTTTCACCCGTACTCTCCAACCCCCTCACCCCAACTCCTCTTTCATCCCTACTCTCCAACCCCCCTCACCCCAAACTCCTCTTTCACCCCTACTCTCCAAGCCCCCTCACCCCAACTCCTCTTTCACCCCTACTCTCGAACCCCCCTCACCCCAACTTCTTTTTCACCCCTACTCTCCAAAACCCTCACCCCAACTCCTCTTTCACCCCTGCTCTCCAGCACCCCCTCACCCCAACTCCTCTTTCACCCCTACTCTCCAACCCCCCTCACCCCAACTCCTCCTTCACCCCTACTCTCCAACCCCCCTCACCCAAACTCCCCTTTCACCCCTACTCTCCAAGTCCCCTCACCCCAACTCCTCTTTCACCCCTACTCTCCAACCCCCCTCACCCCAACTCCGCTTTCACCCCTACTCTCCAACCCCCCTCACCCAAGCTCCTCTTTCACCCCTACTCTCCAACTCCCCTCACCCCAACTCCTCTTTCACCCCTACTCTCCAACCCCCTCACCCAACTCCTCTTTCACCCTACTCTCCAACCCCTCTCACCCCAACTCCTCTTTCACCCCTACTCTCCAATCCCCTCACCACAACTCCTCTTTCACCCCTACTCTCCAACCCACCTCACCCCAACTCCTTTCACCCCTACTCTCCAACCTCCTCACACCAACTCCTCTTCACCACTGCTCTCCAACTACCCTCCACCCCAACTCCTCTATCACACCCTACTCTCCAAACCACCTCACCCCAACTCCTCTTTCACACCGTACTCTCCAAACCCCCTCACCCCAACTCCTCCTTCACCCCTACTCTCCAACCCCCTCACCCCAACTCCTCTTTCACCCCTACTCTCCAACCCCCTCACCCCAACTCCTCCTTCACCCCTACTCTCCAAGTCCCCTCACCCCAACTCCTCTTTCACCCCTACTCTCCAACCCCCCTCACACAAACTCCTCTTTCACCCCTACTCTCCAACTCCCCTCACCCCCAACTCCTCTTTCACCCCTACTCTCCAACCCCCTCACCCCAACTCCTCCTTCACCCCTACTCTCCAAGTCCCCTCACCCCAACTCCTCTTTCACCCCCTACTCTCCAACCCCCCTCACCCCAACTCCTCCTTCACCCCTACTCTCCAACACCTTCACCCCAACTCCTCTTTCACCCCTACTCTCCAACCCCCTTCACCCCAACTCCTCTTTCACCACTACTCTCCAACCCCCCTCACCCCAACTCCTCCTTCACCCCCTACTCTCCAACCCCCTCACCCCAACTCCTCTTTCACCCCTACTCTCCAACCCCCTCACCCCAACTCCTCTTTCACCCCTACTCTCCAACCACCCTCACCCCAACTCCTCTTTCACCCCGACTCTCCAACCCCCCTCACCCCAACTCCTCTGTCACCCCTACTCTCCAACCCCTCACCCCAACTCCTCTTTTACCCCTACTCTCCAACCCCTCTCACCCCAACTCCTCTTTCACCCCTACTCTCCAATCCCCTCACCCCAACTCCTCTTTCACCCCTACTCTCCAACCCCCCTCACCCCAACTCCTTTCACCCCTACTCTCCAACCTCCTCACCCCAACTCCTCTTTCACCCCTGCTCTCCAACCCCTTCACCCCAACTCCTCTTTCACCCCTGCTTTCCAACCCCCTCACCCCAACTCCTCTTTCACCCCTACTCTCCAACCCCCCTCAACCCAACTCCTCTTTCTCCCCTACTCTCCAACCCCCCTCACCCCAACTCCTCTTCACCCCTACTCTCCAACCCCCCTCACCCCACTCCTCTTTCACCCCTACTCTCCAACCCCCTCACCCTAACTCCTCTTTCACCCCTACTCTCCAAGTCCCCTCACCCCCAACTCCTCTTTCACCCCTACTCTCCAACCCCCCTCACCCCAACTCCTCCTTCACCCCTACTCTCCAACCCCCCTCACACAAACTCCTCTTTCACCCCAACTCTCCAACTCCCCTCACCCCAACTCCTCTTTCACCCCCTGCTCTCCAACCCCCCTCACCCCAACTCCTCTTTCACCCCTACTCTCCAACACCTTCACCCCAACTCCTCTTTCACCCCCTACTCTCCAACCCCCTTCACCCCAACTCCTCTTTCACCACTACTCTCCAACCCCCCTCACCCCAACTCCTCCTTCACCCCTACTCTCCAACCCCCTCACCCCAACTCCTCTTTCACCCCTACTCTCCAACCCCCCTCACCTCAACTCCTCTTTCACCCCTACTCTCCAACCCCCTTCACCCCAACACCAATTTCACCCCTACTCTCCAACCCCCTCACCCCAACTCCTCTTTAACCCCTACTCTCCAACCCCCCTCACCTCAACTCCTCTTTCACCCCTACTCTACAAACCCTCACCCCCAACTCCTCTTTCAGCCCTACTCTCCAACCCCGCTCACCCCAACTCCTCTTTCACCCAACTCTCCAATCCCCTCACCCCAACTCCTCTTTCACCCCTACTCTCCAACCCCCCTCACCCAACTCCTTTCACCCCTACTCTCCAACCTCCTCACCCCAACTCCTCTTTCACCCCTACTCTCCAACCACCCTCACCCCAACTCCTCTTTCACCCCTACTCTCCAACCCCCCTCACCCCAACTGCTCTTTCACCCCAACTCTCCAACCCCCCTCACCCCAACTCCTCTTTCACCCCTACTCTCCAACCCTCTCACCCCAACTCCTCTTTCACCCCTACTCTCCAACCCCCCTCACCCCAACTCCTCTTTCTCCCCTACTCTCCAACCCCCGTCACCCCAACTCCTCTTTCACTCCTACTCTCCACCCCCCTCACCCCAACTCCTCTTTCACCCCTGCTCTACAACACCTTCACCCCAACTCCTCTTTCACCCCTACTCTTCAACCCCCGTCACCCCAACTCCTCTTTCACCCCTACTCTCCACCCCCCTCACCCCAACTCCTCTTTCACCCCTGCTCTCCAAACCCCTCACCCCCAACTCCTCTTTCACCGCTACTCTCCAACCTCCCTCACCCCAACTCCTCTTTCACCCCTACTCTCCAACCCCCTCACCCCAACTCCACTTTCACTCCTACTCTCCAACCCCCCCTCACCCCAACTCCCTCTTTCACCCCTACTCTCCAACCCCCTCACCGCAACTCCTCTTTCACCCATACTCTCCAACCCCCTCACCGCAACACCTCTTTCACCCCTACTCTCCAAACCCCCTCACCCCAACTCCTCTTTCACCCCTACTCTCCAACCCCTCACACCCCAACTCCTCCTTCACCCCTATTCTCCAACCCCCCTCACCCCAACTCCTCTTTCACACCCACTCTCCAACCTCCCTCACCCCAACTCCTCTTTCACCCGTACTCTCCAACCCCCTCACCCCAACTCCTCTTTCACCCCTACTCTCCAACCCCCCTCACCCCAACTCCTCTTTCACCCCCTACTCTCCAAGCCCCCCTCACCCCAACTCCTCTTTCACCCCTACTCTCGAACCCCCCTCACCCAACTTCTTTTTCACCCCTACTCTCCAAACCCCTCACCCCAACTCCTCTTTCACCCCTGCTCTCCAGCACCCCCTCACCCCAACTCCTCTTTCACCCCTACCCTCCAACCCCCCTCACCCCAACTCCTTTTTTCACCCCTACTCTCCAACTCCCCTCACCCCAACTCCTCTTTCACCCCTACTCTCCAACCCCCCTCACCCCAACTGCTCTTTCACCCACACTCTCCAACCCCTCACCCCAACTCCTCTTTCACCCCTACTCTCCACCCCCTCACCCCAACTCCTCTTTCACCCCTACTCTCCAACCCACCTCACCCCAACTCCTCTTTCACCCCTACCCTCCAACCCCCCTCACCTCAACTCCGCTTTCCCCCCCTTGTCTCCAACCCCCTCACCTCAACTCCTCTTTCACCCCTACTCTCCAAACCACTCACCCCAACTCCTCTTTCACCCTTCTCTCCAAACCCCTCACCCCAACTCCTCTTTCACCCCCTACTCTCCAAACCCCCTCACCCCAACTCCTCTTTCACCCCTACTCTCCAACCCCCCTCACCCCAACTCCTCTTTCACCCCTACTCTCCAACCCCCCTCACCCCAACTCCTTTCACCCCTACTCTCCAACCACCCTCACTCCAACTCCCCCTTTCACCCCTCCTCTCCAACACCCCTCACCACAACTCCTCTTTCAACCCCTACTCTCCAACCCCTCACCCCAACGCCTCTTTCACCCCTACTCTCCAACCCCCTCACCCCAACTCCTCTTTCACCCCTACTCTCCAACCCCCCTCACCCGAACTCCTCTTTCACCCCTACTCTCCAACCCCTCACCCCAACGCCTCTTTCACCCCTACTCTCCAACCCCCTCACCCCAACTCCTCTTTCACCCCTACTCTCCAACCCCGCTCACCCCAACTCCTCTTTCACCCCTACTCCCCAACCCCCTCGCCCCAACTCCTCTTTCACCCCTACTCTCCAACCCCACTCACCCCAACTCCTTTCACCCCTACTCTCCAACCTACTCACCCCAACTCCTCTTTCACCCCTACTCTCCAACCACCCTCACCCCAAATCCTCTTTCACCCCTACTCTCCAACCACCCTCACCCCAACTCCTCTTTCACCCCCTACTCTCCAACGCCCCTCACCCCAACTCCTCTTTCACCCCTAATCACCAACCCCCTCACCCCAACTCCTCTTTCACCCCTACTCTCCAACCCCCTCACCCCAACTCCTCTTTCGCCCCTACTTTCCAACCCCCTCACCCCAACTCCTCTTTCACCCTACTCTCCAACCCCTCACCCCAACTCCTCTTTCACCCACTCTCCAACCCCCCTCACCCCAACTCCTCTTTCACCCCTACTCTCCAACCCCCTCACCCCAACTCCTGTTTCACCCCTACTCTCCAAACCCCTCACCCCAACTCCGCTTTCACCCCTACTCTCCAACCCACCTCACCCCCAACTCCTCTTTCACCCCTACTCTCCACCCCCCTCACCCCAACTTCCTCTTTCACCCCTGCTTTCCAACACCTTCACCCCAACTCCTCTTTCACCCCTACTCTCCAACCCCCCTCACCCGAACTCCTCTTTCACCACTACTCTCCAACCCCCCTCACCCCAACTCCACTTTCACCCCTACTCTCCAACCCCCTCACCCCAACTCCTCTTTCACCCCTACTTTCCAACCACCCTCACCTCAACTCCTCTTTCACCCCTACTCTCCAACCCCCTCACCCCAACTCCTCTTTCACCCGTACTCTCCAACCCCTCACCCCAACTCCTCTTTCACCCCTACTGTCCAACCCCCCTCACCCAACTCCTATTTCACCCCTACTCTCCAACCCCCTCACCCCAACTCCACTTTCAACCCTACTCTCCAGCCCCCCTCACCCCAACTCCTGTTTCACCCCTACTCTCCAACCCCTCACCCCAACTCCTCTTTCACCCCTACTCTCCAACCCCGCTCAGCCCAACTCCTCTTTCACCCCTACTCCCCAACCCCCTCACCCCAACTCCTCTTTCACCCCTACTCTCCAACCCCCCTCACCCCAACTCCTTTCACCCCTACTCTCCACCTACTCACCCAACTCCTCTTTCACCCCTACTCTCCAACCACCTTCACCCCAACTCCTCTTTCACCCCTACTCTCCAACCACCCTCACCCCAACTCCTCTTTCACCCCTGCTCTCCAACCCCCCTCACCCCAACTCCTCTTTCACCCCTAATCACCA
>NC_140990.1:47825217-47851931 GCF_052327205.1 Somniosus microcephalus
AAGAGGAGTTGGGGTGAGGAGGTTGGAGAGTAGGGGTGAAAGGAGTTGGGGTGAGGGGGGTTGGAGAGTAGGGGTGAAAGAGGATTTGGGGTGAGGGGATTGGAGAGTAGGGGTGAAAGAGGAGTTGGGGTGAGAGGGGTTGGAGAGTCGGGGTAAAAGAGGAGTTGGGGTGAGGGGGTTGGAGAGTAGGGGTGAAAGAGGAGTTGGGGTGCGGGGGCTTGGAGAGTAGGGGTGAAATAGGAGTTGGGGGTGAGGGGGTTGGAGAGTAGGGGTGAAAGAGGAGTTGGGGTGAGGGGTTGGAGAGTAGAGGTGAAAGAGGAGTTGGGTTGAGGGGTGTTGGAGAGTAGGGGTGAAAGAGGAGTTGGAGTGAGGGTGGTTGGAGAGTAGGGGTGAAAGGAGTTGGGGTGAGGGGGGTTGGAGAGTAGGGGTGAAAGAGGAGATGGGGTGAGGGGGGTTGGAGAGTAGGGGTGAAAGAGGAGTTGGGGTGAGGGGGTTTGGAGAGTAGCGGTGAAAGAGGAGTTGGGGTGAGGGGGGTTGGAGAGTAGGGGTGAAAGAGAAGTTGGGGTGAGGGGGGTGGAGAGTAGGGGTGAAAGAGGAGTTGGGGTGAAGGTGTTGGAGAGCAGGGGTGAAAGAGGAGTTTTGGTGAGGGGGTGGAGAGTAGGGGTGAAAGAGGAGTTGGGGTGAAGGTGTTGGAGAGCAGGGGTGAAAGAGGAGTTGGGGTGAGGGGGTGGAGAGCAGGGGGTGAAACAGGAGTTGGGGTGAGGGGGTTGGAGAGTAGGGGTGAAAGAGGAGTTGGGGTGAGGGGGGTTGGAGAGTGGGGTGAAAGAGGAGTTGGGGTGAGGGGGTTGGAGAGTAGGGGTGAAAGAGGAGTTGGGGTGAGGGGGTTGGAAAGTAGGGGTGAAAGAGGAGTTGGGGTGAGGGGGTTGGTGATTAGGGGTGAAAGAGGAGTTGGGGTGAGGGGGGTTGGAGAGCAGGGGTGAAAGAGGAGTTGGGGTGAGGGTGGTTGGAGAGTAGGGGTGAAAGAGGAGTTGGGGTGAGAGTGGTTGGAGAGTAGGGGTGAAAGAGGAGTTGGGGTGAGTAGATTGGAGAGTAGGGGTGAAAGGAGTTTGGGTGAGGGGGGTTGGAGAGTCGGGGTGAAAGAGGAGTTGGGGTGAGGGGGTTGGGGAGTAGGGGTGAAAGAGGAGTTGGGCTGAGCGGGGTTGGAGAGTAGGGGTGAAAGAGGAGTTGGGGTGAGGGGTTGGAGAGTAGGGGTGAAACAGGAGTTGGGGGTGAGGGGGTTTGGAGAGTAGGGTTGAAAGTGGAGTTGGGGTGAGGGGGTTGGAGCGTAGGGGTGAAATAGGAGTTGGGGAGAGGGGGGTTGGACAGTAGGGGTGAAAGAGGAGTTGGGGTGAGGGGTTGGAGAGTACGGGTGAAAGAGGAGTTGGGGTGAGGGGGTTGGAGAGTAGGGGTGAAAGAGGAGTTGAGGTGAGGGTGGTTGGAAAGTAGGGGTGAAAGAGGAGTTGGGGTGAGGGGGTTGGAGAGTAGGGGTGAAAGTGGAGTTGGGGTGAGGGGGGTTGGAGAGTAGGGGTGAAAGAGGAGTTGGGGTGAGGGGGTTGGAGAGTAGGGGGTGAAAGAGGAGTTGGGGTGAGGGGGGTTGGAGAGTAGTGGTGAAAGAGGAGTTCGGGTGAGGGGGTTGGAGAGTAGGGGTGAAAGAGGAGTTGGGGTGAAGGTGTTGGAGAGCAGGGGTGAAAGAGGAGTTGGGGTGAGGGGGGTGGAGAGTAGGGGTGAAAGAGGAGTTGGGGTGAGGTGGGTTGGAGAGTAGGGGTGAAAGCGGAGTTGGGGTGAGGGGTTTGGAGAGTAGGGGTGAAACAGGAGTTGGGGTGAGGGGGTTGGAGAGTAGGGGTGAAAGAGGAGTTGGGGTGAGGGGGGTTGGAGGGTGGGGTGAAAGAGGAGTTGGGGTGAGGGGGTTGGAGAGTAGGGGTGAGGGGGTTGGAAAGTAGGGGCGAAAGAGGAGTTGGGGTGAGGGGGTTGGAGAGTAGGGGTGAAAGAGGAGTTGGGGTGAGGAGGTTGGAGAGTAGGGGTGAAAGGAGTTGGGGTGAGGGGGGTTGGAGAGTAGGGGTGAAAGAGGATTTGGGGTGAGGGGATTGGAGAGTAGGGGTGAAAGAGGAGTTGGGGTGAGAGGGGTTGGAGAGTCGGGGTAAAAGAGGAGTTGGGGTGAGGGGGTTGGAGAGTAGGGGTGAAAGAGGAGTTGGGGTGCGGGGGCTTGGAGAGTAGGGGTGAAATAGGAGTTGGGGTGAGGGGGTTGGAGAGTAGGGGTGAAAGAGGAGTTGGGGTGAGGGGTTGGAGAGTAGAGGTGAAAGAGGAGTTGGGTTGAGGGGTGTTGGAGAGTAGGGGTGAAAGAGGAGTTGGAGTGAGGGTGGTTGGAGAGTAGGGGTGAAAGGAGTTGGGGTGAGGGGGGTTGGAGAGTAGGGGTGAAAGAGGAGATGGGGTGAGGGGGGTTGGAGAGTAGGGGTGAAAGAGGAGTTGGGGTGAGGGGGTTTGGAGAGTAGGGGTGAAAGAGGAGTTGGGGTGAGGGGGTTGGAGAGAAGGGGTGAAAGAGGAGTTGGGGGTGAGGGGTTTGGAGAGTAGGGGTGAAAGAGGAGTTGAAGTGAGGGGGTTGGAGAGTAGGGGTGAAAGCGGAGTTGAGGTGAGGGGGGTTGGAGAGTAGAGGTGAAAGAGGAGTTGGGGTGAGGGGGGTTATAGAGTAGGGGTGAACGAGGAGTTGGGGGTGAGGGGGTTGGAGAGTAGGGGTGAAAGAGGATTTGGGGTGAGGGGTTGGAGAGTGTGGGTGAAAGAGGAGTTGGTGTGAGGGGTGTTGGAGAGCAGGGGTGAAAGAGGAGTTGGGGTGAGGGGAGTTGGAGAGTAGGGGTGAAATAGGAGTAGGGGTGAGGGGGGTTGGAGAGTAGGGGTGAAAGAGGAGTTGGGGTGAGGGGTTTGGAGAGTAGGGGTGAAAGAGAAGTTGGGGTGAGGGGGGTTGGAGAGTAGGGGTGAAAGAGGAGTTGGGGTGAGGGGGTTTGGAGAGTAGGGGTGAAAGAGGTGTTGCGGTGAGGGGGTTGGAGAGTAGGGGTGAAAGAGGAGCTGGGGTGAGGGGGTTGGAGAGTAGGGGTGAAAGAGGAGTTGGGGTGAGGGGGGTTGGAGAGTAGGAGTGAAAGAGGAGTTGGGGTGAGGGGGTTGGAGAGTAGGGGTGAAAGAGGAGTTGGGGTGAGGGGGGTTATAGAGTAGGGGTGAACGAGGTGTTGGGGTGAGGGGGTTGGAGAGTAGGGGTGAAAGAGGATTTGGGGTGAGGGGTTGGAGAGTGTGGGTGAAAGAGGAGTTGGGGTGAGGGGGTTTGGAGAGCAGGGGTGAAAGATGAGTTGGTTTGAGGGGAGTTGGAGAGTAGGGGTGAAATAGGAGTTGGGGTGAGGGGGGTTGGAGCGTAGGGGTGAAAGAGGAGTTGGGGTGAGGGGTTTGGAGAGTAGGGGGTGAAAGAGAAGTTGGGGTGAGGGGCTTGGAAAGTAGGGGTGAAAGAGGAGTTGGGGTGAGGGGGTTGGAGAGTAGGGGTGAAAGAGGAGTTGGGGTGAGGGGGTTGGAGAGTAGGGGTGAAAGAGGAGTTGGGGGTGAGGGGGTTGGAGAGTCGGGGTGAAAGAGGAGTTGGGGTGAGGGGGGTTGGAGAGTAGGAGTGAAAGAGGAGTTGGGGTGAGGGGGTTGGAGAGTAGGGGTGAAAGAGGAGTTGGGGTGAGGGGGGTTGGAGAGTAGCGGTGAAAGAGGAGTTGGGGTGAGGGGGTTGGAGAGCAGGGGTGAAAGAGGAGTTGGGGTGAGGGGGGTGGAGAGTAGGGGTGAAAGAGGAGTTGGGGTGAGGGGGGTTGAAGAGTAGGGGTGAAAGAGGAGTAGGGGTGAAGGTGTTGGAGAGCAGGGGTGAAAGAGGAGTTGGGGTGAGGGGGTTGGAGAGTAGGGGTGAAAGAGGAGTTGGGGTGAGGGGGTTGGAAAGTAGGGGTGAAAGAGGAGTTGCGGTGAGGGGGTTGGAGAGTAGGGGTGAAAGAGGAGTTGGGGTGAGGGGGTTGGAGAGTAGGGGTGAAAGAGGAGTTGGGGTGAGGGGGTTGGAGAGTGGGGGTGAAAGAGGAGTTGGGGTGAGGGTGGTTGGAGAGTAGGGGTGAAAGAGGAGTTGGGGTGAGAGAGGAGTTGGGGTGAGGGTGGTTGGAGAGTAGGGGTGAAAAAGGAGTTGGGGTGAAGGTGTTGGAGAGTAGGGTGAAAGAGGAGTTGGGGTGAGGGGGTGGAGAGTAGGGATGAAAGAGGAGTTGGGGTGACGTGGGTTGGAGAGTAGGGGTGAAAGAGGAGTTGGGGTGAGGGGGGGTGGAGAGTAGGGGTGAAAGAGGAGTTGGGGTGAAGGTGTTGGAGAGCAGGGGTGAAAGAGGAGTTGGGGTGAGGGGGTGGAGAGTAGGGGTGAAAGAGGAGTTGGGGTGAAGGTGTTGGAGAGCAGGGGTGAAAGAGGAGTTGGGGTGAGGGGGTGGAGAGCAGGGGTGAAACATGAGTTGGGGTGAGGGGGTTGGAGAGTAGGGGTGAAAGAGGAGTTGGGGTGAGGGGGGTTGGAGAGTGGGGTGAAAGAGGAGTTGGGGTGAGGGGGTTGGAGAGTAGGGGTGAAAGAGGAGTTGGGGTGAGGGGGTTGGAACATAGGGGTGAAAGAGGAGTTGGGGTGAGGGGGTTGGTGATTAGGGGTGAAAGAGGAGTTGGGGTGAGGGGGGTTGGAGAGCAGGGGTGAAAGAGGAGTTGGGGTGAGGGTGTTTGGAGAGTAGGGGTGAAAGAGGAGTTGGGGTGAGGGTGGTTGGAGAGTAGGGGTGAAAGAGGAGTTGGGGTGAGTAGATTGGAGAGTAGGGGTGAAAGGAGTTGGGGGTGAGGGGGGTTGGAGAGTCGGGGTGAAAGAGGAGTTGGGGTGAGGGGGTTGGGGAGTAGGGGTGAAAGAGGAGTTGGGCTGAGCGGGGTTGGAGAGTAGGGGTGAAAGAGGAGTTGGGGTGAGGGGTTGGAGAGTAGGGGTGAAACAGGAGTTGGGGTGAGGGGGGTTGGAGAGTAGGGTTGAAAGTGGAGTTGGGGTGAGGGGGTTGGAGAGTAGGGGTGAAATAGGAGTTGGGGTGACGGGGGTTGGACAGTAGGGGTGAAAGAGGAGTTGGGGTGAGGGGTTGGAGAGTACGGGTGAAAGAGGAGTTGGGGTGAGGGGGTTGGAGAGTAGGGGTGAAAGAGGAGTTGAGGTGAGGGTGGTTGGAAAGTAGGGGTGAAAGAGGAGTTGGGGTGAGGGGGTTGGAGAGTAGGGGTGAAAGTGGAGTTGGGGTGAGGGGGGTTGGAGAGTAGGGGTGAAGAGGAGTTGGGGTGAGGTGGTTGGAGAGTAGGGGTGAAAGAGGAGTTGGGGTGAGGGGGGTTGGAGAGTAGTGGGTGAAAGAGGAGTTCGGGTGAGGTGGGTTGGAGAGTAGGGGTGAAAGCGGAGTTGGGGTGAGGGGTTTGGAGAGTAGGGGTGAAACAGGAGTTGGGGTGAGGGGGTTGGAGAGTAGGGGTGAAAGAGGAGTTGGGGTGAGGGGGGTTGGAGGGTGGGGTGAAAGAGGAGTTGGGGTGAGGGGGTTGGAGAGTAGGGTGAGGGGGTTGGAAAGTAGGGGCAAAAGAGGAGTTGGGGTGAGGGGGTTGGAGAGTAGGGGTGAAAGAGGAGTTGGGGTGAGGGGGTTGGTGATTAGGGGTGAAAGAGGAGTTGGGGTGAGGGGCTTTGGAGAGTAGGGGTGAAAGAGGAGTTGGGGTGAGGGTGGTTGGAGAGTAGGGGTGAAAGAGGATTTGGGGTGAGGGTGGTTGGAGAGTAGGGTTGAAAGAGGAGTTGGGGTGAGTAGGTTGGAGAGTAGGGGTGAAAGGAGTTGGGGTGAGTGGGGTTGGAGAGTAGGGGTGAAAGAGGAGTTGGGGTGAGGGGGTTGGGGAGTAGGGGTGCAAGAGGAGTTGGGGTGAGCGGGGTTGGAGAGTAGGGGTGAAAGAGGAGTTGGGGTGAGGGGGTTGGAGAGTAGGGGTTAAAGAGGCATTGGGGTGAGGGGTTGGAGAGTAGGGGTGAAAGAGGAGTTCGGGTGAGGGGGTTTGGAGAGTAGGGGTGAAAGAGGAGTTGGGGTGAGGGGGTTGGAGAGTAGGGGTGAAAGAGGCGTTGGGGTGAGGGGTTGGCGAGTAGGGGTGAAAGAGGAGTTGTGGTGAGGGGGTGTTGGAGAGGAGGGGTGAAAGGGGAGTTGGAGTGAGGGTGGTTGGAGAGTAGGGGTGAAAGGAGTTGGGGTGAGGGGGGTTGGAGAGTAGGGGTGAAAGAGGAGTTGGGGTGAGGGGGGTTGGAGAGTAGGGGTGAAAGAGGAGTTGGGGTGAGGAGGTTTGGAGAGTAGGGGTGAAAGAGGAGTTGGGGTGAGGGGTTTGGAGAGAAGGGGTGAAAGAGGAGTTGGGGTGAGTGGTTTGGAGAGTAGGGGTGAAAGAGGAGTTGAGGTGAGGGGGTTGGAGACAAGGGGGGAAAGCGGAGTTGAGGTGAGGGGGGTTGGAGGGTAGGGGTGAAAGAGGAGTTGGGGTGAGGTGGGTTGGAGAGTAGGGGTGAAAGAGGAGTTGGGGTGAGGGGGTTGGAGAGTAGGGGTGAAAGAGGAGTTGGGGTGAGGGGTTGGAGAGTGTGGGTGAAAGAGCAGTTGGGGTGAGGGGGGTTGGAGAGTAGGGGTGAAAGAGGAGTTGGGGTGAGGGGGAGTTGGAGAGTAGGGGTGAAAAAAGGAGTTGGGGTGAGGGGGGTTGGTGAGTAGGGGTGAAAGAGGAGTTGGGGTGAGGGGGGTGCTGGAGAGCAGGGGTGAAAGAGGAGTTGGGGTGAGGGGTTTGGAGAGTAGGGGTGAAAAAGAAGTTGGGGTGAGGGGGGTTCGAGAGTAGGGGTGAAAGAGGAGTTGGGGTGAGGGGGCTTGGAGAGTAGGGGTGAAAGAGGAGTTGGGGTGAGGGGGGTTGGAGAGTAGGGTGAAAGAGGAGTTGGGGTGAGGGGGTTGGAGAGTAGGGTGAAAGAGGAGTTGGGGTGAGGGAGGTTGGAGAGTGGGTGTGAAAGAGGAGTTGGGGTGAGGGGGGTTGGAGAATAGGGGTGAAGGAGGAGTTGGGGTGTGAGGGGTTGGAGAGTATGGGTGAAAGAGGAGTTGGGGTGAGGGGTTTGGAGAGTAGGGGTGAAAGAGGAGTTGGGGTGAGGGGGGTGGAGAGTAGGAGTGAAAGTGGAGTTGGGGTGAGGGGGTTGGAGAGTAGGGGTGAAAGAGGAGTTGGGGTGAGGGAGGTTGGAGAGTAGCGGTGAAAGAGGAGTTGGGGTGAGGGGGTTGGAGAGCAGGGGTGAAAGAGGAGTTGGGGTGAGGGGGGTGGAGAGTAGGGGTGAAAGAGGAGTTGGGGTGAGGAGGTTGGAGAGTAGGGGTGCAAGGAGTTGGGGTGAGGGGGGTTGGAGAGTAGGGGTGAAAGAGGAGATGGGGTGAAGGTGTTGGAGAGCAGGGGTGAAAGAGGAGTTGGGGTGAGGGGGGTGGAGAGTAGGGGTGAAAGAGGAGTTGGGGTGAGGGGGTTGGAGAGTAGGGGTGAAAGAGGAGTTGGGGTGAGGGGGTTGGAAAGTAGGGGTGAAAGAGGAGTTGGGGTGAGAGGGTTGGAGAGTAGGGGTGAAAGAGCAGTTGTGGTGAGGGGGGTTGGAGAGTAGGGGTGAAAGAGGAGTTGGGGTGAGGGTGGTTGGTGATTAGGGGTGAAAGAGGAGTTGGGGTGAGGGGCGTTGGAGAGTCGGGGTGAAAGAGGAGTTGGGGTGAGGGTGGTTGGAGAGTAGGGGTGAAAGAGGATTTGGGGTGAGGGTGGTTGGAGAGTAGGGGTGAAAGAGGAGTTGGGGTGAGTAGGTTGGAGAGTAGGGGTGAAAGGAGTTGGGGTGAGTGGGGTTGGAGAGTAGGGGTGAAAGAGGAGTTGGGGTGAGGGGGTTGGGGAGTAGAGGGTGAAAGAGGAGTTGGGGTGAGCGGGGTTGGAGAGTCGGGGTGAAAGAGGAGTTGGGGTGAGGGGGATGGAGAGTAGGGGTGAACAGAGGCGTTGGGGTGAGGGGTTGGAGAGTAGGGGTGAAAGAGGAGTTCGGGTGAGGGGGGTTGGAGAGTAGGGGTGAAAGAGGAGTTGGGGTGAGGGGGTTGGAGAGTAGGGGTGAAAGAGGCGTTGGGGTGACGGGTTGGAGAGTAGGGGTGAAAGAGGAGTTGTGGTGAGGGGTGTTGGAGAGGAGGGGTGAAAGGGGAGTTGGAGTGAGGGTGGTTGGAGAGTAGGGGTGAAAGGAGTTGGGGTGAGGGGGGTTGGAGAGTAGGGGTGAAAGAGGAGTTGGGGTGAGGGGGGTTGGAGAGTAGGGGTGAAAGAGGAGTTGGGGTGAGGGGGTTTGGAGAGTAGGGGTGAAAGAGGAGTTGGGGTGAGGGGTTTGGAGAGAAGGGGTGAAAGAGGAGTTGGGGTGAGTGGTTTGGAGAGTAGGGGTGAAAGAGGAGTTGAGGTGAGGGGGTTGGAGACAAGGGGGGAAAGCGGAGTTGAGGTGAGGGGGGTTGGAGGGTAGGGGTGAAATAGGAGTTGGGGTGAGGTGGGTTGGAGAGTAGAGGTGAAAGAGGAGTTGGGGTGAGGGGGTTGGAGAGTAGGGGTGAAAGAGGAGTTGGGGTGAGGGGTTGGAGAGTGTGGGTGAAAGAGCAGTTGGGGTGAGGGGGGTTGGAGAGTAGGGGTGAAAGAGGAGTTGGGGTGAGGGGAGTTGGAGAGTAGGGGTGAAAAAAGGAGTTGGGGTGAGGGGGGTTGGAGAGTAGGGGTGAAAGAGGAGTTGGGGTGAGGGGGTGCTGGAGAGCAGGGGTGAAAGAGGAGTTGGGGTGAGGGGTTTGGAGAGTAGGGGTGAAAAAGAAGTTGGGGTGAGGGGGGTTCGAGAGTAGGGGTGAAAGAGGAGTTGGGGTGAGGGGGCTTGGAGAGTAGGGGTGAAAGAGGAGTTGGGGTGAGGGGGGTTGGAGAGTAGGGGTGAAAGAGGAGTTGGGGTGAGGGGGTTGGAGAGTACGGGTGAAAGAGGAGTTGGGGTGAGGGAGGTTGGAGAGTGGGTGTGAAAGAGGAGTTGGGGTGAGGGGGGTTGGAGAATAGGGGTGAAGGAGGAGTTGGGGTGAGAGGGGTTGGAGAGTCGGGGTAAAAGAGGAGTTGGGGTGAGGGGGTTGGAGAGTAGGGGTGACAGAGGAGTTGGGGTGAGGGGGGTTGGAGAGTAGGGGTGAAAGGAGTTGGGGTGAGGGGGTTGGAGAGTAGGGGTGAAAGAGGAGTTGGGGTGCGGGGGCTTGGAGAGTAGGGGTGACAGAGGAGTTGGGGTGAGGGGGGTTGGAGAGTAGGGGTGAAAGGAGTTGGGGTGAGGGGGTTGGAGAGTAGGGGTGAAAGAGGAGTTGGGGTGCGGGGGCTTGGAGAGTAGGGGTGAAATAGGAGTTGGGGTGAGGGGGTTGGAGAGTAGGGGTGAAAGAGGAGTTGGGGTGAGGGGTTGGAGAGTAGAGGTGAAAGAGGAGTTGGGTTGAGGGGTGTTGGAGAGTAGGGGTGAAAGAGGAGTTGGAGTGAGGGTGGTTGGAGAGTAGGGGTGAAAGGAGTTGGGGTGAGGGGGGTTGGAGAGTAGGGGTGAAAGAGGAGATGGGGTGAGGGGTGTTGGAGAGTAGGGGTGAAAGAGGAGTTGGGGTGAGGGGGTTTGGAGAGTATGGGTGAAAGAGGAGTTGGGGTGAGGGAGTTGGAGAGAAGGGGTGAAAGAGGAGTTGGGGTGAGGGGTTTGGAGAGTAGGGGTGAAAGAGGAGTTGAAGTGAGGGGGTTGGAGAGTAGGGGTGAAAGCGGAGTTGAGGTGAGGGGGGTTGGAGAGTAGGGGTGAAAGAGGAGTTGGGGTGAGGGGGGTTATAGAGTAGGGGTGAACGAGGAGTTGGGGTGAGGGGGTTGGAGAGTAGGGGTGAAAGAGGATTTGGGGTGAGGGGTTGGAGAGTGTGGGTGAAAGAGGAGTTGGTGTGAGGGGGGTTGGAGAGCAGGGGTGAAAGAGGAGTTGGGGTGAGGGGAGTTGGAGAGTAGGGGTGAAATAGGAGTAGGGGTGAGGGGTGTTGGAGAGTAGGGGTGAAAGAGGAGTTGGGGTGAGGGGTTTGGAGAGTAGGGGTGAAAGAGAAGTTGGGGTGAGGGGGGTTGGAGAGTAGGGGTGAAAGAGGAGTTGGGGTGAGGGGTTTGGAGAGTAGGGGTGAAAGAGGTGTTGCGGTGAGGGGGTTGGAGAGTAGGGGTGAAAGAGGAGTTGGGGTGAGGGGGTTGGAGAGCAGGGGTGAAAGAGGAGTTGGGGTGAGGGGGGTTGGAGAGTAGGAGTGAAAGAGGAGTTGGGGTGAGGGGGTTGGAGAGTAGGGGTGAAAGAGGAGTTGTGGTGAGGGGGGTTATAGAGTAGGGGTGAACAAGGTGTTGGGGTGAGGGGGTTGGAGAGTAGGGGTGAAAGAGGATTTGGGGTGAGGGGTTGGAGAGTGTGGGTGAAAGAGGAGTTGGTTTGAGGGGAGTTGGAGAGAAGGGGTGAAATAGGAGTTGGGCTGAGGGGGGTTGGAGAGTAGGGGTGAAAGAGGAGTTGGGGTGAGGGGTTTGGAGAGTAGGGGTGAAAGAGAAGTTGGGGTGAGGGGATTGGAAAGTAGGGGTGAAAGAGGAGTTGGGGTGAGGGGGTTGGACAGTAGGGGTGAAAGAGGAGTTGGGGTGAGGGGGTTGGAGAGTAGGGGTGAAAGAGGAGTTGGGGTGAGGGGGTTGGAGAGTAGGGGTGAAAGAGGAGTTGGGGTGAGGGGTTGGAGAGTGTGGGTGAAAGAGGAGTTGGGGTGAGGGGGTTTGGAGAGCAGGGGTGAAAGAGGAGTTGGTTTGAGGGGAGTTGGAGAGTAGGGGTGAAATAGGAGTTGGGGTGAGGGGGGTTGGAGAGTAGGGGTGAAAGAGGAGTTGGGGTGAGGGGTTTGGAGAGTAGGGGTGAAAGAGAAGTTGGGGTGAGGGGCTTGGAAAGTAGGGGTGAAAGAGGAGTTGGGGTGAGGGGGTTGGAGAGTAGGGGTGAAAGAGGAGTTGGGGTGAGGGGGTTGGAGAGTAGGGGTGAAAGAGGAGTTGGGGTGAGGGGGGTTGGAGAGTAGGAGTGAAAGAGGAGTTGGGGTGAGGGGGTTGGAGAGTAGGGGTGAAAGAGGAGTTGGGGTGAGCGGGGTTGGAGAGTAGCGGTGAAAGAGGAGTTGGGGTGAGGGGGTTGGAGAGCAGGGGTGAAAGAGGAGTTGGGGTGAGGGGGGTGGAGAGTAGGGGTGAAAGAGGAGTTGGGGTGAGGGGGGTTGAAGAGTAGGGGTGAAAGAGGAGTTGGGGTGAAGGTGTTGGAGAGCAGGGGTGAAAGAGGAGTTGGGGTGAGGGGGTTGGAGAGTAGGGGTGAAAGAGGAGTTGGGGTGAGGGGGTTGGAAAGTAGGGGTGAAAGAGGAGTTGCGGTGAGGGGGTTGGAGAGTAGGGGTGAAAGAGGAGTTGGGGTGAGGGGGTTGGAGAGTAGGGGTGAAAGAGGAGTTGGGGTGAGGGGGTTGGAGAGTAGGGGTGAAAGAGGAGTTGGGGTGAGGGTGGTTGGAGAGTAGGGGTGAAAGAGGAGTTGGGGTGAGAGAGGAGTTGGGGTGAGGGTGGTTGGAGAGTAGGGGTGAAAAAGGAGTTGGGGTGAATGTGTTGGAGAGTAGGGTGAAAGAGGAGTTGGGGTGAGGGGGTGGAGAGTAGGGATGAAAGAGGAGTTGGGGTGACGTGGGTTGGAGAGTAGGGGTGAAAGAGGAGTTGGGGTGAGGGGGGTGGAGAGTAGGGGTGAAAGAGGAGTTGGGGTGAAGGTGTTGGAGAGCAGGGGTGAAAGAGGAGTTGGGGTGAGGGGGTGGAGAGTAGGGGTGAAAGAGGAGTTGGGGTGAAGGTGTTGGAGAGCAGGGGTGAAAGAGGAGTTGGGGTGAGGGGGTGGAGAGCAGGGGTGAAACAGGAGTTGGGGTGAGGGGGTTGGAGAGTAGGGGTGAAAGAGGAGTTGGGGTGAGGGGGTTGGAGAGTAGGGGTGAAAGAGGAGTTGGGGTGAGGGGGTTGGAGAGTAGGGGTGAAGGAGGAGTTGGGGTGAGGGGGGTTGGAGAGTAGTGGTGAAAGAGGAGTTGGGGTGAAGGGGGTTGGAGAGTAGGGGTGAAAGAGGAGTTGGGGTGAAGGTGTTGGAGAGTAGGGGTGAAAGAGGAGTTGGGGTGAGGGGGGTTGGAGAGTAGGGGTGAAAGAGGAGTTGGGGTGAGGGGAGTTGGAGAGTAGGGGTGAAAGAGGAGTTTGTGTGAGGGGGGTTGGAGAGTTGGGGTGAAGGAGGAGTTGGGGTGAGGGGGGTTGGAGAGTAGGGGTGAAAGAGGAGTTGGGGTGAGGGGACTTGGAGAGTAGGGGTGAAGGAGGAGTTGGGGTGAGGGGGTTGGAGAGTAGGGGTGAAAGAGGAGTTGGGGTGAGGGGGTTGGAGAGTAGGTGTGAAGGAGGAGTTGGGGTGAGGGGGTTTGGAGAGTACGGGTGAAAGAGGAGTTGGGGTGAGGGGGTTTGGAGAGTAGGGGTGAAAGAGGAGTTGGGGTGAGGGTCGTTGGAGAGCAGTGGTGAAAGAGGAGTTGGTGTGAGGAGGTTGGAGAGTAGGGGTGAAAGGAGTTGGGGTGAGGTGGGTTGGAGAGTAGGGGTGAAAGAGGAGTTGTGGTGAGGGGATTGGAGAGTAGGGGTGAAAGAGGAGTTGGGGTGAGAGGGGGTTGGAGAGTAGGGGTGAAAGAGGAGTTGGGGTGAGGGGGTTGGAGAGTAGGGGTGAAAGAGGAGTTGGGGTGAGGGGAGTTGGAGAGTAGGGGTGAAAGAGGAGTTTGGGTGAGGGGGGTTGGAGAGTAGGGGTGAAAGCGGAGTTGGGGTGAGGGGGGTTGGAGAGTAGGGGTGAAAGAGGAGTTGGGGTGAGGGGACTTGGAGAGTAGGGGTGAAAGGGGAGTTTGGGTGAGGGGGGTTGGAGAGTAGGGGTGAAGGAGGAGTTGGGGTGAGGGGGGTTGGAGAGTAGGGGTGAAAGAGGAGTTGGGGTGAGGGGGTGCTGGAGAGCAGGGGTGAAAGAGGAGTTGGGGTGAGGGGTTTGGAGAGTAGGGGTGAAAAAGAAGTTGGGGTGAGGGGGGTTCGAGAGTAGGGGTGAAAGAGGAGTTGGGGTGAGGGGGCTTGGAGAGTAGGGGTGAAAGAGGAGTTGGGGTGAGGGGGGTTGGAGAGTAGGGGTGAAAGAGGAGTTGGGGTGAGGGGGTTGGAGAGTACGGGTGAAAGAGGAGTTGGGGTGAGGGAGGTTGGAGAGTGGGTGTGAAAGAGGAGTTGGGGTGAGGGGGGTTGGAGAATAGGGGTGAAGGAGGAGTTGGGGTGTGGGGGGTTGGAGAGTAGGGGTGAAAGAGGAGTTGGGGTGAGGGGGTTTGGAGAGTAGGGGTGAAAGAGGTGTTGCGGTGAGGGGGTTGGAGAGTATGGGTGAAAGAGGAGTTGGGGTGAGGGGGTTGGAGAGTAGGGGTGAAAGAGGAGTTGGGGTGAGGGGGGTTGGAGAGTAGGAGTGAAAGTGGAATTGGGGTGAGGGGGTTGGAGAGTAGGGGTGAAAGAGGAGTTGGGGTGAGGGAGGTTGGAGAGTAGCGGTGAAAGAGGAGTTGGGGTGAGGGGGTTGGAGAGCAGGGGTGAAAGAGGAGTTGGGGTGAGGGGGGTGGAGAGTAGGGGTGAAAGAGGAGTTGGGGTGACGGGGGTTGAAGAGCAGGGGTGAAAGAGGAGTTGGGGTGAAGGTGTTGGAGAGCAGGGGTGAAAGAGGAGTTGGGGTGAGGGGGGTGGAGAGTAGGAGTGAAAGAGGAGTTGGGGTGAGGGGGGTTGGAGAGTAGGGGTGAAAGAGCAGTTGGGGTCAGGGGGGTTGGAGAGTAGGGGTGAAAGAGGAGTTGGGGTGAGGGTGGTTGGAGAGTAGGGGTGAAAGAGGAGTTGGGGTGAGGAGGTTGGAGAGTAGGGGTGAAAGGAGTTGGGGTGAGGGGGGTTGGAGAGTAGGGGTGAAAGAGGAGTTGGGGTGAGGGGATTGGAGAGTTGGGGTGAAAGAGGAGTTGGGGTGAGCGGGTTTGGAGAGTAGGGCTGAAAGAGGAGTTGGGGTGAGGGTTTGTGGAGTAGGGGTGAAAGAGGAGTTGAGGTGAGGGGGGTTGGAGAGTAGGGGTTAAAGAGGAGTTGGGGTGAGGGGGTTGGAGAGTAGGGGTGAAATTGGAGTTGGGGTGAAGGGGGTTGGAGAGCCGGGGTGAAAGAGGAGTTGGGGTGAGGGGTTGGAGAGTAGGGGTGAAAGAGGAGTTGGGGTGAGGGGGTTGGAGAGTAGGGGTGAAAGAGGAGTTGGGGTGAGGGTGGTTGGAGAGTAGGGGTGAAAGAGGAGTTGGGGCGAGGGGGCTGGAGAGTAGGGGTGAAAGTGGAGTTGGGGTGAGGGGGGTTGGAGAGTAGGGGTGAAAGAGGAGTTGGGGTGAGGGGGTTGGAGAGTAGGGGTGAAGGAGGAGTTGGGGTGAGGGGGGCTGGAGATTAGTGGTGAAAGAGGAGTTGGGGTGAAGGGGGTTGGAGAGTAGGGGTGAAAGAGGAGTTGGGGTGAAGGTGTTGGAGAGTCGATGTGAAAGAGGAGTTGGGGTGAGGGGGGTTGGAGAGTAGGGGTGAAAGAGGAGTTGGGGTGAGGGGAGTTGGAGAGTAGGGGTGAAAGAGGAGTTTGTGTGAGGGGGGTTGGAGAGTAGGGGTGAAGGTGGAGTTGGGGTGAGGGGGGTTGGAGAGCAGGGGTGAAAGAGGAGTTGGGGTGAGGGGACTTGGAGAGTAGGGGTGAAAGAGGAGTTTGGGTGAGGGGGTTGGAGAGTAGGGTGAAAGAGGAGTTGGGGTGAGGGAGTTAGAGAGTAGGAGTGAAAGAGGAGCTGGGGTGAGGGGGTGGAGAGTAGGGGTGAAAGAGGAGTTGGGGTGAGAGGGGTTGGAGAGTAGGGGTGAAAGAGGAGTTGGGGTGAGGGGTTTGGAGAGTAGGGGTGAAAGAGGAGTTGGGGTGAGGGGGTTGGAGAGTAGGGGTGAAAGAGGAGTTGGGGTGAGGGGGTTGGAGAGCAGGGCTGAAAGAGGAGTTGGGGTGAGGGGGGTTGGAGAGTAGGAGTGAAAGAGGAGTTGGGGTGAGGGGGTTGGAGAGTAGGGGTGAAAGAGGAGTTGGGGTGAGGGGGGTTATAGAGTAGGGGTGAATGAGGAGTTTGTGTGAGGGGGGTTGGAGAGTAGGGGTGAAGGAGGAGTTGGGGTGAGGGGGGGTTGGAGAGCAGGGGTGAAAGAGGAGTTGGGGTGAGGGGACTTGGAGAGTAGGGGTGAAAGAGGAGTTTGGGTGAGGGGGTTGGAGAGTAGGGTGAAAGAGGAGTTGGGGTGAGGGAGTTAGAGAGTAGGAGTGAAAGAGGAGCTGGGGTGAGGGGGTGGAGAGTAGGGGTGAAAGAGGAGTTGGGGTGAGAGGGGTTGGAGAGTAGGGGTGAAAGAGGAGTTGGGGTGAGGGGTTTGGAGAGTAGGGGTGAAAGAGGAGTTGGGGTGAGGGGATTGGAGAGTAGGGGTGAAAGAGGAGTTGGGGTGAGGGGGTTGGAGAGCAGGGGTGAAAGAGGAGTTGGGGTGAGGGGGGTTGGAGAGTAGGAGTGAAAGAGGAGTTGGGGTGAGGGGGTTGGAGAGTAGGGGTGAAAGAGGAGTTGGGGTGAGGGGGGTTATAGAGTAGGGGTGAACGAGGTGTTGGGGTGAGGGGGTTGGAGAGTAGGGGTGAAAGAGGAGTTGGGGTGAGGGGGTTGGAGAGTAGGGGTGAAAGAGGAGTTGGGGTGAGGGGTTGGAGAGTGTGGGTGAAAGAGGAGTTGGGGTGAGGGGGTTTGGAGAGCAGGGGTGAAAGAGGAGTTGGTTTGAGGGGAGTTGGAGAGTAGGGGTGAAATAGGAGTTGGGGTGAGGGGGGTTGGAGAGTAGGGGTGAAAGAGGAGTTGGGGTGAGGGGTTTGGAGAGTAGGGGTGAAAGAGAAGTTGGGGTGAGGGGCTTGGAAAGTAGGGGTGAAAGAGGAGTTGGGGTGAGGGGGTTGGAGAGTAGGGGTGAAAGAGGAGTTGGGGTGAGGGGGTTGGAGAGTAGGGGTGAAAGAGGAGTTGGGGTGAGGGGGGTTGGAGAGTAGGAGTGAAAGAGGAGTTGGGGTGAGGGGGTTGGAGAGTAGGGGTGAAAGAGGAGTTGGGGTGAGCGGGGTTGGAGAGTAGCGGTGAAAGAGGAGTTGGGGTGAGGGGGTTGGAGAGCAGGGGTGAAAGAGGAGTTGGGGTGAGGGGGTGGAGAGTAGGGGTGAAAGAGGAGTTGGGGTGAGGGGGGTTGAAGAGTAGGGGTGAAAGAGGAGTTGGGGTGAAGGTGTTGGAGAGCAGGGGTGAAAGAGGAGTTGGGGTGAGGGGGTTGGAGAGTAGGGGTGAAAGAGGAGTTGGGGTGAGGGGGTTGGAAAGTAGGGGTGAAAGAGGAGTTGCGGTGAGGGGGTTGGAGAGTAGGGGTGAAAGAGGAGTTGGGGTGAGGGGGTTGGAGAGTAGGGGTGAAAGAGGAGTTGGGGTGAGGGGGTTGGAGAGTAGGGGTGAAAGAGGAGTTGGGGTGAGGGTGGTTGGAGAGTAGGGGTGAAAGAGGAGTTGGGGTGAGAGAGGAGTTGGGGTGAGGGTGGTTGGAGAGTAGGGGTGAAAAAGGAGTTGGGGTGAAGGTGTTGGAGAGTAGGGTGAAAGAGGAGTTGGGGTGAGGGGGTGGAGAGTAGGGATGAAAGAGGAGTTGGGGTGACGTGGGTTGGAGAGTAGGGGTGAAAGAGGAGTTGGGGTGAGGGGGGTGGAGAGTAGGGGTGAAAGAGGAGTTGGGGTGAAGGTGTTGGAGAGCAGGGGTGAAAGAGGAGTTGGGGTGAGGGGGTGGAGAGTAGGGGTGAAAGAGGAGTTGGGGTGAAGGTGTTGGAGAGCAGGGGTGAAAGAGGAGTTGGGGTGAGGGGGTGGAGAGCAGGGGTGAAACAGGAGTTGGGGTGAGGGGGTTGGAGAGTAGGGGTGAAAGAGGAGTTGGGGTGAGGGGGTTGGAGAGTAGGGGTGAAAGAGGAGTTGGGGTGAGGGGGTTGGAGAGTAGGGGTGAAGGAGGAGTTGGGGTGAGGGGGGTTGGAGAGTAGTGGTGAAAGAGGAGTTGGGGTGAAGGGGGTTGGAGAGTAGGGGTGAAAGAGGAGTTGGGGTGAAGGTGTTGGAGAGTAGGGGTGAAAGAGGAGTTGGGGTGAGGGGGGTTGGAGAGTAGGGGTGAAAGAGGAGTTGGGGTGAGGGGAGTTGGAGAGTAGGGGTGAAAGAGGAGTTTGTGTGAGGGGGGTTGGAGAGTTGGGGTGAAGGAGGAGTTGGGGTGAGGGGGGTTGGAGAGTAGGGGTGAAAGAGGAGTTGGGGTGAGGGGACTTGGAGAGTAGGGGTGAAGGAGGAGTTGGGGTGAGGGGGTTGGAGAGTAGGGGTGAAAGAGGAGTTGGGGTGAGGGGGTTGGAGAGTAGGGGTGAAGGAGGAGTTGGGGTGAGGGGGTTTGGAGAGTACGGGTGAAAGAGGAGTTGGGGTGAGGGGGTTTGGAGAGTAGGGGTGAAAGAGGAGTTGGGGTGAGGGTCGTTGGAGAGCAGTGGTGAAAGAGGAGTTGGTGTGAGGAGGTTGGAGAGTAGGGGTGAAAGGAGTTGGGGTGAGGTGGGTTGGAGAGTAGGGGTGAAAGAGGAGTTGTGGTGAGGGGATTGGAGAGTAGGGGTGAAAGAGGAGTTGGGGTGAGAGGGGTTGGAGAGTCGGGGTGAAAGAGGAGTTGGGGTGAGGGGGTTGGAGAGTAGGGGTGAAAGAGGAGTTGGGGTGAGGGGAGTTGGAGAGTAGGGGTGAAAGAGGAGTTTGGGTGAGGGGGGTTGGAGAGAAGGGGTGAAAGCGGAGTTGGGGTGAGGGGGGTTGGAGAGTAGGGGTGAAAGAGGAGTTGGGGTGAGGGGACTTGGAGAGTAGGGGTGAAAGGGGAGTTTGGGTGAGGGGGGTTGGAGAGTAGGGGTGAAGGAGGAGTTGGGGTGAGGGGGGTTGGAGAGTAGGGGTGAAAGAGGAGTTGGGGTGAGGGGGTGCTGGAGAGCAGGGGTGAAAGAGGAGTTGGGGTGAGGGGTTTGGAGAGTAGGGGTGAAAAAGAAGTTGGGGTGAGGGGGGTTCGAGAGTAGGGGTGAAAGAGGAGTTGGGGTGAGGGGGCTTGGAGAGTAGGGGTGAAAGAGGAGTTGGGGTGAGGGGGGTTGGAGAGTAGGGGTGAAAGAGGAGTTGGGGTGAGGGGGTTGGAGAGTACGGGTGAAAGAGGAGTTGGGGTGAGGGAGGTTGGAGAGTGGGTGTGAAAGAGGAGTTGGGGTGAGGGGGGTTGGAGAATAGGGGTGAAGGAGGAGTTGGGGTGTGGGGGGTTGGAGAGTAGGGGTGAAAGAGGAGTTGGGGTGAGGGGGTTTGGAGAGTAGGGGTGAAAGAGGTGTTGCGGTGAGGGGGTTGGAGAGTATGGGTGAAAGAGGAGTTGGGGTGAGGGGGTTGGAGAGTAGGGGTGAAAGAGGAGTTGGGGTGAGGGGGGTTGGAGAGTAGGAGTGAAAGTGGAATTGGGGTGAGGGGGTTGGAGAGTAGGGGTGAAAGAGGAGGTGGGGTGAGGGAGGTTGGAGAGTAGCGGTGAAAGAGGAGTTCGGGTGAGGGGGTTGGAGAGCAGGGGTGAAAGAGGAGTTGGGGTGAGGGGGGTGGAGAGTAGGGGTGAAAGAGGAGTTGGGGTGACGGGGGTTGAAGAGTAGGGGTGAAAGAGGAGTTGGGGTGAAGGTGTTGGAGAGCAGGGGTGAAAGAGGAGTTGGGGTGAGGGGGGTGGAGAGTAGGAGTGAAAGAGGAGTTGGGGTGAGGGGGGTTGGAGAGTAGGGGTGAAAGAGCAGTTGGGGTCAGGGGGGTTGGAGAGTAGGGGTGAAAGAGGAGTTGGGGTGAGGGTGGTTGGAGAGTAGGGGTGAAAGAGGAGTTGGGGTGAGGAGGTTGGAGAGTAGGGGTGAAAGGAGTTGGGGTGAGGGGGGTTGGAGAGTAGGGGTGAAAGAGGAGTTGGGGTGAGGGGATTGGAGAGTTGGGGTGAAAGAGGAGTTGGGGTGAGCGGGGTTGGAGAGTAGGGCTGAAAGAGGAGTTGGGGTGAGGGTTTGTGGAGTAGGGGTGAAAGAGGAGTTGAGGTGAGGGGGGTTGGAGAGTAGGGGTTAAAGAGGAGTTGGGGTGAGGGGGTTGGAGAGTAGGGGTGAAATTGGAGTTGGGGTGAAGGGGGTTGGAGAGCCGGGGTTAAAGAGGAGTTGGGGTGAGGGGTTGGAGAGCAGGGGTGAAACAGGAGTTGGGGTGAGGGGGTTGGAGAGTAGGGGTGAAAGAGGAGTTGGGGTGAGGGGGTTGGAGAGTAGGGGTGAAGGAGGAGTTGGGGTGAGGGGGGTTGGAGAGTAGTGGTGAAAGAGGAGTTGGGGTGAAGGGGGTTGGAGAGTAGGGGTGAAAGAGGAGTTGGGGTGAAGGTGTTGGAGAGTAGGGGTGAAAGAGGAGTTGGGGTGAGGGGGGTTGGAGAGTAGGGGTGAAAGAGGAGTTGGGGTGAGGGGAGTTGGAGAGTAGGGGTGAAAGAGGAGTTTGTGTGAGGGGGGTTGGAGAGTTGGGGTGAAGGAGGAGTTGGGGTGAGGGGGGTTGGAGAGTAGGGGTGAAAGAGGAGTTGGGGTGAGGGGACTTGGAGAGTAGGGGTGAAGGAGGAGTTGGGGTGAGGGGGTTGGAGAGTAGGGGTGAAAGAGGAGTTGGGGTGAGGGGGTTGGAGAGTAGGGGTGAAGGAGGAGTTGGGGTGAGGGGGTTTGGAGAGTACGGGTGAAAGAGGAGTTGGGGTGAGGGGGTTTGGAGAGTAGGGGTGAAAGAGGAGTTGGGGTGAGGGTCGTTGGAGAGCAGTGGTGAAAGAGGAGCTGGTGTGAGGAGGTTGGAGAGTAGGGGTGAAAGGAGTTGGGGTGAGGTGGGTTGGAGAGTAGGGGTGAAAGAGGAGTTGTGGTGAGGGGATTGGAGAGTTGGGGTGAAAGAGGAGTTGGGGTGAGAGGGGTTGGAGAGTAGGGGTGAAAGAGGAGTTGGGGTGAGGGGGTTGGAGAGTAGGGGTGAAAGAGGAGTTGGGGTGAGGGGAGTTGGAGAGTGGGGGTGAAAGAGGAGTTTGGGTGAGGGGGGTTGGAGAGTAGGGGTGAAAGCGGAGTTGGGGTGAGGGGGGTTGGAGAGTAGGGGTGAAAGAGGAGTTGGGGTGAGGGGACTTGGAGAGTAGGGGTGAAAGGGGAGTTTGGGTGAGGGGGGTTGGAGAGTAGGGGTGAAGGAGGAGTTGGGGTGAGGGGGGTTGGAGAGTAGGGGTGAAAGAGGAGTTGGGGTGAGGGGGTGCTGGAGAGCAGGGGTGAAAGAGGAGTTGGGGTGAGGGGTTTGGAGAGTAGGGGTGAAAAAGAAGTTGGGGTGAGGGGGGTTCGAGAGTAGGGGTGAAAGAGGAGTTGGGGTGAGGGGGCTTGGAGAGTAGGGGTGAAAGAGGAGTTGGGGTGAGGGGGGTTGGAGAGTAGGGGTGAAAGAGGAGTTGGGGTGAGGGGGTTGGAGAGTACGGGTGAAAGAGGAGTTGGGGTGAGGGAGGTTGGAGAGTGGGTGTGAAAGAGGAGTTGGGGTGAGGGGGGTTGGAGAATAGGGGTGAAGGAGGAGTTGGGGTGTGGGGGGTTGGAGAGTAGCGGTGAAAGAGGAGTTGGGGTGAGGGGGTTTGGAGAGTAGGGGTGAAAGAGGTGTTGCGGTGAGGGGGTTGGACAGTATGGGTGAAAGAGGAGTTGGGGTGAGGGGGTTGGAGAGTAGGGGTGAAAGAGGAGTTGGGGTGAGGGGGGTTGGAGAGTAGGAGTGAAAGTGGAATTGGGGTGAGGGGGTTGGAGAGTAGGGGTGAAAGAGGAGTTGGGGTGAGGGAGGTTGGAGAGTAGCGGTGAAAGAGGAGTTGGGGTGAGGGGGTTGGAGAGCAGGGGTGAAAGAGAGTTGGGGTGAGGGGGTGGAGAGTAGGGGTGAAAGAGGAGTTGGGGTGACGGGGGTTGAAGAGTAGGGGTGAAAGAGGAGTTGGGGTGAAGGTGTTGGAGAGCAGGGGTGAAAGAGGAGTTGGGGTGAGGTGGGTGGAGAGTAGGAGTGAAAGAGGAGTTGGGGTGAGGGGGGTTGGAGAGTAGGGGTGAAAGAGCAGTTGGGGTCAGGGGGGTTGGAGAGTAGGGGTGAAAGAGGAGTTGGGGTGAGGGTGGTTGGAGAGTAGGGGTGAAAGAGGAGTTGGGGTGAGGAGGTTGGAGAGTAGGGGTGAAAGGAGTTGGGGTGAGGGGGGTTGGAGAGTAGGGGTGAAAGAGGAGTTGGGGTGAGGGGATTGGAGAGTTGGGGTGAAAGAGGAGTTGGGGTGAGCGGGGTTGGAGAGTAGGGCTGAAAGAGGAGTTGGGGTGAGGGTTTGTGGAGTGGGGTGAAAGAGGAGTTGAGGTGAGGGGGGTTGGAGAGTAGGGGTTAAAGAGGAGTTGGGGTGAGGGGGTTGGAGAGTAGGGGTGAAATTGGAGTTGGGGTGAAGGGGGTTGGAGAGCCGGGGTGAAAGAGGAGTTGGGGTGAGGGGTTGGAGAGTAGGGGTGAAAGAGGAGTTGGGGTGAGGGGGTTGGAGAGTAGGGGTGAAAGAGGAGTTGGGGTGAGGGTGGTTGGAGAGTAGGGGTGAAAGAGGAGTTGGGGCTGAGGGGGCTGGAGAGTAGGGGTGAAAGTGGAGTTGGGGTGAGGGGGGTTGGAGAGTAGGGGTGAAAGAGGAGTTGGGGTGAGGGGGTTGGAGAGTAGGGGTGAAGGAGGAGTTGGGGTGAGGGGGGCTGGAGATTAGTGGTGAAAGAGGAGTTGGGGTGAAGGGGGTTGGAGAGTAGGGGTGAAAGAGGAGTTGGGGTGAAGGTGTTGGAGAGTCAAGGTGAAAGAGGAGTTGGGGTGAGGGGGGTTGGAGAGTAGGGGTGAAAGAGGAGTTGGGGTGAGGGGAGTTCGAGAGTAGGGGTGAAAGAGGAGTTTGTGTGAGGGGGGTTGGAGAGTAGGGGTGAAGGAGGAGTTGGGGTGAGGGGGGGTTGGAGAGCAGGGGTGAAAGAGGAGTTGGGGTGAGGGGACTTGGAGAGTAGGGGTGAAAGAGGAGTTTGGGTGAGGGGGTTGGAGAGTAGGGTGAAAGAGGAGTTGGGGTGAGGGAGTTAGAGAGTAGGAGTGAAAGAGGAGCTGGGGTGAGGGGGAGGAGAGTAGGGGTGAAAGAGGAGTTGGGGTGAGAGGGGTTGGAGAGTAGGGGGGAAACAGGAGTTGGGGTGAGGGGTTTGGAGAGTAGGGGTGAAAGAGGAGTTGGGGGTGAGGTGGTTGGAGAGTAGGGGTGAAAGAGGAGTTGGGGTGAGGGGGGTTGGAGAGTAGGGGTGAAAGAGGAGTTGGTGTGAGGGGGGTTGGAGAGTAGGGGAGAAAGAGGAGTTGGGTTGAGGGGGTTGGAGAGTAGGGGTGAAAGAGGAGTTGGGGTGAGGGGGTTGGAAAGTAGGGGTGAAAGAGGAGTTGGGGTGAGGGTGTTGGAGAGTAGGGGTGAAAGAGGAGTTGGGGTGAGGGTCGTTGGAGAGTAGGGGTGAAAGAGGAGTTGGGGTGAGGAGGTTGGAGAGTAGGGGTGAAAGGAGTTGGGGTGAGGGGGGGTTGGAGAGTAGGGGTGAAAGAGGAGTTGGGGTGAGGGGATTGGAGAGTAGGGGTGAAAGAGGAGTTGGGGTGAGAGGGGTTGGAGAGTAGGGGTAAAAGAGGAGTTGGGCTGAGGGGGTTGGAGAGTCGGGGGTGGCAGAGGAGTTGGGGTGAGGGGGGTTGGAGAGTCGGGGTGAAAGAGGAGTTGGGGTGAGGGTGGTTGGAGAGTAGGGGTGAAAGAGGAGTTGGGGTGAGGGGGTTGGAGAGTAGGGGTGAAAGAGGAGTTGGGGTGAGGGGGTTGGAGAGTAGGGGTGAAGGAGGAGTTGGGGTGAGGGGGTTGGAGAGTAGGGGTGACAGAGGAGTTGGGGTGAGGGGGGTTGGAGAGTAGGGGTGAAAGAGGAGTTGGGGTGAGGGGGTTGGAGAGTGGGGGTGAAGGAGGAGTTGGGGTGAGGGGGTTTGGAGAGTACGGGTGAAAGAGGAGTTGGGGTGAGGGGGTTTGGAGAGTAGGGGTGAAAGAGGAGTTGGGGTGAGGGTAGATGGAGAGTAGTGGTGAAAGAGGAGTTGGTGTGAGGAGGTTGGAGAGTAGGGGTGAAAGGAGTTGGGGTGAGGTGGGTTGGAGAGTAGGGGTGAAAGAGGAGTTGGGGTGAGGGGATTGTAGAGTAGGGGTGAAAGAGGAGTTGGGGTGAGACGGGTTCGAGAGTAGGGGTGAGAGGGCTTGGAGAGTAGTGGTGAAAGAGGAGTTGGGGTGAGGGGGGTTGGAGAGTAGGGGTGAAAGAGGAGTTGGGGTGAGGGGGTTGGAGAGTACGGGTGAAAGAGGAGTTGGGGTGAGGGAGGTTGGAGAGTGGGTGTGAAAGAGGAGTTGGGGTGAGGGGGGTTGGAGAATAGGGGTGAAGGAGGAGTTGGGGTGTGGGGGGTTGGAGAGTAGGGGTGAAAGAGGAGTTGGGGTGAGGGGGTTTGGAGAGTAGGGGTGAAAGAGGTGTTGCGGTGAGGGGGTTGGAGAGTATGGGTGAAAGAGGAGTTGGGGTGAGGGGGTTGGAGAGTAGGGGTGAAAGAGGAGTTGGGGTGAGGGGGTTTGGAGAGTAGGGGTGAAAGAGGTGTTGCGGTGAGGGAGTTGGAGAGTATGGGTGAAAGAGGAGTTGGGGTGAGGGGGTTGGAGAGTAGGGGTGAAAGAGGAGTTGGGGTGAGGGGGGTTGGAGAGTAGGAGTGAAAGTGGAGTTGGGGTGAGGGGGTTGGAGAGTAGGGGTGAAAGAGGAGTTGGGGTGAGGGAGGTTGGAGAGTAGCGGTGAAAGAGGAGTTGGGGTGAGGGGGTTGGAGAGCAGGGGTGAAAGAGGAGTTGGGGTGAGGGGGGTGGAGAGGAGGAGTGAAAGAGGAGTTGGGGTGACGGGGGTTGGAGAGTAGGGAGAAAGAGGAGTTGGGGTGAGGGGGTTGGAGAGTAGGGGTGAAAGAGGAGTTGGGGTGAGTGGGTTGGAAAGTAGGGTTGAAAGAGGAGTTGGGGTGAGAGGGTTGGAGAGTCGGGGAGAAAGAGGAGTTGGGGTGCGGGGGGTTGGAGAGTAGGGGTGAAAGAGCAGTTGGGGTGAGGGGGGTTGGAGAGTAGGGGTGAAAGAGGAGTTGGGGTGAGGGTGGTTGGAGAGTAGGGGTGAAAGAGGAGTTGGGGTGAGGAGGTTGGAGAGTAGGGGTGAAAGGAGTTGGGGTGAGGGGGGTTGGAGAGTAGGGGTGAAAGAGGAGTTGGGGTGAGGAGATTGGAGAGTTGGGGTGAAAGAGGAGTTGGGGTGAGCGGGGTTGGAGAGTACGGCTGAAAGAGGAGTTGGGGTGAGGGTTTGTAGAGTAGGGGTGAAAGAGGAGTTGAGGTGAGGGGGTTTGGAGAGTACGGGTGAAAGAGGAGTTGGGGTGAGGGGGTTTGGAGAGTAGGGGTGAAAGAGGAGTTGGGGTGAGGGTAGATGGAGAGTAGTGGTGAAAGAGGAATTGGTGTGAGGAGGTTGGAGAGTAGGGGTGAAAGGAGTTGGGGTGAGGTGGGTTGGAGAGTAGGGGTGAAAGAGGAGTTGGGGTGAGGGGATTGTAGAGTAGGGGTGAAAGAGGAGTTGGGGTGAGACGGGTTCGAGAGTAGGGGTGAGAGGGCTTGGAGAGTAGGGGTGAAAGAGGAGTTGGGGTGAGGGGGGTTGGAGAGTAGGGTGAAAGAGGAGTTGGGGTGAGGGGGTTGGAGAGTACGGGTGAAAGAGGAGTTGGGGTGAGGGAGGTTGGAGAGTGGGTGTGAAAGAGGAGTTGGGGTGAGGGGGGTTGGAGAATAGGGGTGAAGGAGGAGTTGGGGTGTGGGGGGTTGGAGAGTAGGGGTGAAAGAGGAGTTGGGGTGAGGGGGTTTGGAGAGTAGGGGTGAAAGAGGTGTTGCGGTGAGGGGGTTGGAGAGTATGGGTGAAAGAGGAGTTGGGGTGAGGGGGTTGGAGAGTAGGGGTGAAAGAGGAGTTGGGGTGAGGGGGTTTGGAGAGTAGGGGTGAAAGAGGTGTTGCGGTGAGGGAGTTGGAGAGTATGGGTGAAAGAGGAGTTGGGGTGAGGGGGTTGGAGAGTAGGGGTGAAAGAGGAGTTGGGGTGAGGGGGGTTGGAGAGTAGGAGTGAAAGTGGAGTTGGGGTGAGGGGGTTGGAGAGTAGGGGTGAAAGAGGAGTTGGGGTGAGGGAGGTTGGAGAGTAGCGGTGAAAGAGGAGTTGGGGTGAGGGGGTTGGAGAGCAGGGGTGAAAGAGGAGTTGGGGTGAGGGGGGTGGAGAGGAGGAGTGAAAGAGGAGTTGGGGTGACGGGGGTTGGAGAGTAGGGGAGAAAGAGGAGTTGGGGTGAGGGGGTTGGAGAGTAGGGGTGAAAGAGGAGTTGGGGTGAGGGGGTTGGAAAGTAGGGTTGAAAGAGGAGTTGGGGTGAGAGGGTTGGAGAGTAGGGGTGAAAGAGGAGTTGGGGTGAGGGGGGTTGGAGAGTAGGGGTGAAAGAGCAGTTGGGGTGAGGGGGGTTGGAGAGTAGGGGTGAAAGAGGAGTTGGGGTGAGGGTGGTTGGAGAGTAGGGGTGAAAGAGGAGTTGGGGTGAGGAGGTTGGAGAGTAGGGGTGAAAGGAGTTGGGGTGAGGGGGGTTGGAGAGTAGGGGTGAAAGAGGAGTTGGGGTGAGGAGATTGGAGAGTTGGGGTGAAAGAGGAGTTGGGGTGAGCGGGGTTGGAGAGTACGGCTGAAAGAGGAGTTGGGGTGAGGGTTTGTAGAGTAGGGGTGAAAGAGGAGTTGAGGTGAGGGTGGTTGGAGAGTAGGGGTTAAAGAGGAGTTGGGGTGAGGGGGTTGGAGAGTAGGGGTGAAATTGGAGTTGGGGTGAAGGGGGTTGGACAGTAGGGGTGAAAGAGGAGTTGGGGTGAGGGGTTGGAGAGTAGGGGTGAAAGAGGAGTTGGGGTGAGGGGGTTGGAGAGTAGGGGTGAAAGAGGAGTTGGGGTGAGGGTGGTTGGAGAGCAGGGGTGAAAGAGGAGTTGGGGCGAGGGGGTTGGAGAGTAGGGGTGAAAGTGGAGTTGGGGTGAGGGGGTTGGAGAGTAGGGGTGAAGGAGGAGTTGGGGTGAGGGGGGTTGGAGAGTAGTGGTGAAAGAGGAGTTGGGGTGAAGGGGGGTTGGAGAGTAGGGGGTGAAAGAGGAGTTGGGGTGAAGGTGTTGGAGAGTAGGGGTGAAAGAGGAGTTGGGGTGAGGGGGGTTGGAGAGTAGGGGTGAAAGAGGAGTTGGGGGTGAGGGGAGTTGGAGAGTAGGGGTGAAAGAGGAGTTAGGGTGAGGGGACTTGGAGAGCAGGGGTGAAAGAGGAGTTGGGGTGAGGGGGGGTTGGAGAGTAGGGGTGAAAGATGAGTTGGGGTGAGGGGGGTTGGAGAGTAGGGGAGAAAGAGGAGTTGGGTTGAGGGGGTTGGAGAGTAGGGGTGAAAGTGGGAGTTGGGGTGAGGGGGTTGGAGAGTAGGGGTGAAAGAGGAGTTGGGGTGAGGGTAGTTGGAGAGTAGGGGTGAAAGAGGAGTTGGGGTGAGGAGGTTGGAGAGTAGGGGTGAAAGGAGTTGGGGTGAGGGGGGTTGGAGAGTAGGGGTGAAAGAGGAGTTGGTGGGTGAGGGAG
>NC_140990.1:47854931-47960480 GCF_052327205.1 Somniosus microcephalus
ACACACCCCCCCCCCCCCCACACCCACACCCACCCCCCCACACCCCCACACACACACCCCCCCCCCCACACACACACACCCCCCCACCCACACACCCACCCACACCCCACCCACCCCCCCACCCCCACCACCCCCCCACACCACACACCCCCCCCACCCACACACACACCCCCCCTCCCTCACACACACACTCCCCCTCCCTCACACACACACTCCCCCTCCCCACACACACACTCCCCCCCCCACACACACACTCCCCCCTCCCTCACACACACACTCCCCCCTCCCTCACACACACACCCCCCTCCCTCACACACACACTCCCCCCTCCCTCACACACACACTCCCCCCACCCCACACACACTCCCCCCTCCCTCACACACACACTCCCCCTCCCTCACACACACACTCCACCACCCCCCTCCCCACACACACACTCCCCCCTCCCTCACACACACACTCCCCCTCCCTCACACACACACTCCCCCCACCCACACACACCCCCACCCCCACACCACCCCTCACACACACACTCCCCCCTCCCTCACACACACACTCCCCCCTCCCACACACACACCCCCCCCTCACACACACACTCCCCCCTCCCTCACACCACACTCCCCCCCTCCCCACACACACTCCCCCCTCCCACACACACACTCCCCCCTCCCTCACACACACACTCCCCCCTCCCTCACACACACTCCCCCTCCCTCACACACACCCCCACACACACATCCCCCCTCACACTCACACTCCCCCCCCTCCCTCAGACTCACACTCCCCCCTCTCCCTCACACTCACACTCCCCCCTCTCCCTCACACTCCCCCCTCTCCCTCACACTCCCCCTCTCCCTCACACTCCCCCTCTCCCTCACACTCCCCCCTCTCCCTCACACTCCCCCCCTCACACGCCCCCCTCTCCCTCACACTCCCCCCCTCTCCCTCACACTCCCCCCCTCTCCCTCACACTCCCCCTCTCCCTCACACTCCCCCCTCTCCCTCAAACTCCCCCCCTCTCCCTCACACTCCCCCCCTCTCCCTTACACTCCCCCTCCCTCACACTCCCCCCTCTCCCTCACACTCCCCCTCTCCCTCACACTCCTCCCCTCTCCCTCACACTCACCCCCCTCTCCCTCACACTCCCCCCTCTCCCTCACACTCCCCCCCTCTCCTTCACTCCCCCCTCTCCCTCACTCCCCCCACTCCCCCTCACTCCCCCCCACTCCCCCCCCTCTCCCTCACACTCCCCCCTCTCCCTCACACTCCCCCCTCTCGCTCACACTCCACCCCACCCCTCTCCCTCACACTCCCCCCCTCTCCCTCACACTCCCCCCCTCTCCTCACACTCCCCCCTCACACTCCCCCCTTCTCCCTCACACTCCCCCTCTCCCTCACACTCCCTCCCTCTCCCTCACACTCCCCCCTCCCTCACACTCCCCCCTCTCTCCCTCACACTCCCCCCTCACACTCCCCCCCCACCCTCTCCCTCACACTCCCCCCCTCTCCCTCACAGTGCCCCCCCTCTCCCTCACACTTCCCCCCTCTCCCTCACACTACCCCCCTCCCTCACACTCCCCCCTCCCTCACACTCCCCCCCTCTCCCTCACACTCCCCCCACCCCCTCTCCCTCACACTCCCCCTCACACTCCCCCCTCTCCCTCACACTCCCCCCCTCACACTCCCCCCCCTCCCTCACACTCCCCCCCTCACACTCCCCCCTCTCCCTCACACTCCCCCCCTCTCCCTCACACTCCCCCCTGTCCCTCACACTCCCCCCTCTCCCTCACACTCCCCCCCACTCTCCCTCACACACACCCCCTCTCCCTCACACTCCCCCTCTCCCTCACACTCCCCCCTCTCCCTCACACTTCCCCCCTCTCCCTCACACTCACCCTCCCTCTCCCTCACACTCCCCCCCTCCCTCCCCCCCTCTCCCTCACACTCCCCCCTCTCCCTCACACTCCCCCCTCCCTCACACTCCCCCCTCTCCCTCACACTCCCCCCTCTCCCTCACACTCCCCCCTCTCCCTCACACTCCCCCCCTCTCCCTCACACACACACCCTCCCCCCTCCCTCACACACTCTCCCTCACACACTCTCCTCTCCCTCCTTTCCTTTCTCTCCCTGCCTCCCCTCTCCCTCGCTAGCGCCTCAGGCCCGGCCGGACTGACCTCGGTAGCAGAACGGAGTCGCTCCGACAACGGGAGGCCGGGTGCCCAGTGCTCCGAAGCGAGCCCGGGGTTCCTGCTGGTGAACACGGCGGGCCTTTGGACACGGTTGGCCGGGCTGCAGACTCCCGTGTCCGATTGCAATCGGGGACAGCTGATTCGAAAGTGCCGGTTTTGCCGGTCCCGCACTCACTGCAGGAGAGAGAGAAGGAGAGAGAGAGGGAAGAGGAGAGAGAGAAGGAAGAGGAGAGAGAGAAGGAGAGGGAGAAAGGGAAGGAGAGGGAGAGAGGGAAGGAGAGGGAGAGAGGGAAGAGGAAAAGGAGAGAGAGAGAGGGAAGAGGAGAGAGAGAGAGAGAGGAATTTTTTCAGCTTCAGGCCTGCCTGCAGCGGGCGGAGAGCAGCCCCGAGTCCCCCTTGCGCGAGGGTGAGGAGGAGGGGGGGGACGGCGGCGGTTAGAACGGAGCGCTGAACTCGAGGCCCAGGCTTCCCGGGCTGCTAGGCCGTGCCCGGCGCCGGCACAGCCGCTCGAAACGGCCGTCAAAGTAGGCGAGCCTCCGGGCGAAGGGCAGGGGATCACTTCATTTCCCACTCAAATAAATTGTTATTTAATTCCCTAACACATAATTCAAATATTTACCTTAGTTCCCTAACACACAGAAAGTGTGGGAAAAAAATCGTGAAGAATCAAGATGGCGGCCAATCACCTCGGTTCAGAATGATAAGGCCCACCCACACACGCACCAATTGGTCAACCATCAGGTCACTGAACTGTTGGATTGTCAATCGTCCTGTCACTCAACACTCAACTGTAGGATGGCCCGCCCGCACGCGTAATGAACCCGCCCCCGAGACGCAGCGATTTGGTCAACCGTCGGTCAACTGTCAGGTCGCTCGACCGCATGATTGGTCGACCTTCACGTCACTCAATGCTAATGAGCAAATGAGCGGAACTTTTTGCCATTTAATGAGTGGAATTTGAACATTTTTGGGATACCGCGGGCACGATTTTTGTCCGTCGAAACGTAAATACACCTATGACCGGTCCGTAATCATAAGCTTTCTTTTGACATGACGCGTGTGTAGGTACGCTCTATAACTTTCGAATGTATAGAGAACAGACAGACAGACAGACAGACAGACAGACAGAAGAGGTCTTATATAGATATTGTCTGTCTGTCTGTCTGTTCTCTATACGTTAGAAAGTTATAGAGCGTACCTACACACGCGTCACGTCAAAAGATTCCCATCATCTCCATCCAGCCTGTTGCCCCCATCTCCCCCCTTGCCCCCTACAAATCCAGGCTGGGGTTTATTGGAGGGTGGGGGCCATTCCCAATTCCAGGAGCCCAGCCCGTTGAACACCTTGTCCAACTGGAACAGGAGCAGTGCGCAGGCGCAGTTTGCAGTACCCGCAGCTCCAGCCGCCGCTCGCCCTCACACCAGGCGGTGCCACTGAGCAGGACAGCCCGTGGCCCCGGGGATTGGTCCCGTCAACCGTCAATCAAAGGCCAGCAGCCAATCCGCTTGGCCCAAGTCCCGCCTCCAACCGCCGTCCATTGTTGGGGCGATATTCAAAGTGCCGCGAGCGGGAGCTCAAACTGTCAATCAAAGCCCAGCCCCGCCCACTGCACCCTGCTCACTCTCCGATTGGTGGCTGCTGGGGTGGGCGGGGCGATAAAGGGCCAATCAGTGCACTCCCCGCCTCCGCCTGGGAGCTGGGCTTTGCTCAGGTGAGCAGATCACATGGGCTGGAAGGAAGGCGTTCACAAGGCAGCTTGTGAGGTCACTGGGCCTCTTGTATTGGAGAATCAAGGAGCAGGGAGTTTAAAAATACTATTACCGCACTTAATCACTGTGGTGATTATTCCTTGATTAGTAAAAGTATTGTGATTCGTTGTTTGTTAACTGCCTTGGGATATGTGTTGTAATCTCATTGGTAGTTGATGATCACATGATGTGTTGTGGCTACCTTAAATTCAGTCCTTTTCTAGCTTTAGTTGGGACTGGATGTGGAAAGATATGCTGCTGATTTTAAAGTTAATAAAGCCTAGCTTTGTAAGGCAAATCTATTCTTTATTTCAATTTATTAACTTTATGTTAGAATGGAGCGATATCTTCAACCAGAACGATTCAAGGCTGACCCCAATTCTGCTGGAGTGGATGATAAATGGAAACATTGGTATTGTACATTTAAAAACTTTTTGGGCGTGTTGGATCAAGAGGCTCTAAATAAGCTGAATATGCTGATCAACTACATTGACCCGGATGTATATAAATATATTTTGCACTGTAAAACTTATGAAGAGGCTATTTCTACATTGGAAAAGATATTTGTTAAACCAAAGAATGAGGTATTTGCACGTCATCTTCTATCTGCCCGTAGGCAGAAGGTGGGAGAATCTTTGGATACTTATTTACAAGCACTTCAGTGCCTTAGTGTTGACTGTAATTATAAGGCTGTGACGGCTGAAGAATATAAGGACGAATCGGTACGGGATGCTTTTATTAATGGATTACTGTCTCGATCAATTCGTCAGCGGTTGTTAGAAAATAAGACTCTGGATCTTAAAAGTGCTTTTGAGCAAGCTTCTACATTGGATGTGGCTCAGAGAAGTTCGGATTCTTATGCTCTTTTTAATCGGCCTGCGACTGTGGTTTCGGCAGTTTCGGATGAAAGGGAATTATGTGGACTTAATGGGAGTGGTTTACTAGATTTTGAAACAGTTTCTACTTCGGCGGCCGTTGCCTCTAGGATTCAGAAGTGTTATTTTTGTGGGAATACGGCACCCTCGTCTGAAGTGTCCTGCTCGGGAGGCTGTGTGTAGTAAATGCGGCAAGAGAGGTCATTATGCACGTGTGTGCAAATCATCAGGTTCAATTACCTTCCCTTCTCCTGGTGTGGGAGGGTCTTCCTCCACTACCTCTTCTGTGACTATTCAGCCTTTAGATAGGGCGTTTATTGCATCAATTTCTGCTGCATTTGCTCATGGCCTAAACAAAGCTATAGTTACGGCTCAAGTTAATGGGTTGGAAGTGAAGGCCCTTATAGATACGGGCAGTACTGAGAGTTTTATAAGTCTTCAGTTTGCAAAGGAGAAGCATTTGAAAATTTTGCCTGTTACGTATCAGGTGTGTATGGCTCAGACGACCCTTACTTCACAAATAGCTGGTTGTTGCTTTGTGAAAATGGTTCTTCTAGGTAATACGTATACTGATATACGCCTATCTGTTTTGCCTAATCTCTGTGCGGATATTTTGATTGGACATGATGTGCTTCAGTTACACGAGTCTCTTAGTCTTTCATTTGGAGGGACTAAGCCACCTTTATCTATTTGTGGATTAACCTCTTTATCTATTCCTCCATTATCACTTTTTTCCAATTTGATGTCGGATTGTAAGCCAATTGCTACCAAGTCAAGAAGATATAGTCGTCAGGATAGAGAATTTATTAATTCTGAAGTTCAATGTCTCTTATTGGAAGGAATCATTGAACCTAGTTGTTCGCCTTGGCGAGCACAGGTAGTTGTCACGACTAATGAGAGACACAAGAAACGAATGGTGATAGACTATTCCCAAACTATTAATAGGTATACTCAATTAGACGCGTACCCTTTGCCTAAGATTGATGAGCTTATCAATAAAGTATCTCAGTATAAAGTTTTTAGCACTATTGATTTAAAGAGTGCTTATCATCAGATTCCTATTGTTAAGAAGGATCAACCATATATGGCCTTTGAGGCTGGTGGAAAGCTGTATCAGTTTTGCCGAATACCATTTGGTGTTACTAATGGTGTTGCTTGTTTTCAACGGGCAATGGATGCTTTTATAAGTGATAACTCCCTCTCTGACACCTTTTCATACTTAGATGACATCACAGTGTGTGGCAAATCAAGGGTGGAGCATGATTCTAATTTAAAAAGATTCCTTCAAGCTGCGGAAAAAGTTGGTTTAACTTTTAACAAAGAGAAATGTATCTTTTCGACTACTGAGGAAAATCTATTGGGGTATATTATTTCGGGAAATAAGATTAAACCAGATCCAGAACGCCTGCGACCATTGATCGATTTACCTTGTCCTACTAATTCTAAGGCTTTGCAATGAGTTGTTGGACTGTTTTCTTATTATTCTAATTGGATTGCAAATTTTTCACAGAAGATCCGGCCTCTTATTCGGGTTATGACATATCCTCTATCATGGGAGGCCAGGACATGTTTTGAGAATTTTAAAAAGGATATTTTAGGAGCAGTTGTGCATTCCATTGATGAGCAGGTTCCCTTTGTGATTGAGACGGATGCTTCGGATTTTGCAATTGGGGCTACTTTGAACCAAAATGGAAGACCTGTGGCCTTTTTCTCACGTACTTTGAATAATAGTGAAAAAAGACATTCCTCAATAGAAAAAGAGGCATACGCAATAGTAGAAGCATTGCGTAAATGGAGACATTATTTATCGGGGCGACATTTCACGTTGGTAACTGATCAAAAATCTGTGTCCTTTATGTTTGATGTTAAACATTTTGGAAAGATTAAAAATGATAAAATAATGAGATGGAGGATTGAGTTGGCATGTTACCATTTTGACATAGTTTATCATCCGGGGAAGGATAATGTTGCTGCTGATGCACTGTCGAGGGCTTATTGTTCTGTGATTCACGGAGATACGCTTATTAATCTTCACAGTGCCTTATGTCATCCTGGGGTTACGAGGATGATACACTTTGTACGCAGTAAGAACTTGCCTTTTTCAGTTGAAGACATCAAGCGGATGACTTCATCATGTTCTATCTGTGCTCGGTGTAAACCGAATTTCTTTAAGCCTCAACGAGCTCATCTTATAAAGGCTACTTCTCCTTTTGAACGTTTGAGTGTCGATTTTAAGGGACCTCTTCCTTCAACTACTCAAAACCGATATATATTTACTGTTGTGGACGAGTTTTCAAGGTTCCCTTTTGCTTTTCCTTGTGCAGATGTATCAGCTGCTACAGTTATTAAATGTTTGACTCAACTTTTTGTCATCTTTGGGATGCCTGCGTATATCCATTCGGATCAGGGAAGTTCTTTTATGTCTTCCCAGTTGAAGGAATACCTTCAGAGTCGGGGAATTTCTACTAGTAGAACTACCCCGTATAATCCCCAGGGTAATGGACAGTGTGAACGATACAATGGGGTGATCTGGAAGGCAGTTATGTTGGCGTTGCCATCCCGGAACCTTAAGAATACACAGTGGGAAATGGTGCTGCCTGACGCCCTGCATTCCATTAGATCATTGCTTTCAACGGCTACTAATGTGACCCCCCATGAAAGGCTCTTTAACTATCCACGGAGATCTACTACGGGATATTCAGTACCTTCATGGCTTACTATGCAGGGACCTGTGTTGCTTCGACGCCATGTTAGATTGTCAAAATATGACCCCTTGGTGGAGGAGGTGGAGCTGTTGGAGGCAAATTCCCAATATGCTCATATTCGATTCCAAGATGGGAAAGAAAGTACTGTTTCAATTAAAGACTTGGCTCCTTGTGGGGGCCAGCCCTCTTCTGAGGATATTAATAATGGTCATGATTCGGATAATGTGGATGCTGTTACAGATACTACGAATATTTCCAATCCGATTGCAGATAATCATACTTCTATTAGTCAGCCTTTGATAGATGTTTATGACCGTCCTAGTTCATCTTCTGATGGGATTTCTAATCCGGAAACCGTTGAGAATCGGGATATGGATAGCCTTCCTGTTGAAGATACTTCTGTGCCTTCTGGCGTGGGAGGGCAAGGAATTTCACCAAGGTTAAGAAGGTCGACACGAACAAGATATCCGGTCGACCGATTGAAAATGGACTTTTAAATTGATAGTAATGTTTTAAAAATTGTTGAAATATTATAGTATATTGTTTTAGTTGAGAGATACTTAATACTTATGCGTAATGTTATTATTTGTTGTTGTTCATTTAGTATTGTGTTATGTAAATAGTTTTATTCTCGTGCATAGTTAGTTGTAAATAATTAATTGTAAATTGTAAAAGTTATTAGGTTGGAGTATATTTTAAAAGGAGGGGTGAATGTGGTGATTATTCCTTGATTAGTAAAAGTATTGTGATTCGTTGTTTGTTAACTGCCTTGGGATATGTGTTGTAATCTCATTGGTAGTTGATGATCACATGATGTGTTGTGGCTACCTTAAATTCAGTCCTTTTCTAGCTTTAGTTGGGACTGGATGTGGAAAGATATGCTGCTGATTTTAAAGTTAATAAAGCCTAGCTTTGTAAGGCAAATCTATTCTTTATTTCAATCACCAAATAACTATTTATTTCAAAAAATAAAGTACAGTGATTTGAAATGGAAAGACTTGCATTTATAGAGAGGCTTCTGTGATCTCAGGATGTCCAAAGCGCTTTACAGACAATGAATACTTGTGTTGTGTTACAGGGGGTCCGGGGAATTTTTATAACACAGGAGGGGCCTCAGAGAACCCCTGATCTACACTGTCCCATCAAACACTCCCAGGGCAGGTACAGCAAAGGCTAGATACAGAGTAAAGCTCCCTCTACACTGTCCCATCAAACACTCCCAGGGCAGGTACAGCACGGGTTAGATATCGAGTAAAGCTCCCTCTACACTGTCCCATCAAACACTCCCAGGGCAGGTACAGCACAGATTAAATACAGAGTAAAGCTCCCTCTAAACTGTCCCATCAAACACTCCCAGGGCAGGTACAGCACGGGTTAGATACAGAGTAAAGCTCCCTCTACACTGTCACATCAAACACTCCCAGGGCGGGTACAGCACGGGTTAGATACAGAGTAAAGCTCTCTCTACACTGTCCCATCAAACACTCCCGGGGCAGGTACAGGGACGTGTTACTGATACCTCCCCTGGATACCAAGGCTAGGAGAGGCACTCTGGATGATATGGGGAGCTGAGACTTGTCCATGAGAGTAACTGACCGTTTGAGAACTGAAATAATCCAGAGTAATGATCGGGTGTTAGTCGTGGCTCAGTGGTAGCACTCTCTCTCTCTCTCTCTTGTCTCTGAGTCAGGAGGTTGTGGGATCACGTCCACCTCCAGAGACTTGAGAACAAAATCTAGGCTGACATTCCAGTGGGGTACTGATGGAGTGCGGCACTGAAATAGGTGCCGTCTTTTGGATGAGACGTTCAAGCGAGGCCCCATCTGCCCTCTCAAGTGAATGTAAAAGATCCCATGATGTTATTTCGAAGAGCAGGGGAGTTCTCCCTGGAGTCCTGGCCAACATTTCTCCCTGAACCAACATCACTAAAACAGATCATCTGGTCATTACCACATTGCTGTCTGTGGGACCTTGCTGTGCGCAACGTGGCTGCTGCATTTCCTACATTACAACAGTGACTGTAGTTCAAAAGTACTTCATTGGCTGTAAAGTGCTTGGGATGTCCTGAAGTTGTGAAAGGTGCTGTATGAATACAAGTCTTTCTTTAACAAAGGAGAAAAGGCCCAAAAATGGAGCAGTCGGTAACAGGACATCAATTAGTCTCCTCTTATCTTAGAGACATCAAGGACTCGATACAAAGTGTGTTTGAAACAAAGCAGATTTATTTGACTTATTTCCAGAATATTAAACTCCAGCCCAATTAGAGGGGTTACTAACATCAGCAGAAACAAACCCCGACTGTCAGAATAAACATGGATCAGTCCTGGATGTGATTAACAGCAGCATTAACAACAGAATCCAACCCCTGGAGTCATTTGTGAACTCGCTGGTGTCTCAGTAGGTGGGATGACTGAGTGAATCCCTTCCCACATACGGAGCAGGTGAACGGCCTCTCCCCAGTGTGAACTCGCTGGTGTCTCAGCAGGTTGGATGAATGAGTGAATCCCTCCCCACACACGGAGCAGGTGAATGGCCTCTCCCTAGTGTGAACTCGCTGGTGTCTCAGCAGCTGGGAGCTGTACAGAGCTCTGGTTAGAACCCACCTGGAGTATTGCGTTCAGATCTGGGCACCGCACCTCAGGAAGGATATATTGGCCTTGGAGAGGGGTCGCGGCACAGATTCACCAGAATGACATCGGTGCTAAAAGGGTTAAATTTTCTTCAAAAAACTTAAGCAGGTTTGCAGGACGCGACCCAGCACACGTAACATCAGGAGGCAGGTCATTTTCTCCGAGGCAGCAGGGGAGTCACAACCACAAACAGAGGCGGGCAAATGGAATCTGCCACTTGCTGCATCAATGTGTCTGGCTCTGTTCCATGGAGGAGCCGGCAGATTTTCAGTTTCACCCACCCCCCGCTCTCCGATCTGCAAGCTCCCTGTCAGCCCTGGTTTAGCGGTTGGAGCTGGATATTGCACAGATGAGGCTCGGCCATCAAAATGGCTGGGTCTTCTCGCCGAGGACATTGGACAGGCAGCACCATTGCACCGCTCGCCCGATGTTCACCCAGAATGAAAATCAGCCCCAAGAAGTCTAAGCTCAGCAATCTCAGCAACGTCAAACACATCCAAGATCCCCGATCAGCTGCAAGAGAAGGATCGACATGCCATTCTTGCCCATGTGCCAGCTGTAATTGAGACTTTCTTTGAAAATGAGCCTGACTGAATGATCTGATCTGTGATGTTTAATGGACTTGGGAAGCCAATCATATTTGGAAATATGAAACTGAACCCTGTATTTATTGAAAATATCAAATCTACCTTATTCAGCTGACTGATGCAGCTCAATGGCAAGAGCATTGCGATAATAAAGGTTTGCAAATCAGAGCTGAATTTGATATTTCCAATAAAATCAACCTCAATGTTTCACAAATCCGAGATGTTCCAAGAGTTTTCAATGCGGAGGACCAGACTGGATGGTGATAAATATTTGGACATCTCCAAGCACACTGCCTGACACTAGATTGTCCTCCACATTACAAGCTGTCTTATCCTCTTCAGCAATGCACATCTTCAAATGAGAGAAAAGGTCATCGCGTGTCTGGGTTTCTTCCTGCACAATGGACCTCCAGTTTGTTCCCATTTGCTCACTGCATGTGAAGAGATCACTGCTTTGCTGTCAGATCACAGGCCAAATGTCAGAATTAAAGCAATTGTGGTGATAAGAGTAGCTGGAACATTATTAAGGATCAGAACCAAACTATTGTCAGGAGAAATTTGCTTGGGTTGTGTTTGGAAACAGCAGGGGGTGATTTTAACCTCACACACCCGGCGGGAAACTAATGCGATCAGATCGGCCGTTTGTTTTACACCCGCCCGATTTCACTTTCGACTGAAATAATTGGAGATTAAAATCAGGGAAGGTGTAAAACGGGCAGGAAATTCAATCCCGTCAGGTGGGGGAGGTTCAAATTATCCCCAGCATATCTGAACTACTAAAAATGGCCAAAAGGACAATAAAATAACGATGGAAACAGCCTGAGCAGTTCCGCAGCAACACAAATCCCCAAATGGGAAGCTTTCTGCTTTTTAACCTCGTACACTATTTATCTACAAAGTACATCTCTAATTATCATCAACAGCAAGCTGCAATATCACTTATTGGAATAAGATTGTTTGACTAAGTAAGAGTTTAGCTAAAGAACTACCTGCAGTTATTTTACAAATATAGTATTTTCTTACTCTAAGCAAATCCTTTGAAGTTTTCTTTTGCCTTTTACTTTTTGTTGTGAGTGTTTTTTTTCTCTTTAGGTCCCTGCACACAACCAAAGCATTCTCAGCTGAGGGAACAGGTGGGCAGCTTGCTCTGACCCTGCCGTTCTACTGTGACCCGTGGGGTCTCACCCTCCAAATGGACTTCCTTGTGGGGACACGCTCACTTTCTGTTGACGCCCCTCTTTCTTCCCGACAGTCCAGTGGAGATTAAGGATTTGCAGTGTGAGGGAGAATGGGCATAAACCCACATCCCACCATTCTTTGGTGCCATTTGTTGAGCTGGCATGCTGTGCCCATCTCTGTTAATGACTTCTGATGTTCTTCAGTTTTTTGAAGCAGAAACAGTGTCCACAAAGAGCTACTTGTGCTTCAAAAGACTCGAGCCGCTCGGCCAACCAGCCACGTGGACTGTCAGCCCAACATATAATTCATCGATCGATCGATCACTCATTTCATTCATTTAGTAATGGCAGATTTTACTATCTTACACCACATTCAGTTGTATTTAAGATAGTATCTGAGGACTATCTGAATTGATGTTGATAAATTATTGGTAGGGTAGAAGTGGTGCGATGCTCAACACTAAGAGTCGGACTGTTTCCGACTCACCAATTGAACACTTTGCTCTCACCAACGTGCGCGGTCCCTTTAAATGTGCTGCGCGGTTTCTCTCCCAGCGGCAGAAGCTGGTGAGCAGCCTGCGCGGGGCCTCGCCATTGCTGCGCCACCGTGCAGCCGCGTACCTTAGGGGCAACATTGGTATGCGGCCCTCAACAGCTCACCACAACTTGTTAAGTGGCCCTCCAGCCCAAATCATTGCCCAACCCTGCCTGAAGCCATCTTTAACGGGATTCTGCCTCCTGACGGAGCTGGTAAAGATTTTGCCACTTTTACTACAATTGAGCACCATCTTCTTTTCCAAATATCTCTGAGCTTCTCTAATGGCTGCTTTTGTCTCCCTCAACTGTGGGTGATATTTCTCTCTATTCTCCTGTAAACTGAATTCATCTTGATCTCAACTGGGTTCAATGTAAGATAAATGTAAGAAGTCACACAACACCAGGTTATAGTCCAACAGTTTTATTTGAAATCACAAGCTTTCGGAGCGCTGCTCCTTCGTCAGGTGAAGTGGAGAGATGCATAAAGACACAGCTTATATAGTCAGAGAATAATGTCAGATGATTACAGGTAATCTTTCTAACTGCCATTTATCACACCTCGGCAGAGAGATAATCACAGCAATCAAAGGTGTGAATGGTGTCCAAACAGGTCAGTCAGGAAAACATTATATCAAAGAACAATGAGGTGGGGTCACAAGGGGTCAAATGTTGCAGATGCTGGGGTCTGTATGAAAAACAAAAAACAGACAAAAAACTTTTTTTTTGCTGGAAATCACACCTCGCTAAGGCCATCCCCACGCCTCCACTACTCGCCTTCAAACAGCCGCCTAACCTCAAACAGACCATCATTCACAGCAAATTACCCAGCTTTCAGGAGAGCAGCGACCACGACACCACACAACCCTGCCACAGCAACCTCTGCAAGACATGCCAGATCATCAACACAGATACCATCATCACACGTGAGGACACCACCCACCAGGTACATGGTACATACTCATGTGACTCAGCCAACGTTGTCTACCTCATACGTTGCAGGAAAGGATGCCCCGGAGCATGGTACATCAGCGAGACCATGCAGACACTGCGACAACGGATGAACGGACACCGCGCAACAATCGCCAGGCAGGAGTGTTCCCTCCCAGTCGGGAGCACTTTGGCAGGAAAAATCATAGAGCAAGTTATTATCTTAATGGCAAGAAACTGGAAAGTACTGTAGTACAAAGGGATCTGGGGGTCCTGGTGCACGAAACTCAAAAAGTTAGTATGCAGGTGCAGCAAGTGATCAAGAAGGCCAATGGAATGTTGGCTTTTATTGCTAGGGGGATAGAATATAAAAACAGGGAGGTATTGCTGCAGTTATACAAGGTATTGGTGAGACCGCACCTGGAATACTGCATACAGTTTTGGTGTCCATACTTAAGAAAAGACATACTTGCTCTCGAGTCAGTACAAAAAAGGTTCACTCGGTTAATCCCGGGGATGAGGGGGTGGTCATATGAGGAGAGGTTGAGTAGATTGGGACTCTACTCATTGGAGTTCAGAAGAATGAGAGGCGATCTTATTGAAACATATAAGATTGTGAAGGGGTTGGATCGGGTGGATGCGGTGAGGATGTTCCCAATGATGGGTGTAGTGTCCGTGTGTAGATAAAGACACTGAAGACAGGAGTTGGTTCATAGGTATTTACTAAGCCAGTCTGGGGGGGGCGGTTCTAAAGGATATACACAATACACAGGCTTATATAGCCCAAGTGGCAATTACCGGCATTACGCACACCTGGGGCTCTTAAAGGCACATACACCATAATTGCTCTTAAAGGCACATACACCACAATTCCTCCCCTTCTAGCTAACTAGTACATCATATTTTAAGTAATTATTAATTACATGTTATATGCAAAATAATATACATTGCTGCATTAATTAATTATAAGTTAGTCTCTCAGGAGGCTTCCTGAATCGGTCCGGATAACGCCTCGGGGGTGTAGTAGTTTCTGGTGGTGTAGTAGGTTCTTCTGGCAAGGCTGATTCGGCTTGAAGGCCAGTGTCGGGTTCATCGGGCTCCAGTATCACCGGATCGGAGGTAGATATGGGTATCTCTACTTCATCGTTAGATGTATAGAGTGGTGGTGTAGGTTGTCCCCTTTCGGATGACTTGATGATTTGGCCAGCATGGCGCCTTATTATGCTGTCTCCAATGTCCACGGTATACATCAGTGGTCCTAATCGTGTGCAGATAGTTCCAGGCTGCCATTTCTCGGTACGGTAGTCCCGGGCCAAAACCGGTTGGCCTATCTGGAAGGCCCTAGTTGGCCTTTCATTCATGCCCTGAAACTGCCGGTTCTCCACGTCCCTTCGGATGTTGGGCTTGACCAAATCCAGCCGGCATCTTAGGTTTCTGTTGTAGAACATCATGGCGGGAGTTTGGTTAGTAACCATATGCGTTGCATTCCTATATGCAAATAAGAAGTTATCCACCTTGTGCTGAAGTTTTATGTCTTCATTACCCATGGCCTTGATGACCTTCTTGAAGGTCTGGACAAACCTTTCAGCCAATCCATTGGTGGCGGGATGGAATGGGGCGGACGTGTAGTGCTTTACCCCATTGTTCTTTAAGAACTTTCTGAATTCTTCGGACACAAATTGCGGTCCATTATCAGAACATATCTGCTCCGGCAGCCCATTCCTGGCAAATATGGTCCTTAATACTGTGATGGTTTTTTCCGTGGTGGTGGAGGACATCTTTATTACCTCCAGCCACTTGGAGTGTGCATCAACTGCGATTAAGAACATTGAGTCCATAAATGGACCAGCAAAGTCGATGTGCACCCTTTGCCAGGGAGATGAGGGCCACTCCCATGGATGTAGAGGGGCCTGTGGCGGAGCATTTTGGACCTTCTGGCATCCTAGGCAGCTCTTGGTCATGTCTTCGATGTCTCCATCGATACCTGGCCACCATACAAACGCCCTAGCTAGGTTCTTCATTTTCACTCCACCCAGATGCCCCTCGTGAAGCTCCTTTAGTACTTTATCCTGGAGTTTGGGTGGAATCACCACTCTGGATCCACACATCAAGGTTCCTCAGCACACTGACAGCTGTTCTCTTCTTTGCGAGAATGCTGGCAACAGTGGTTCACCATGTGCTGGCCATCCCTTCACTGTTAAATCGTAGACCCGTGAGAGAGTAGGGTCATTTCTTGTCTCCCTTTCAATGGCAGAATTTGTCACCGGTAGACATTCCACTATGGTAGAGTGGAATATCTCTACTGGGTCTACTGTAGGTGCCTCTTCTATCGTTGGCAATGGTAGGCATGATAAACCGTCAGCATTCCCACGCTGTTTTGACCCTTTGTATTCAATGTTGTATTGGTGTGCCCCTAGAAAAAGGGACCACCTCTGTAGTCTTTGTGCCGTCATAATGGGGACACCTTTTTTAGGGTTGAATATGGAGATGAGGGGTTGATGGTCAGTCAGCAAGGTAAATTTTTGTCCGTGTAGGTAATGGTTGAATTTCTTCACTCCCCATACCAGGCTGAGTGCTTCCCTGTCTATCTGGGCATAGTTACGCTCAGCTGAGTTCAATGAGCGTGACGCAAAAGCTATCGGCCGTTCTGAGCCATCAGGGAATCTATGGGACAATACCGCTCCTATGCCGTAAGGGGATGCATCGCACGCCAGTCTGATTGGCAGTGATGGGTTGTAATGAGCCAAAATTTTCTCGGATGTGATTAAGTCTTTACATTTATGGAAGGCAGGTTTACAGTCTTCGTTCCATTTCCAAATCACTCCTGTCTGTAGAAGATCATTAAGAGGGTGTAGAATAGTTGATAAGTTCGGTAAAAATTTATGATAGTAATTTATTAATCCCAGGAATGACCTTAATTGTGAAACATTTTCAGGTGCTGGGGCTTTTATAACTGCTTCAATTTTTTCAGGTGACTTATGCAACCCTTCCTTATTAATTATGTGGCCACAATATGATATCTGATTTTGGAAAAATTTGCACTTGGGGCGATTTGCTCGTCGGCCCCATTCTTTCAGCCTACTGAGCACCTGCTCCAAATTGGCAAGGTGCTCGTTGTCGTTTTCTCCTGTTATAAGGATGTCGACTTGGTCACATTGAGTCCCCGGAATCCCTTGCAGGACTTGCTCCATAGCTCTTTGCCAGATAGCTGGAGCTGATGCTATTCCAAAAACCAGTCGATTGTACTGGTACAGGCCTTTGTGTGTGTTTATTGTGAGATACTTTTTAGAGGTCTCCTCAACCTCCATCTGTAGATATGCTTGTGCCAAGTCAATTTTTGTGAAACGTTTCCCTCCGGATAGTGAGGCGAAAATATCTTCTATCCTCAGAAGAGGATACTGTACCGTGTGAAGGATCGGGTTTACAGTCACCTTAAAGTCCCCACAGATGCGAATTTTTTTCTGTTCCTCAGAGTTATTTTTCAATGTTTTTTTCATGACTGGAATGATGGGTGTTGCCCATTCGCTCCAATCTATTTTGGATAATACGCCTGCCTTTTCCAAATTCTTCAGCTCTGCCTCGACTGCCGGACGTATTGCGTATGGCACCGGTCTTGCCTTAAAAAATTTTGGAATTGCTGTATCTTCCACTTTTATTGAGGCGGTGATGCCTTTCAAGGTTCCTAGTTTCTCTTGAAACACTTCTTTGGCGTTGGCCAAGATGTCTTTTAATCGTTCAGGTATGATGTCATCATTGTTTTTTTCCTTACTGGTCACCGTCAGTGCCTGAATGGAGTGCCAGTCTAAACGTATCTTCCTTATCCATTCACGTCCCAACAACGGTGGACCACCATCTTGTAGAATGTATAAATACAACTTTTGTATTTCTTTGTCGTTGTATACCACAGGCACCCTTATTTTTCCTTTGGGGTAGACTTTCTGCCCCGTATATGTTTTTAAGATAATGGATGTGTCTTTTAGAGGTATATGCAAAAATAGCCTCTCGTAATCTTGTCGATTTATTACGGTTAGAGCTGATCCTGTATCTAGCTCCATTTTAACTGGGGACCCTGCTATTGTGAGGGTAACCCAAATGGTTTGGTAATCCTCTTTGGCAAGTACATTATGTAATTTGAGACAGCTTAGTCTCTTGTTTCCGGAGTCGCTATCGCTATTCTGGTCTTCGGAGCTATTGTCCGTCATCATTTGTACCTTCCTGTACTTTTCTTTATTGATTTTTTGTTTTCTGTCAGTGGATTTATTTTGTCCAGATTGGCATACCCGTGCAATGTGTCCAATCTTACCACATTGCCTGCATGCTTTGCCCTTGAACCAGCAGTCCCTCTGGTTATGGGTGGATCTGCCGCAGCGATAACATCTTCCGAACTCCTGTGTCATTTTATGGGTGCCGAAGTCCTGTGTCTCTTGTTGTATCTCTGCAGCTCCTTTAGCTGCTGCTTCGTATGATACAGCCATACTGAAAGCTTTGTCCAATGTTAAATCTTTTTCAGAAAGCAGTCTTTTTTGTGTTCCTTCACTTAAGAGACCACAAACAAATTTGTCTCAAAGATAATCCGATAGTCCTGCTCCGAATTGGCAGTAATTTGATAGCTTTCTTAATTAGTTTAGGTAATCAGCGTTACTTTCATTCTTGTGTTGATTTCTCTTGAAGAACTTGAATCGTTCCGCTATCAGCAGCGGTGTTGGGTTTAAATGCTCCTGCAGGGTATCAACAATTTCTTTAAAAGTCTTGTCCCTTGGTTTGGCTGGAGTGATTAAATTTCGTAACAGCCCGTATGTCTTCGCGCCCATTAAGTTCAGAAGTACTGAAGCTTTTTTTTCATCTGTTATTCCATTTGCAGTGCAATAAACCTCTACTCTTTCCACGTATGTGGTCCAATCTTCTATTTTGCCATCAAAAGCCTCAATATTACCAGATTTAGGCATTTCAGAAAAGATATGGTGCTTCCCGCGCTTTTTTTCTCTCTCTGTAGCAACGATATGGCGCTTCCCGCGCTTTCCCGCCGCTGCTACCAATAACAACGCTGTTTTACTGTGGTTTCCGTTTATTCACTGTTGGAGACTCGTTCCCGACGGAGGTCTAAACGCTGACCTGCTTGCCGCGCCGGCCGTCTCTCGAGTGCACCCTCCCAGTCTGTTATTGCTTGCCTCCGATTTCGCTGCCTGTCTCAGCTGTAGAGCCTGCCACTGGAGCTCCAGCCTGACGCCCAGGAAGGATTAGCGCAGTACCTGTCACCAGCTTGGCCAGCTGGTGAAACCACAGTTTCTCTTACTTCCTTGAGTCTTCTGGACACTGGAGGAATCGATGTCCTTGAGGTGCTGCTGAATTGCAGGTAAGTCCGTTTCCACCTCGTCGCCACTGTGGTGTCCGTGTGTAGATAAAGACACTGAAGACAGGAGTTGGTTCATCGGTATTTACTAAGCAAGTCTGGGGAGGGTGGTTTCTAAAGGATATACACAATACACAGGCTTATATAGCCCAAGTGGCAATTACCGGCATTACGCACACCTGGGGCTCTTAAAGGCACATACACCATAATTGCTCTTAAAGGCACATACACCACAATGGGTGAAACTAGAACTAGGGGGCATAATCTTAAAATAAGGGGCTGCTCTTTCAAAACTGAGATGAGGAGAAACTTCTTCACTCAGAGGGTGGTAGGTTTGTGGAATTTGCTGGCCCATAAAGCTATGGAAGCTACATCATTAAATAAATTTAAAACAGAAATAGATAGTTTCCTAGAAGTAAAGGGAATTAAGGGTTACGGGGAGCGGGCAGGAAATTGGACATGAGTCTAGGTTCGGAATGGTCATGGCCCTGTGGGTAGTGGAGCGGGCCCAGGGGCCATGTAGCCTGGTTCTGCTCCTACTTCTTGTGTTCTAATTCTGTGTTAGATTTCAGGAGATGGTTTTATTCCTGTTCCTGGCTGGGGTGGAGATCACCTTTACAGGAGGTAAGTACTGTAGAAAATATAGGGACAGAGTGATCTCCTGGAAGAGTTTCGATCACCTAGATGGGTCAGAGAGGAATTTCCCAGATTTTTTCTCCCAAATTGGCCATTGGGTTTTTTATCTGGTTTTTCGCCTCTCCCGGGAGATCACATGGGTTTGGGTGGGATAGAAGATTTGAGGTTAGGATCAGATCAGCCATGATCTTATTGAATGGTGGAGCAGGCTCGAGGGGCCGATTGGCCTACTCCTGCTCCTATTTCTTATGTTCTTATGTCAAGGACATTCATCCTCCGATCTTCGGGTAAGCATTCTCCAAGGTGGCCTTCGAGACACACGACAACGCAAAATCGTAGAGCAGAAACTGATAGCCAAGTTCCACACTCATGAGGACGGCCTCAACCGGGATCTCGGGGTCATGTCACGCTACATGTAACCCCACCTGACATAGGGTCATCCAGACTCGAGTCGTCGTTTGCTTGTTCTCTCTACACAGATGCGGCCGGACCTGCTGTGATTTCCAGCAAAAAAAAATGTTTTTTTGTCTGTTTTTTGTTTTTCATACTGACCCCAGCATCTGCAACATTTGACCCCTTGTGACCCCACCTCATTGTTCTTTGATGTGATGTTTTCCTGACTGACCTGTTTGGACACTGTTAGATCCGTGTATCTTGATGTTGTGTGTCCTTCAATAACTAGACACGAGACTGCAGGGAACAATCAACAGGTGTTTACTGGATGAGGGTTACTCTAAAACTAAATATACAGATCCCTACTCAGGGTTTATATACAGGTGTGGTCACTGCCGGTACTACAGTATACAGGAGCTGTAAAAAGTAGTTCTCCCCTTAAAGGTACATACACTACAATTCCTCCCCTTTTAGTTTAACAGTACCATAACATTCATTTAACAATTAATACTTTTAACATGCACATCAACTGAAAATAGTCCATTTATAAATTCAGTCTTTGGGGCGGCTTCCTGATCCTTTCTGGATAGCGCCTTTCCTGAGTGTCTTGCTCTTGGTGCGGAGGCCCCCTGTCGTCAGTTGGTTCATCAGCTTCCGATGCTACTGTTTCTCGGGTAGATGCTACCTGTATGTCGGGTTCATCACCAGGTACGCGAGACATGGGGTTGACTCGTTCCTGTGACTCTAGGATCTGGTCAACATGGCGTCTCACAATGTTCTCCCCAACAGCCACTGTGTACATTAGTGCCCCCTGCCGTGTGCATATTGTTCCTGGTTGCCATTTCTCTGTTCGGTAGTCGCAGGCCAAGACTGGTTGCCCTACATTGAAGCTCCTTGTCGGCTTCTCATTGATGTGCTGGAATTGCTTATTCTCAACATCTCTTCGTACATTTGGTCTGAGCAAATCCAGACGAGATCTCAACCTTCGGTTAAAGAACATCATGGCCAGGGTCTGGTTGGTGACTGCATGTGTCGCATTTCTGTAGGTTAACAGGAAATTGTCCACCTTATGCTGCAGTGGAATGTCGTCATCGCACATGGCCTTTACTGCTTTTTTAAAGGTTTGTACGAACCTCTCAGCCAATCCATTTGTGGCTGGATGATACGGGGCGGATGTGTAATGCCTTACCCCATTCCTTTTCATGAATCTTTGAAACTCTTCGGACACAAACTGTGGTCCGTTATCAGAGCAAATCTGCTCTGGCAAGCCGTTCCTGGCAAATATGGTCCATAGGACTGCAATAGTTTTCTCCGCGGTGGTGGACGACATTTTGATCATCTCAGGCCATTTCGAGTGCTTATCCACGGCTATTATAAACATTGAGTCCATGAATGGACCAGCAAAATCAATATGCACCCGTTGCCATGGAGATGAGGGCCACTCCCATGGGTGTAGAGGGGCATGTGGTGGTGCATTTTGGACCTTCTGGCATCCTGAGCAGCTCTTTGTCAGGTCCTCGATTTGCTGATCGATCCCTGGCCACCACACATAAGCCCTAGCAAGGCTTTTCATTTTCACCCCTCCCAGATGGCCTTCGTGAAGCTCATTTAGCACTCTCTCCCTTAACTTGGGTGGAATTACCACTCGGGATCCACACATCAAGGTCCCCTGGCATACTGACAGCTGTTCTCTTCTGGATGAGAATGCTGGCAACAGTGAGTCGCCATGTGTTGGCCATCCCTTCACCGTCAAGTCATATACCTGAGACAGTGTCGGGTCATTTCGTGTCTCCTCTATATCAGCGTTAGTTACTGGCAAGCATTCAATTATAGTTGAATAAAATATTTTGACAGGGTCCACTGCTGGTGCTTCCTCCGCAGTAGGCAGTGGCAGGCGTGATAGCCCATCAGCGTTCCCATGCTGTTTCGTGCCCTTATACTCGATTTCATATTGGTTCGCCCCTAGAAAAAGGGACCATCTTTGTAGCCGTTGTGCAGTCATCACCGGAACGCCCTTCATTGGATTAAAGATGGAGACAAGTGATTGGTGGTCAGTCAGCAAGGTGAACTTCTGCCCGTGCAGATAGTGGTTGAACTTTTTCACTCCCCACACTAGGCTGAGGGCCTCCCTGTCAATCTGGGCATAGTTACGCTCGGCTGAGGTTAGTGACCAAGACGCAAAGGCTACCGGCCTCTCCGAGCCATCCGGGAACTTGTGCGACAGCACCGCTCCAATGCCATAGGGTGATGCATCACACGCCAACCGAATTGGAAGTGCTGGGTTGAAATGAGCCAACACCTCTTTTGATGTGATCAATTCTTTGCACTTCTGGAAAGCTTGTTTACATTCGTCATTCCACTTCCATGGTACCCCCGTTTGCAGTAGGGTGTTCAGTGGGTGTAGTACTGTAGACAAATTCGGCAAGAACCTATGGTAGTAGTTCACCAGCCCGAGGAATGACCTCAGTTGTGACACATTTTCCGATGCTGGAGCCTTGACTACTGCCTCAATCTTTTCAGGGGACTTATGTAACCCCTCTTCATCAATAACATGGCCACATTACGAGATCTGCTTCTGGAAAAACTCACATTTGTGGCGATTTGCTCGGAGCCCATATTCCTTCAATCTAGTGAGCACCTGCTCCAGGTAGGCAAGGTGATCACTGTCATTTTCGCCCGTGACCAGGATGTCGTCCAAATAACACTGGGTCCCTGGAATCCCTTGCAGGACTTGATCCATTGCCCTTTGCCAAATAGCCGGAGCTGATGCTATCCCGAACACAAGCCGGTTGTATTGGTAGAGACCTTTATGAGTGTTGATTGTGAGGTACTGTTTCAAGGCTTCTTCTACCTCCATTTGCAGGTACGCCTGGGCCAGATCAATCTTAGTGAAGCGTTTCCCTCCAGATAGCGAGGCGAAAATATCTTCAATCCGCGGAAGCGGATATTGTACCGTGTGAAGGACTGGGTTCACTGTCACCTTAAAGTCCCCACAGATGCGAACCTTCTTTGGTTCCCCAGGCGTATTACTCAATGACTTCTTCATCACAGGAACGATGGGTGTAGCCCACTCACTCCAGTCCACTTTGGACAGTACTCCTGAATGTTCCAAACCTTCCAGCTCTGCTTCGACGGCTGGGCGGATCGCATAAGGCACCGGTCTGGCCTTAAAAAACTTTGGCCTTGCATTTTCCTCTATTTTAATCATCGCTGTTATGCCTTTTAGTGTTCCGAATCCCTCCTGGAACACTTCTTGTGCGTCAGTTAGCATTTTTGACAGTCATCCAGGTGTGACGTCGTCATCCTTTTTGGCATCTACAGTCAGTGCTTGTATGGAATGCCAATCTAGCTGTATCTTCCGGATCCATTCACGTCCTCGTAGTGGTGGTCCTCCATCTGGCAATACATATAGGTCCATTTTTGGTGTTTCCTTGCCGTTATATATAACGTTCACCCTTATTTTTCTTTTGGGGTAGACTTTTTGCCCCGTGTACGTCTTCAAGACAATCTTTGTATCTCTCAAGGGTATATGTGAGAATAGCCGCTTGTAGTCCCTTTGATTTATGACTGTTAGGGCTGATCCTGTGTCCAATTCCATTTTCACTTGGACTCCGGCTATCTTGAGCGTGACCCAGATAGTTTGGTGATCCTCCGTTTTGATCACCTTATGTAGTTTCAGACAACCCAGCTCCTTGCTTCCGGAGTCTGTATCACTTTTCTGTTCGTCTGAACTACTCTCCGTCACCTTATGTACCTTCTTGTACTTCTCCTGTGGAGATTTCTTGCTGCTGGTTTTCTTTCCCGACCTGCAGACTTGTGCTATGTGTCCTACTTTTCCACACTGTCTGCACACTTTGTCCTTGAACCAGCAATCATTATGGTCGCGTGTTGTTCTGCCGCAGTGATAGCACTTCACTGTTCCATATGACATTTCATTTGTGCCATATTCTTGCAGTCTCCGTTGTAACTCTGCAGCACCCCATGCAGCTGCTTCGTGTGATACTGCCATGCTGAAAGCCATGTCCAGCGTAAGATCCTTTTCTGATAGAAGCCATTTCTGGGTTCCTTCACTTTGAAGCCCACACACAAACTTGTCCCTTAAAGTATCTGCTAGTCCCGTTCCAAACTGGCAGTGTTTCGATAGCTTGTGCAGTTCCGTTAAATACTCAGCATTACTTTCATCTTTATGCTGGTTCCTTTTGTGAAACTTAAATCTTTCTGCCATCAGCAGCGATGTGGGGTTTAAGTGGTCCTGTAGGATTGACACTATGTTTCCAAAATCCTTTTCCACTGGCTTCTCTGGGGTTACTAGGTTTCGCAGTAAGCCATACGTTTTTGCACCCATTGAATTCAACAATACCAGCGCTTTCCTCTCATCTGGCACTTCATTTGCCTTGCAGTACACTTCTATGCATTCGACATATGTCGTCCAATCTTTGGCTTCATTGTTGAACGCTGTGATACTGCCACTCTTCGGCATCCCTGGGTGTGGTTAGACTGGCTCAAAATGGCATTTTCCCGTGCTTCCCTTCTTCTCCGCTGTGGCTCAAAATGGCATTTTCCCGTGCTCTCCCTTCTTCTCCACTGCGGCTCAAAATGGCGTTTTCCCACGCTCTCCCTTCTTCTCCGCTGTGGCTCAAAATGGCATTTCCCGCGCTCTCCCTTCTTCTCTGCTGCAGCTCAAAATGGCGTTTTCCCGCACTTTCCTTTCTTCCCCGCTGACGCTGCTCATCCCTTGAACACCGGCTGCGTTCTGCGTGTTTTCCTGCGCGTCTCACTCTCTCGTTGACGCTGCTCACCCCTTGAACCATGGCTGCGCTCTGCACGTTTTCCTTCGCACCTCTCTCTCTCGTTGACGCTGCTCGGTCCTGAACACTGGCTGCACCCTGTGCGCTCTTCCCTCTCTGTTCTCCCGTCAACGCCGCTCGGTCCTGAACACCAGTTGTGCCCTGTGCGCTCTACCCTCTCTCTTCTCCCGTCGATGCTGCTCAGCCTTTTTCTGTGCCGTCGGTCGGCTCTAGCCGCTGCTGTCCGGGAAGGGTCTGTGCTGTACCTGTTGCCAGCTCATTTCGCTGGACCACCGACTGGAGAACCAAGCCCAGCTCTCAACAGCCTCCCCTGCGATGCTCAACTCTCCGCTGGATGGTCGACGCCCGTACTTCTGGACTCGGCCTTCTTCTTTCGCTGTTCTCCAGGAGCGAATCCCTGGGAGGTGATGCAGAGTTGCAGGTAGGTTTGAATCTACTCATCGCCAATGTTAGATCCGTGTATCTTGATGTTGTGTGTCCTTCAATAACTAGACACGAGACTGCAGGGAACAATCAACAGGTGTTTACTGGATGAGGGTTACTCTAAAACTAAATGTACAGATCCCTACTCAGGGTTTATATACAGGTGTGGTCACTGCCGGTACTACAGTGAACTTTTTTTCATCCTGGATGTGATTAACAGCAGCATTAACAGCAGAATCCAAACCCTGCAGTCACTTGTGAACTCGCTGGTGTGTCAGCAGGTTGTATGACCGAGTGAATCCCTTCCCACACTCGGAACAGGTGAATGGCCTCTCCCCAGTGTGAGTGCGCTGGTGTCTCAGCAGGATGGAGCTCTGAGTGAATCTCTTCCCACACACTGAGCAGGTGAATGGCCTCTCCCTCGAGTGAACTCGCTGGTGTGCCAGCAGGCTGCAGTTCTGAGTGAATCCCTTCCCACACACTGAGCAGGTGAATGGCCTCTCCCTAGAGCGAACTCGCTGGTGTGCCAGCAGGCTGCAGTTCTGAGTGAATCCCTTACCACACACTGAGCAGGTGAACAGCCTCTCCCCAGTGTGAACTCGCTGGTGTGTCAGCAGGCTGGAGTTCTGAGTGAATCCCTTCCCACACACTGAGCAGGTGAACGGTCTCTCCCTAGTGTGAACTCGCTGGTTGAATTTGTGAATCCTTTCCCACACACTGAGCAGGTGAACGGCCTCTCCCCAGAATGAATTTGCTGGTGTGTCAGCAGATCCCTTTTGCTTTTAAAACTTTTCTCACAGTCAGAACATTTAAAAGGTCTCATGTTTGTGTGAACAAGTTGGTGTCTCAGTAGCTGGGATGACTGAGTGAGTCCCTTCCCACACACGGAGCAGGTGAACGGCCTCTCCCCAGTGTGAACTCGCTGGTGTGTCAGCAGGTCACTTGACTGAGTGAATCCAATCCCACACACAGAGCAGGTGAACGGTCTCTCGCCGGTGTGACTGCGCCGATGAACTTCCAGCTGATACGGGTAATCAACTCCTTTCCCACAGTCCCCACATTTCCATGGTTTCTCCCCGGTGTGACTGCGCTTGTGTTTTGCCAGGCCAGAGGATCGACTGAATCCTCGCCCACACACAGAACATGTGTACGGTTTCTCCCCGCTGTGAACGGTGCTTTTTACTTTCATGTTATGTTTGATGATATTCAAGTCCTGATGAATAGAGTGACTGTCAGATCTTGATGTGATGTTTGAGTTAAATATCCTGTCTACAAATCCTGCCCTTCGAATACCCTGTAAAATGAATATAAAACAAGAAAAAGGGAGCATGAGAGAGAACCCACAAAAACACAAAGACAAGTTGTGAAATTCAGCTCAATGAACCTGGGAATTTGTGGGGCCGGTACCAGAAAAAAAGTAACGATGAAAGCTGCCGGATTGTCGTAAAATCCCAACTGGTTCACTAATGTCCCTCAGGGATATGGGGATCGGGCGGGAAAGTCAAGTTGAGGTCGAAGATCAGCCATGATCTTATTGAATGGCAGAGCAGGCTCGAGGAATAAACGGCTCTTTGTCCGAGTGGCAGGCAGTGACTAGTGGGGTACCGCAGGGATCGGTCCTTGGACCCCAGCTATTCACAATATATATTAATGATCTGGACGAGGGAACTAGATGTACTATCTCCAAGTTGCAGATGACACAAAGCTGGGTGGGCGTGTGTGCTGTGAGGAGGATGCCGAGAAACTCCAGTATGATTTGGACAGGTTGGGTGATTGGGCAGAAGCACAGCAGATGCAATATAACGTGGATAAATGCGAGGTTATCCACTTTGGTGTCAAAAACAAGAAGTCAGATTATTATCTGAATGACAATAGATTGGAAGAAGGGGAAGTGCAACGAGACCTGGGTGTCCTTGTGCACCTGTCACTGAAGGTAAGCATGCAGGTGCAGCAGGCGGTTAAGAAGGCAAATGGTATGTTGGCCTTCGTAGCGAGAGGGTTTGAGTACAGGAACAAGGATGTCTTGCTGCAGTTGTACAGGGCCTTGGTGAGACCACATCTTGAGTATTGTGTGCAGTTTTGGTCGCCTTATCTGAGGAAGGATGTTCTTGCCATGGAAGGAGTGCAGCGAAGATTCACCAGGCTGATACGTGGGATGGCAGGAATGACGTATGAGGAGAGATTGGGTCAATTGGGCTTATACTCACTGGAGTTTAGAAGATTGAGAGGGGATCTCATTGAAACTTATAAAATTCTAACAGGACTAGACAGACTAGATGCAGGAAGGATGTTCCCGATGGTCGGGGATTCCAGAACCAGGGGTCACAGTCTAAGGATAAGGGGTAAGCCACTTAGGACAGAGAAGAGGAGGAATTTCTTCACCCAGAGTGTTGAACCTGTGGAATTCTCTACCACAGAAGGCAGTAGAGGCCAATTCATTAAATATATTCAAGAAGGAGTTGGATATATTTCTTAAGGCTAAAGGGATCAAGGGATATGGGGAGAAAACAGGGACAGGGTACTGAATTTGGATGATCAGCATGATCGCATTGAATGGCGGAGCAGGCTCGAGGGGCCGTATGGCCTACTCCTGCTCCTAATTCTTGTGTTCTTATGGAAGGGAAACTGCCACCCTACCTGTCTCACAATTTCTACCACCTAGAAGGAAATGAGCAGCAGACGCATGGGAACACCATCATCTACAATTCACACACCATCCTGACTTAGACATATATCATCATTCCTTCATTGTCACTGGGTCAAAATCCTGGAACTCCCTCCCTAACAGCACTGTTGGAGCACCTTCACCACACGGACTGCAGCGGTTCAAGAAGGCAGCTCACCACCAACTTCTCAACGGGCAACTAGGGATGGGTAATAAATACTGGCCTTACCAGCGACGCCCACATCTCAAGAATTAATTTAAAAATCTGCATATGTAAAATAGATTAAAAGCCTTTACAGAAATACTTGTTCCTAAAACAACAATCTTTTACATTGTAGGGACAGTGTCTGTTTAACAACCTAATCTCCCCCAGAATCCACTTTCCGTGACAGTCTCACATTGGAAATTGTTGGGTCCTCCTGGGCTCAGAAGTACTGGGGGTTAAACCCAGCAGCTTCACCTCCATCTCCACTCCAGCTCAAAGTGAAGCAACAAAAAGACCTACACAGGCGGCCAGGGACCGACTTCCACATCCAGCGCCCGCCCTGATACAAGCTGGCTCTGGATTGGCGGCTCTGCTGTGTCGATCCAGTTGTGGTTTCTCCTGTCTGGGTTTCCTGGTGCCGCGCTCATCAGTCACCTGACAACCCATTGTTAGCGGACGCGCGTCATCCTCGGTCCCAGGGACCGCCTCAGGAGAGAAGATGGCCGCGCATGCACCGTGCTGCAGGGGGAACCGGTCCGTCTTTCCTCCACCAAGATGGCGGCGCGTAACCTGGGCATGTCACCGAGAAAAAGCCTCACCGTTGCCGTCCGGTGGAACACATTCTGCAGCTGGATCTCATTTGGGCCTGAGGCCATTCTCCAACTTTATAAACCCTGTGGCGCAGCCTACCCGCAGTTTATTAATCTCCCAACCCCGCTCCCGCAAACCTGCAGCTCCACCCGGCGACCGCGCGGTGTTTTCTGTGTAAAGTCAGCGAGGGACACATGACCGGGGCCCACGGCATGATTGACGGGAGCTTCCGACCAATAGGGAGCGAGTGGGGCGGGACTGGATGAGCGAGCCGGCGGTGGGTCCTCCAACCAATCGGGGAGCCCGAGGGGCGGGACTAGCGCCGGCTGATTGTCTGATCCGCAGGGCAGCGAGTTTCTTCAGCCCCTTGTTCAGGGCCCGGGGCCAGGGGAGGCTGTGGGCCTTTATTCCCCTTATTGGACACAAGGCTCTTTGTCTCACAACACACTGGCTCAGGTTTTAATGGAGACTTTTTAAATTCATGAATAAAAGCAGATAAACCCCGTGCTTCTGTGGAACAAACTTTTTAATATTTGGGAGTAAAAGTACAAGTTTCTTTCCCTCTGGGGAATTTATTATTAGTTTCAGGAAACAACAACAACCACTTGTATTTATAAAGCGCCTTTAATGTAGTAAAACATCCCAAGGCTCTTCACAGGATCGTTATAAAACAAAATTTGACACCGAGCCACATAAGGAGATATTCGGGCAGATGACCAAAAGCTTGGTCAAAGAGGTAGGTTTTAAGGAGCATCTTAAAGAAGGAGAGAGAGGGAGAGAGATGGAGAGGTTTAGGGAAGGAATTCCAGAGCTTCGGGCCCAGGCAACTGAAGGCACGGCTGCCAATGGTGGAGCGATTAAAATCGGGGATGCTCAAGAGGGCAGAATTAGAGGAGCGCAGATATCTCGGTGGGAGGGGGTGTTGTGGAGCTAGAAGAGATTACAGAGATAGGGAGGGGCGAGGCCACGGAGGGATTTGAAAACAAGGATGAGAATTTTAAAGATGAGACACTTGAGGAAAAGCAGGGAGTGGGGAGGGTCAAACCCTTAAGGGACAGGGTCGTTAATTCTGTTCTGCGACACTTACTGGGACAGACTGTATCTCCCCCTCTCCTCCACACAGGGATTTGTGGCAGTTAAAGGGACAGTGATTCTCCTTGTTCTGTGAGATTGTAATTAAAGGGACACTACTCTGAGATGGCTGTGAACTTTTAGTGTCACCAGCCTTTCTAAAACATCTTCCTTTCTTTGAAGATCTGTGTGAACTCGCTGGTGACTCAGCAGGTTGGATGACCTCTGAAACCTCTTTGCACAGTCAGATCATTTAAAGGGTCTCTCATCAGTTCTGGGGCAGGAGGGATCTGGTTAACAGTGATCACAATATCATTAGTTTGTCCAGGAAAACAGTGAATGACCAATGGCAGGCCTTCAGGGCTGAGATAGTTCGGGTACAATCCAAGCATATTCCCATACGGAGGAAAGATGGAGGGTCCAAAGCTCGAGCTCCCGATGACAAAGGATATCGAGGTTAGAATAAAACAGAAAAACGAGGTTTACAACAAATGTCAGGTACAGAATACAGTCAAAAACCAGGCAGAATACAGAGAGTGCAGGGGAAATTGAAACAGGATATAAGAAGGGCAAAGAGACAATATGGGAAAAGATTAGCGGGTAACATAAAAGAGAACCCAAAAATCTTCTATAAACATATGAAAAGTAAAAGGATAGTTAAAGGAATGGTGGGGCCGATTAGGGACCAAATAGGAGCTCATCATACGGAGGCAGAGGGTGTGGCTGAGGTACTGAATGAGTACTTAGCATCTGTCTTCACAAAAGAAGAGGATGAAGTTAATGTTGCAGTAGAGGAGGGGAGAGTAGAAAAATTGGATAAAAATAGATAGAAAGGAGGTGCTAAATTGGTTGTCATCACTCAAAGTTAACAAGTCACCCAGTCCAGATGGGATGCATCCTAGATTGCTGAGGGAAGCTAGGGTGGAGATAGCAGAAGCTCCGACCACAATCTTTCAATCTCCCTCAGATATATGGGAGTGGTGCCAGAAGACTGGAGGACTGCAAATGTTACACCCTGTTCAAAAAAGGGGAGAGGGATAAACCTGGGAACTACAGGCCAATCAGTCTAATGTCAGTGTGGGTGAACGACTAGAGACCATTGTCAAGGACAAAATTAATTCTCACTTGGAGAAGCATGGGTTAATAAGGGGCAGCCAGTATGGATTTGTTAAAGGTAAATCATGTCTGACTAACCTGATTGAGTTCGTTGATGAAGTAACAGAGGGTTGATGAAGGTAGTGCAGCAGATGTTGTGTATATGGACTTTCAAAAGGCATTTGATAAATTACCACACAAGAGACTCACTCGGAAATTAGAAGCACAGGGAATTAAAGGGCTGATGGTAATTTGGGTATATAATTGGCTAAGGGATAGGAGACAGTGAGCAGTGCTGAGGGATGTTTTTCTGACTGGAGGGAAGTATGCAGTGGGTTCCCCCAGGGGTCGGGATTAGGACCATTGCTTTTCTTGTTATATATAACTGACCTGGACTTGGGTATAGGTGTAAAATTTCAAAGTTTACGGATGATACAAAACTTGGCAATGTAGTAAATAGTGAGCATAGTAGTAGCAGACTTCAGGAGGACAGAGACAGGCTGTGAAATGAGCAGACACAAGGCAGATGAAATTAAATGAGGATAAGTGTGAAGTGATGCTCTTTGGGAGAAACTACAGGGAGAGGCCGTATAATCTAAATGGGACTATTTTGAGGGGGTGCAAGAGCAGAGGGACCTGGGGGTCCATATTCGCAAATCTTTGAAAGTGCTGCGGCAAGTTGGTGAGGCGGTTCAGAAAGCGTATGGGATACTTGGCTTTGTAAATAGGGCCATTGAATACAAAAACAAGGAAGTTACACTAAACCTTTACAAATCACTAGTTAGGAACATAGGACAGGAGGAGGCCATTCAGCCCCTCGAGCCTGTTCCGCCATTCAATGAGATCATGGCTGATCTGCGACCTAACTCCATACACCCGCCTTTGGCCCATATCCCTTAATACCTTTGGGTAACAAAAACCTATCAATCTCAGATTTAAAATTAACAATTGATCTAACATCAATTGCCTTTTGCGGAAGAGAGTTCCAAACTTCTACCACCCTTTGTGTGTAGAAGTGTTTCCTAATTTCACTCCTGAAAGGTCTGGCTCTAATTTTTAGACTATGCCCCCAGTCCTAGAATCCCCAACCAGCGGAAATAGTTTCTCTCTATCTACCCTATCTGTTCCCCTTAATATCCTGAAAACTTCGATCAGATCGCACCTTAACCTTCTAAATTCCAGGGAATACAACCCTAATTTGTGTAATCTCTCCTCGTAACTTAACCCTTGAAGTCTGGGTATCATTCTGGTAAACCTACGCTGCACTCCCTCCAAGGCCAATATATCCTTCCTAAGGTGTGGTGCCCAGAACTGCTCACAGTACTCCAGGTGTGGTCTAACCAGGGTTTTGTACAGCTGCAGGGTTTTGGCCTCAGCTGGAGTCTTGTGTACAGTTCTGGGCACCACACTTTAGGAAGGATGTCAAGGCCTTGGAGAGGGTACAGAGGAGGTTGACCAGGATGGTACCAGGGATGAGGGGCTTCAGTTATGTGGAGAGATTGGAGAAGCTGGGATTGTTCCCCTTAGAGCAGAGAAGGTTAAGAGGAAACCTAATAGGGGTGTTCAAAATGATGAGGGGTTTTGATCGAGCAAGTAGGGAGAAACTGTTCACTCTGTCAAGTGGGTCGGTAACCAAAGGTCACAGATTAAAAATAGTTGCTAAAAGAACTAGAGGGAAATGAGGAGAATTGTTTTCACACAGAGGGTTGTTAAGATCTGGAACGCACCATCTGAAAGGATGCAGGAATCAGGTTCCACAGGAACTTTCAAACGGTAATTGGACATGTACTTGAAGAGGACTACTTTGCAGAGTTCTGGGGATAAAGCTGGGGTTTGGGACTAAATTGGACAGCTCAAAGAGCTGGCACAGACACGATGGGCCGAATCACCTCCTTCTGTGCTGTTAGATTCTATGATCAGTGTGAACACGCTGGTGTCTCTTAAGGCTCTTCAAACTTTTAAAGCTGTTCCCACAGTCAGAACATTTAAAGGGTCTCTCATCAGTGTGAACAAGCTGGTGATGCTTCAGTTCCCTGGCGCTTTTAAAGCTCTTCCCACAGTTAGGACACTAAAATGGTCTCTCATCAGTGTGAACAAGCTGGTGTCGCACCAGATCCCCGGGGCTTTTAAAGCTCTTCTCACAGTCAGAACAGTTAAACGGTCTCTCAACAGTGTGAACTCGCTGGTGTACCAGCAGGGTGGATGACTGAGTGAATTCCTTCCCACACACGGAGCAGGTGAATGGAGCCTCTCCAGTTTGAACTCACTGATGTGCCAGCAGGTTGGATGAATCAGTGAATCTCTTCCCACACACGGAGCAGGTGAACGCCCTCTTCCCAGTGTGTAGGTGTTGGTGTCTCTTCAGCTCCTGGGAGCTTTTAAATCTCTTCCCACAGTCAGAACATTTAAAGGGTCTCTCGTCAGTGTGAACTCACTGGTGTGTCTGCAGGCTGGATGATTCAGTGAATCCCTTCCCACATTCAGAGCAGATGAACGGCCTCTCCCCAGTGTGAACTCGCTGGTGTTGCTTGAGCTCCCGGGGGCTTTTAAAACTCTACCCACACTCAGAACATTTAAAGGGTCTCTCGTTAGTGTGAACAAGCGGGTGCCCCTTCAGCTCCCCGGAGCTTTTAAAGCTCTTACCACAGTCAGGACAGTTAAACGGCCTCTCGTCAGTGTGAACAAGCTGGTGTTGCTCCAGATCCCCGGAGCTTTTAAAGCTCTTCCCACAGTTAGGACAGTTAAACGGCCTCTCATCAGTGTGAACAAACTGGTGCCCCTTCAGCTCCCCGGAGCTTTTAAAGCTCTTCCCACAGTCAGGACAGTTAAACGGCCTCTCATCAGTGTGAACAAGCTGGTGCCCCTTCAGATCCCCAGAGCTTTTCAAGCTCTTACCACAGTTAGTACACTGAAATGGTCTCTCATCAGTGTGAACTCGCTGGTGTCCCTTCAGATGCCCAGGGCTTTTAAAGCTCTTCCCACAGTCAGGACACTGAATGGTCTCTCATCAGTGTGAGCTCGCTGGTGTTCCTTCAAATCCCTGGGGCTTTTAAAGCTCTTCCCACAGTTAGGACACTGAAATGATCTCTCATCAGTGTGAACAAGCTGTTGTCACTTCAGCTTCCCGAGGCTTTTAAAGCTCTTCCCACAGTTAGGACACTGAAACGGTCTCTCCCCAGTGTGAACAAGCTGGTGTTGCTTCAGATGCCCAGGGATTTTAAAGCTCTTCCCACAGTCAGACCACTGAAATGGTCTCTCCCCAGTGTGAACTCGCTGGTGTGTTTGCAGGTGGGATGAACAAACAAATCCCTTTCCACACACGGAGCAGGTGAACGGACTGTCCCTGGTGCGACTGCGCCGTTGAACTTCCAATGCAGACGGGGAACTGAATCCCTTCCCACCGTCCCCACCTTTACCCGGTTTCTCCCCGGTGTGACGGTGCATGTGTCTTGCCAGGTCAGGCGATCGGCTGAATCCGCGTCCACACACCGAACACGTGTGCAGTTTGTCATCGCTGCGATCGCTGCTTTCTCCTTCCATGTACAAAGGCCGATGATATTCAGGTCCGGATGAATCGAGTGACTCTGTCAGATCTTGACGTGATGTTTGGTCTGAGCTTCCCACCTGTAACTGTTCCACTTCTATAACCCTGTAAATTGAGATCAGAAAAGGATCAGAGGCAAACTGTTGTTTAATTTTCCTCTTTCTGAACCAAGGGGCAGTGAAGCTGATTTACAGGCTCCAGCTGCTGCACAGGTTGGTTGAAAGGATCAGCAGTAATGGCGGCTGTAATACCCACAAGCCCCCACGCTGCAGAAAGAGCTCTGTTGACCCTGAGTCCCGCGCATGTGCTCATGGCCCCCGTGCTCTCCCTCCTGCTCCACAATCGCCCGTCCCAATCGGTCCGCAACGCACATGCTCAGCGCTCAAAACCCCGTGGTTGGAACACCGGGCGCGCATGCGGAGCCGCAACATCTGGTACGTGTGCACAGCTCAGGTGGGGGCGAGTTGGTGTTTCACCTCAGCCGCCAGGGAGGTGCGCATGCACAGGACGACCCAACATTCTTCCTGTCAGCCATCACTCACTCGTTTCTTTAATAAAAACAGAAAATGCTGGAAATACTCAGCAGGTCAGGCAGCATCTGTGGAGAGAGAAACAGAGTTAACATTTCAGGTCAATGGCCTTTCGTCAGGACTGCTTGTTCTTTAGTGTCAGCCAGTGACTCAGTGGGTAGCACTCTCGCCTCTGAGTCAGAAAGTTGTGGGTTCAAGTTCCACTCCAGAAACTTGAACATAGAAATCTAGGCTGACACTCCAGTGCAGTGCTGAGGGAGTGCTGCATTGTCGGAGGTGCCGTCTTTCAGATGAGACATTAAACTGAGGTCCTGTCTGCTCTCTCAGGTGGATGTAAAAGATCCCATGACACTATTTCGAGAAAGATAGGCTTGCATTTATACAGTGCTTTCATGACCAGCAGACGTCTTGAAGTGCTTTACAACCAACGAGGTACTTTTGGAGTGTAGTCACTGTTGTAATGTGGGAAAGAGCAGGGGAGTTATCCCCGGCGTCCTAGCCAATGTGTATCCCTCAATTCACATAACAAAAAGATAGATTATCTGGTAATTATCACATTGCTGTTTGTGGGAGCTTGCTGTGCGATTATTGACTTCCGCGTTTCCTACATTACAACAGTGACTACATTTCAAAAGTACTTCATTGACTGTAAAGTGCTTTGGGACGTCCGGTGGTGGTGAAAGGCGCTATATAAATGCAAATCTTTCTTTCTTCGCTGGCCTCACCAGCAACCTCTTCTGGCTGTTGGTTGATTGACAGCCGAGAGTCCACGCATGCGTACACGGGACGGCGATTTGGGCCGAGTCCGGCACAGCGGCCCCTCCCGGTCACCAAGGGTAATAACCGCGCATGCCCAGAGGAGACCAACCCCCCTCCCCCACTCGGAGCTGCACCTGCACATTCGGATCCTGTTGGACGGAGTCGGCGCGGGGCATTCCGGGGAAAGGCCTTGGTGTCGGTTACAGAGTCGCGATCGGTGACGCAAAGTGAGTTTTCTCCGCTCCGATTGGGTGGAGAATCGCGCGGGGTGGGGTGAGGGGTGGATCGGGAGAGAATAAAGAGAAATAGAAAAACCTGAGAGTCTGCGAGGCTCCCGACCAAACGGCGTCATTTGGACGGCAACTTGAGCTACTCGGGGACACATGACCCGGGCCCACGGCCTGATTGACGGGAGCTTCTGACCAAAAGGGAGTGAGCGGGGCGGGGCTGAAGGAGTGAGCCGGCGGCGGGTCCTCCAACCAATCGGGGAGCCCGAGGGGCGGGACTAGCGCCAGCTGATTGTCTGATCCGCAGGGCAATGAGTTTCTCCAGTCCCTTGTTCAGGGCCCGGGGCCAGGGGAGGCTGTGGGTCTTTATTCCCCTTATTGGACACAAGGCTCTTTGTCTCACAACACACTGGCTCAGGTTTTAATAGAGACTTTTTAAATTCAATAAATTGGATGTAATATCTCCAAATTTGCAGATGAGACAAAGCTGGGGGGGAGGGTATGCTGTGAGGAGGATGTCGTGAAACTCCAGCACGATTTGGACAGGTTGGGTGATTGGGCAGAAACATGGCAAATGCACTATAATGTGGATAAATGTGAGGTTATCCACTTTGGTGGCAAAAACAGGAAGGCAGATTATTATTTGAATGGTAATAGATTGGGAGAAGGGGAAGTGCAAAGAGACCTGGGTGTTCTTGTACACCAGTCGCTGAAGGTAAGCATGCAGGTGCAGCAGGCGGTTAAGAAGGCAAATGGTATGTTGGCCTTCGTAGCAAGAGGGTTCGAGTACAAGAACAAGGATGCCTTGCTGCAGTTGTACAGGGCCTTGGTGAGACCACACCTTGAGTATTGTGTGCAGTTTTGGTTGCCTTACCTGAGGAAGGACGTTCTTGCCATGGAAGGAGTGCAGCGAAGATTCACCAGGCTGATACCTGGGATGGCAGGAATGACGTATGAGGAGAGATTGTGTCGATTGGGCTTATACTCACTGGAGTTTAGAAGATTGAGAGGGGATCTCATCGAAACCTATAAAATTCTGTCAGGCCTGGACAGACTAGATGCAGGAAGGATGTTTCTGATGGCCGGGGAGTCCAGAACCAGGGGTCATAGTCTAAGGATGAGGGGTAAGCCATTTAGGACTGAAATGAGGAGAAATTTCTTCACCCAGAGAGTGGTGAACCTGTGGAATTCTCTGCCACAGAGGGCGGTGGAGGCCAATTCATTCAATATATTCAAGAAAGAGTTGGATATATTTCTTAAGGCTAAAGGGATCAAGGGATATGGGGAGAAGGCAGGGACAGGGTACTGAGTTTGGATGATCAGCCATGATCTCATTGAATGGCGGAGCAGGCTCGAAGGGCTGAATGGCCTACTCCTGCTCCTATCTTCTATGTATCTATGTATCTATGTAAAGCAGATAAACCCAGTGCTTCTGTGGCACAAACTTTCTAATATTTTATAGAATCATAGAATGGTTACAGCACAGAAGGAGGCCATTCAGCCCGTCGAGCCTGTGCTGGCTCTCTGCAAGACCACTTCAGCGAGTCCCACTCCCCGCCCTTTCCCCGTAACCCTGCACATTTCTTTACTTCAGGTACTTATCCAATTCCCTTTTGAAAGCCGTGATTGAATCTGCCTCCACCTCCCTTCAGGCAGTGCATTCCAGATCCTAACCACTCGCTGCATAAAAAAGTTTTTCCTCATGTCGCCTTTGGTTCTTCTGCCAATCACCTTAAATCTGTGTCCTCTGGTTCTCGACCCTTCCGCCAATGGGAACAGTTTCTCTCTATCTACTCTGTTCAGAACCCTCATGATTTTGAACACCTCTATCAAATCTCATCTCAACCTTCTCTGCTCTAAGGAGAACCACCCCAGCTTCTCCAGTCTACCCACATAACTGAAGTCCCTCATCCCTTATCCCTGGAACCATTCTTGTAAATCTTTTCTGCACCATCTCTAACGCCTTCACATCCTTCATAAAGTGCGGTGCCCAGAATTGGACACAATACTCCAGTTGAGGCCGAGCCAGTGTTTTATAAAGGTTCACCATAACTTCCTTGCTTTTGGACTCGATGCCTCTATTTATAAAGCCCAGGATCCCGTATGCTTTTTTAACCACTTTCTCAACCTGCCCTGCCACCTTCAATGATTTGTGCACACATACCCCCAGGTCTCTCTGTTCATGCACCCACTTTAGAATTGTACCCTTTAGTTTATATTGCCTCTCCTCGTTCTTCCTACCAAAATGTACCACTTCGCACTTTTCTGCGTTAAATTTCATTTGCCACGTGTCCGCCCATTCCACCAGCCTGTCTCTGTCCTCTTGAAGTCTATCACTATTCTCCTCAATGTTCACTATACTTCCAAGTTTTGTGTCATCTGTAAATTTTGAAATTGTGTCCTGTACACCCAAGTCTAAGTCATTAATATATATCAAGTAAAGCAGTGGTCCTAGTACTGACCCCTGGGAAACACCACTGTGTACCTTCCTCCAGTCCGAAAAACAACCGTTCACCACTATTCTCTGTTTTCTGTCACTTAGCCAATTTTGTATCCATGCTGCCACTGTCCCTTTTATTCCATGGGCTTCAACTTTGCTGGCAAGCCTATTATGTGGCACTTTGTCAAACGCCTTTTGGAAATCCATGTACACCACATTAAGCGCATTGCCCTCATCAACCCTCTCTGTTACCTCATCAAAAAACTCAATCAGAATCAGAGCGGTTTCTGGGGCGCAGGGAATTGTGGGTGCTGCGGCCGCCATTAGTCAGAGGCTGTCGGGAAGAGTTTTATTGCAGGCTGACGGAAGTTGGTTCCTGGCCGCCTGTGTAGGTCTTTTTGTTGCTTCAGTTTGAGCTGGAGTGGAGATGGAGGAGAAGCTGTTGGGTTTAACCCCCAGTACTTCTGAGCCCAGGAGGACCCAACAATTTCCAATGTGAGACTGTCAAGGGAGGTGGATTCTGGGGGAGATTAGGTTGTTAAACAGACACTGTCCCTACAATGTGAAAGAGTATTGTTTTAGGAACAATTATTTATGTAAAGGTTTTTAATCTGTTTTACATACAGATTTTAAAAATTAGTTCTTGGGATATGGGCATCGCTAGCAAGGCCAGCATATGTTGCCAATCCCCAGTGTCCTGTTGAGAAGGGGGTGGTGGGCCTTCTTCTTGAACCGCTGCAGTCCGTGTGGTGAAGGTACTCCCACAATGCCAGGTGTTACCAGATTTTGACTCAGCAACGAACGGTGATATTTGTCCAAGTCAGGATGGTGTGTGACTGGGAGGGGAACTTGGTGGTGATTGTGTTCCCATGTACCTGCTTCCCTTGTCCTTCTACGAGCTGAAGGTTGCGGTTTTGGGAGTTTTTGTCAAAGTTGTTGTCGAGCTGCAGATGTATAAAGTCTCTCCTTTGACCCCTCCCACTCCCACCTCTCTCTCTCTCTCCTCCCATAGAGGCCAGAGTCATGTGTAGGCCCAGACCAGGTGGCAGGTTCCCTTCCCTGAAGGACATCAGTGAACCAGTTGGGATTTTACGACAATCCAGCAGCTTTCATGGTCACTTTTTTCTGGTGCCGACCCCACAAATGACCAGATTCATTGAGCTCAATTTCACAACCTGCCTTTGTGTTTTTGTGTGTTCTCTCTCACGCTCCCTTTTTCCTGTTTTAAATTAATTTTACAGGGTATTAGAAGGGGAGGATTTGAAGATGGGAAACTCAAACAAAACATCACATCAAGATCTGACAGAGTCACTTGATTCATTGGGACCTGAATATCATCAGATTTGAGCATGGAAGCAAAAAGCACCGTTCACAGCGGGGAGAAACCGTACACGTGTTCTCAATGTGGACGAGGCTTCAGTCGATCATCTGGCCTGTCGAGACACAAGCGCAGTCACACTGGGGAGAAACCGTGTAAATGTGGAGACTGTGGGAAGGGATTCAGTTACCCGTTTGAGCTGGAAATTCATCGACGCAGTCACACCAGTGAGACACTGTTCACCTGCCCCGAGTGTGGGAAGGGATGCACTCATTCCTCTGCCCTGCTGAAACACCGGCGAGTTCACACTGACAAGAGACCGTTTAAATGCCCGGACTGTGCGAAGTGCTATAAAAGTTCCAGGGAACTGACGTGTCATCAACATGTTCACACTGACAAGAGACCGTTCAGGTGCTCTCACTGTGGGACTGGGTTCAGGCGAACATCTGACCTCACTGTACACCAGCGCACCCACACTGGGGAGAGACTGTTCACCTGCTCTGTGTGTGGGAAGGGATTAATTCAGTCATCCCAGCTTACTAAACACCAGCTTGTTCACACTGATGAGAGACCTTTTAAATGTTCTGACTGCGAGAAGTGCTTTAAAAGCCAAAAGGATCTGCTGACACACCAGCGAGTTTACACTGGGGAGAGACCGTTCACCTGCTCCATGTGTGGGAAGAGATTCACTGATTCATCCAACCTGCTGAGACACCAGCGAGTTCACATGTGACTGCAGGGGTTGGATTCTGCTGTTATTGCTGCTGTTAATCACATCCAAGACTGAACCGTGTTCATTCTGACAGTTGGGGTTTGTTTCTGCTGATGTTAATAACCCCTATAACTGGGCTGGAGTTTAATATTCTGGAGACGTTAAACTGAGGCCCCGTCTGCGCTCTCAGGTGGATGTAAAATATCCCATGGCACTATTTCGAAGAAGAGCAGGGGAGTTATCCCCGGTGTCCTGGTCAATATTTATCCTTCAATCAACATAACAAAAAAAATAAGATTACCTGGTCGTTATCATGTTGCTGTTTGTGGGAGCTTGTTGTATGCAAATTGTCTGCCACATTTCAACAGTGACTCCACTTCAAAAGTACTTCATTGCCTGTAAGTGCTTTGGGATGTCCTGAGGTCGAGAAAGGCGCTATAGAAATGCAAGTCTTTCTTTTATAAATGTCAAATAATCAGCTTTGTTTTAAACACATTGTTGTAGATTTTCTTCTTTCCCACCTGAGTGTTTAGCATCACCTGGCTGGAGCTCAGAAAGGACAATCTGGGGGAGGATCGTACGGTGGGAACAGAACTTCAGCCTGGACACAGTCCTTCAGGGCCACACTGAGAGGGGCAAACGGCACTTTGGTCTTTCTCGTCTCTCTTCACTGACAGCAAAGTCCCCATGTGAGTTAATCTTGAGGCGTGTGAGAAATGTGTCCCAGGCGCTCTCTTCCATGGTTCAGAGCTCCTAGGCACGGAACAGAAGGCCCCTTCACAACTGTGTTTAGAGTCAGGAAGAACAATGGTGAACGCTGGAAACATGCTGTCAAATCAGAGATTGGTGTAAAACTGCGATCTGCTCCTGACTGAAAGTGACACGGCAGGTTTAAGTTTCTAGTCTAAAAATCACAGGTAATTATTCCACAAAGATTTAACATGATTGTGTGACAGTCCTGAGTCTACTATTTTAAGGCAGGCATTAACCCACTTAATATAAACCCGTTTAAAATAAATTGGTTAAAGCCTACATTAAAATAGCAGAGGGAGGAGTTCACAGGAGCCTGTTAACTGCTGGTACAATTATACAACAGACATTTGATCTCCAGATAAAGAAGGACCTGCAGCGTGTTTCCAGGAATTCCCTGTTTTATTGATGTGTGTGTTAGACACCAGGATAACTAAAAATACATGACCAGAACATCCACGGGGGTGCGATCCCGACAGTTACTCTGGGATCACTCCCACTGTGGAACTCCACCACTGACCCTGCTGAAGGTTGTAGACTCAGGGAGTGGGGCCTCCAGGAGTGGACGGTAAGAAAGCTGGGTTTTATTAGAAGATCAGATTTAATATGAAATAGATTCATAAAAGTAAAGTCTTCCTAGTTTTATGTACATGTATGTTTAATATGAGTAAACTTTGTATTAAAGACCCGTGTCTAGTGAACTATTAGCTTGTAATCACCTCAGACAGAACAGGCTCTAATTATCCCTTTTAAGCTGAAACAGACCTCGTGTGAACAGAACCAGCAGAGCTGAGAACTCTGCCTGTGTGGACTGAGCCGAACTGTGAAGGCTATTTGTTTCTTGAAATGTCCCAGTAAAAGCAAACTCTGACATTGTTCTGACTCGCAGATTCCTCGTAGCTCCAATGAACAGGAAGCGGTTACTCGATGAACCCGAAACAGCCATCCAATGGAATGCTTTGTTTGATAAATGTCTTTCAGCTCAATGGTTTGATTGGCCGAGGTAACCAGGGTCACATGGGCTGTACCTGATTGGGCTTTAAATACAGGAACAGTTTGCAGCTTAGGTCAGAGAGCACCCCTGGAAGAAGAAAGCTGACGGCTACAGCCAAGGTGGAACATCCTTCGGGCTGTCCCTGGAGAGGGAGCAGGCGGTGTCCGCCGGAACGCTGGAGGCCTTCCGTGACCAGTGGGCACCGGAGGGACTGGAGTCAATTGTCAGCACCAGCAACAGTATTCGGATCTGATTTAAATATAATTTGGAGTTGATTGTTTGTGCCCCTTTAAAAAGGGGGCCCTCTCGGTAATGTGACATTGATTGATGACAATGTCATTCTAATTGGCATTTTAAAAGAGTCGAACATCCTTCCGTGCCTCTCAGGCTTGGCAGTGATCAAAGTCTGAGTTCATGGATACAGCTTGTTAGATTATGAGTCTTACTATATAACTATAATATTGTAATTACAATAAATATTCCTTTGTAGAATCTCCCATGTAAATATTTTGCACTCATTTAGTATAGGAGTTGTATTACTGTAGAATCTACATATTAAAAATAAAGCCTGTGCTCAGGGGGAGTAAGGTGTGTGGAGTGTTTCATTGGAGATCTCGAACTCAACTAGGAATAGCGTAAAAGCTCATCAGGATTGTAAACAACTTCAGTCTGACATACACTGGAGATTGGTGTCAGTGACTGTGGGGTTGGTTTGTATCAGACAGGAGGAGATTGGTGTCAGTGACTGGGGTTGGTTTATATCAGACAGGAGTAGATTGGTGTCAGTGACGGGTTGGTTTATATCAGACAGGAGGAGATTGCTGTCAGTGACTGTGGGGTTGGTTTATATCAGACAGGAGGAGATTGGTGTCAGTGACTGTGAGGCTGGTTTATATCAGACAACAGGAGATTGGTGTCAGTGACTGGGGCTGGTTTATATCAGACAGGAGGAGATTGGTGTCAGTGACTGGGGCTGGTTTATATCAGACAGGAGTAGATTGGTGTCAGTGACTGTGGGGTTGGTTTATATCAGACGGGAGGAGATTGGTGTCAGTGACTGTCGGGTTGGTTTATATCAGACAGGAGGAGATTGGTGTCAGTGACTGTGGGGATGGTTTATATCAGACAGGAGGAGATTGGTGTCAGTGACTGTGGGGTTGGTATATATCAGACAGGAGTAGATTGGTGTCAGTGACTGTGGGGCTGGTTTATATCAGACAGGAGGAGATTGGTGTCAGTGACTGGGGCTGGTTTATATCAGACAGGAGTAGATTGGTGTCAGTGACTGTGGGGTTGGTTTATATCAGACGGGAGGAGATTGGTGTCAGTGACTGTTGGGTTGGTTCATATCAGACAGGAGGAGATTGGTGTCAGTGACTGTGGGGCTGGTTTATATCAGACAGGAGGAGATTGGTGTCAGTGACTGTGGGGTTGGTTTATATCAGACAGGAGGAGATTGGTGTCAGTGACTGGGGTTGGTTTATATCAGACAGGAGTGTAGTGTATGTACCTTTAAGAGTGAACTACTTTTACGGCTCCTGTATACTGTAGTACCGGCAGTGACCACACCTGTATATAAGCCTTGAGCATGCCTCCGTACCCGAGTCTTGAGACTACCCTACTCCAGTAAATACCTGTTGATTGTTAAGTTACAGCATCCGTGTGGTTATTGAAAAACATCATACTCTCAGAATCACGGATCTAACAGTGGCGACGAGTGTCGATTCGAATCTACCTGCAACTCTGCATTTCCCTTCGGGGATTCGCTCCGGGAGGGCGGTGGAAGAAAGTCGAGGCCAAAACACGGGCGTCGACCACGAGCAACCGCCCAGTCATCCGGCAGAGAGTGAACATCGCAGGGGAGGCTGTGGAGAGCCGGGCTTGGTTCCTCAGCCACGACGATCAGCAATAGGCTGATGACAGGTACAGCGCAGACCCTTCCTGGACAGCGGCGGCTGGAGCCGACCGACGGCGGAGAGAAAGCCGAGCAGCGTCGACGGGGTAAGACAGAGGGTGAAGCGCACAGGGTGCAGCCGGGAGTTGAAAACCGAGCGGCGTCGAGGAAAAACAAAACGGAAAGAGAGAGGGTAAAGCAACAGCCGGGTTCAGGACCGAGTGGCGGAAACGGGAAAGGCGCGCAAAAAAAAAGAACGCGCAGAGCACAGCCAGGGCTCAAGGGCTGAACAGTGTCCGCAGGGAGAAGAAGGGAGAGCGCGGGAGACGCCATTGAGCCACGGAGAAGGAAGAGCGCGGGAGACGCCATTTTTAGAAGCCGCAGCGGAGAAGAAGGGCGAGCGCGGGAAGGAAGGAAAGCGCGGGAGACGCCATTTTGTGCCAGCGGAGAAGAAGGGGAAGCACGGGAGATGCCATTTTTGACAGTTAAATCACACCCAGGGATGCAGAAGAGTGGCAGTATCTCTATGTTCGACAATGAAGTCGAAGATTGGGTGACATATGTGGAACGTATTGAGGTGTACTGCAGGGTGAATGAAGTGCCAGATGCTAGGAAAGCACTGGTTTTGTTAAATTCCATGGGTGCAAAAACTTATGGGTTACTGCGAAACCTAATAACCCCAGAGAAGCCTGTGAACAAGAATTTCGAAAGCATAGTAGAAATCCTACAGGACCACTTAAACCCCACACCGCTGCTGATAGCAGAACGATTTAAGTTCCATAAAAGGAACCAACACAAAGACGAAAGCAATGCTGAGTACCTAACGGAACTGCGCAAGCTATCGAAACACTGCCAGTTTGGAGCGGGACTAGCAGATACGTTAAGGGACAAGTTTGTGTGTGGGCTGCAAAGTGAAGGAACCCAGAAACGGCTTCTATCAGAAAAGGATCTTACGCTGGACAAGGCTTTCAGTATGGCAGTATCACACGAAGCAGCCGCAAGGGGCGCTGCAGAGATACAACGGAGACTGCAAGAATATGGCACCAATGAAATGTCCTATGGAACAGGGAAGTTCTATCGCTGCGGCAGAACAACACATGACCAGAAGGATTGTTGGTTCAAGGACCAAGTGTGCAGACAGTGTGGAAAAGCAGGACACATAGCAAGAGTCTGCAGGTCTGGGAAGAAAACCAACAGTAAGAAATCTCCACAGGAGAAGTACAAAAAGGTACACCAGGTGATGGACAGTAGTTCTGACGAACAGAAAAGTGACACAGACTCCGGAAGCAAGGAGCTGGGTTGTCTGAAACTACATAAGGTAACCAAAATGGAGGATCACCAGACTATCTGGGTTACACTCAAGATAGACAGAGTCCAAGTGAAAATGGAATTGGACACAGGATCAGCCCTAACGGTCATAAACCAAAGGGACTACAAGCGGCTATTTTCACATATACCCTTGAAAGCTACAGAGATTGTCTTGAAGACGTACACGGGGCAAAAAGTCTACTCCAAAGGAAAAATAAGGGTGAAAGTGATATATAAAGGCCAGGAAATACCTAAAATGGATATATATGTATTGCCAGATGGAGGACCACCACTGCTAGGACGTGAATGGATCCGGAAGATACAATTCGATTGGCATTCCATACAGGCACTGAAGGTTGAGGCCAAAAAGGATGATGACATCACACCTGGCCGACTGTCAAAAATTCCAACTGACGCAAAAGAAATGTTCCAGGAGGGACTCGGAACACTAAAAGGCATAACAGCAATGATTAAAATAGAGCAAAATGCAAGCCCAAAGTTTCTTAAGGCCAGACCAGTACCTTATGCGATCAGACCAGCTGTCGAAGCAGAGCTGGAAGGGTTGGAACGTTCAGGAGTACTGTCCAAAGTAGACTGGAGCGAGTGGGCTACACCCATCGTTCCTGTAATGAAGAGGTCGTTGAATAATACGCCTGGGGAACCAAAGAAGGACCGCATCTGTGGGGATTTTAAGGTGACAGTGAACCCAGTCCTTCACACGGTACAATATCCGCTTCCACGAATTGAGGATATTTTCGCCTCGCTATCTGGAGGTAAACGCTTCACCAAAATTGATCTAGCTCAGGCGTACTTGCAAATGGAGGTAGAAGAAGCCTCGAAACAATACCTTACGATTAACACTCATAAAGGTCTCTATCAATACAACCGGCTGGTGTTCAGGGTAGCATCGGCTCCAGCAATTTGGCAAAGGGCGATGGATCAAGTCCTGCAAGGGATTCCAGGGACCCAGTGTTATTTGGACAACATCCTGGTCACGGGTGAAAATGACAGTGATCATCTCGCCAACTTGGAGAAGGTGCTCACCAGATTAAAGGAATATGGGCTACGAGCTAATCGCCACAAGTGCGAGTTTTTCCAGAAGCAGATCTCGTATTGTGGCCACGTCATCGATGAAGAGGGGTTACATAAGTCCCCTGAAAAGATTGAGGCAGTAGTCAAGGCTCCAGCACCGGAAAATGTGTCACAACTGAGGTCGTTCCTCGGGCTGGTAAACTACTACCATAAGTTCTTACCAAATTTGTCCACGGTATTACACCCACTGAACACCCTACTGCAAACAGGGGTACCATGGAAGTGGAATGACGAACGTAGACGAGCTTTCCAGAAGTGTAAAGAATTGATCACATCAAAAGAGGTGTTGGCCCATTTCAACCCAGCACTACCAATTCATTTGGCATGTGATGCATCACCCTATGGTATTGGAGCGGTGCTGTCGCACAAATTCCCAGACGGGTTGGAGAGGCCAGTAGCCTTTGCGTCTCGGTCACTAACCTCAGCCGAGCGCAACTATGCCCAGATTGACAGGGAGGCCCTCAGCCTAGTATGGGGAGTAAAAAAATTCAACCACTATCTGCATGGGCAGAAGTTCACCTTGCTGACTGACCACCAACCACTTGTCTCCATCTTTAATCCTAAGAAGGGCGTTCCAGTAATGACAGCACAATGGTTACAAAGATGGTCCCTGTTTCTAGGGGCGAATCAATATGAAATAGAATATAAAGGCACGAAACAGCATGGAAATGCTGATGGGCTATAGCGCCTGCCACTGCCTACTGTGGAGGAAGCACCAGCAGTGGACCCTATCGAGATATTTTATTCGTCAATAATTGAACGATTGCCAATAACGAATGCGGATATAGAGAAGGAGACCTGCAATGATCCGACGCTGTCTCGGGTATATGATTTGACGGTGAGGGGATGGCCAACACATGGCGACTCACTGTTACCAGCATTCTCATCCAGAAGAGAACAGCTGTCAGTATGCCAGGGGACAGTGATGTGTGGATCCAGAGTGGTGATTCCACCCAAGTTAAGGGAGAGAGTGCTAAATGAGCTACATGAAGGTCATCTGGGGGGAGTGAAAATGAAAAGCCTTGCTAGGGCTTATGTGTGGTGGCCGGGAATCGATCAACAAATCGAAGACCTAAGCAAGAGCTGCTCAGGATGCCAGAAGGTCCAAAATGCACCACCACATGCCCCTCTACACCCATGGGAGTGGCCCTCCTCTCCATGGCAACAGGTGCACATTGATTTCGCTGGTCCATTCATGCACTCAATGTTCTTAATAGCAGTGGATGCTCATTCGAAGTGGCCTGAGGTGATAAAAATGTCCTCAACCACTACAGAGAAAACGATTGCAGTCCTACGGACCATATTTGCCATAAACGGCTTGCCAGAGCAGATTTGCTCTGATAATGGACCACAGTTTGTGTCCGAAGAGTTTCGAAAATTTATGAGAAGGAATGGGGTAAGGCATTACACATCCGCCCCGTATCATCCAGCCACAAATGGATTGGCTGAGAGGTTCGTACAAACCTTTAAGAAAGCGATAAAGGCCATGTGCGACGATGAAATTCCACTACAGCATAAGGTGGACAATTTCTTATTAGCCTACCGAAACACGACACATGCAGTTACCAACCAGATCCCGGCCATGATGTTCTTTAACCGAAGGTTGCGATCTCGTCTGGACTTGCTTAGACCAAATGTGCAAAGAAATGTTGAGGATAAACAATTCCAGCACATCAATGAGAAGCCGACAAGGAGCTTCAATGTAGGACAAACAGTCTTGGCCCGTGACTACCAAACAGAGAAATGGCAACCCGGAACGATATGCACACGGCAAGGGCCATTAATGTACACAGTGGATGTCGGGGAGAACATTGTGAGACGCCATGTTGATCAGATCTTAGCGTCACAGGAACGAGTCAACCCCATGTCTTGCGTACCTGGGGATGAACCCGACATACCGGTAGCATCTGCCTCCGAACCAGTAGCAGTGGAACCCGATGAACTAACCGATGAAAAGGGGCCAGAATCGCCTCCGCACCAAGAACAAGAACCTCAGGAAAGGCGCTATCCAGAAAGGGTCAGGAAGCCGCCCCAAAGACTGAATCTATAAATGGACTATTGTTGTTTAATGTACATGTTAAAGTGTTAATTGTTATTTGAATATTATGGGTACTACTAATCTAAAAGGGGAGGAATTGTAGTGTATGTACCTTTAAGAGAGAACTACTTTTACAGCTCCTGTATACTGTAGTACCGGCAGTGACCACACCTGTATATAAGCCTTGAGCATGCCTCTGTACCCCAGTCTTGAGACTACCCTACTCCAGTAAATACCTGTTGATTGTTAAGTTACAGCATCCGTGTGGTTATTGAAAAACATCATACTCTCAGAATCACGGATCTAACAAGGAGGAGATTGGTGTCAGTGACTGTGGGGTTGGTTTATATCAGACAGGAGGAGATTGGTGTCAGTGATTGTGGGGCTGGTTTATATCAGACAGGAGGAGATTGGTGTCAGGAACTGGGGCTGGTTTATATCAGACAGGAGGAGATTGGTGTCTGTGACTGTGGGGCTGGTTTATATCAGACAGGAGGAGATTGGTGTCAGTGACTGTGCAGTTGGTTTATATCAGACAGGAGGAGATTGGTGTCAGTGACTGTGGGGCTGGTTTATATCAGACAGAAGGAGATGGGTGTCAGTGACTGTGGGGTCAGTTTATATCAGACAGGCGGAGATTGGTGTCAGTGACTGTGGGGCTGGTTTATATCAGACAGGAGGAGATTGGTGTCAGTGACTGTGCAGTTGGTTTATATCAGACAGGAGGAGATTGGTGTCAGTGACTGTGGGGTTAAGAACATAAGAAATAGGAGCAGGAGTGGGTCATTGGGCCCCTCAAGCCTTCAATAAGATCATGGCTGATCATCGACCTCAACTCGTGTTTGACTAATCTGGAATTTTTTAACATAGAAACATAGAAGATAGGAGCAGGAGTAGGCCACTCGGCCCTTCGAGCCTGCTCCGCCATTCAATGTGATCATGGCTGATCATCCAAATTCACTACCCTGTCCCTGCCTTTTCCCCATATCCCTTGATCCCTTTAGCCTCAAGAAATATATCCAACTCTTTCTTGAATATATTTAATGAACTAGCCTCCACCGCCCTCTGTGGCAGGGAATTCCACAGGTTCACCACTCTCTGGGTGAAGAAATTCCTCCTCATTTCAGTCCTAAATGGCTTACCCCTTATCCTTAGACTATGACCCCTGGTTCTGGACTCCCCAGCCATCAGAAACATCCTTCCTGCATCTAGTCTGTCCAGACCTGACAGAATTTTATAGGTTTCGATGAGATCCCCTCTCAATCTTCTAAACTCCAGTGAGTATAAGCCCAATCGACACAATCTCTCCTCATACGTCATTCCTGCCATCCCAGGTATCAGCCTGGTGAATCTTCGCTGCACTCCTTCCATGGCAAGAACGTCCTTCCTCAGGTAAGGTGACCAAAACTGCACACAATACTCAAGGTGCGGTTTCACCAAGGCCCTGTACAACTGTAGCAAGACATCCTTGTTCCTGTACTCGAACCCTCTTGCTACGAAGGCCAACATATCATTTGCCTTCTTAACCGCCTGCTGCACCTGCATGCTTACCTTCAGCGACTGGTGCACAAGGACACCCAGGTCTCTTTGCACTTCCCCTTCTCCCAATCTATTGCCATTCAAATAATAATCTGCCTTCCTGTTTTTGCCACCAAAGTGGATAACCTTACATTTATCCAGATTATAGTGCATTTGCCATGTTTCTGCCCAATCACCCAACCTGTCCAAATCGTACTGGAGTTTCCCGACATCCTCCTCGCAGCTTACCCTCCTGCCCAGCTTTGTGTCGTCTGCAAATTTGTAGATATTACATCCAATTCCCTCGTCCAGATCATTAATGTATATTGTGAACAGCTGGGGTCCTAGGACCGATCCTTGCGGTACCCCACTAGTCACTGCCTGCCACTCGGAAAACGACCCGTTTATTCCAACTCTTTGCTTTCTGTCCGCCAACCAGTTCTCTATCCAAGTCAATACCTTGCCTCCAATCCCATGTGCCTTAATTTTGCATGCTAATCTCTTGTGTGGGACCTTATCGAAAGCCTTCTGAAAGTCCAAATACGCCACATCCACTGGTTCTCCCTTATCTATTTTACCAGTTACATCCTCAAAAAATTCCAGTAGATTAGTCAAGCATGATTTACCTTTTGTAAATCCATGTTGACTTTGTCCGATCCTGTCACTGCTTTCCAAGTGCTCTGCTATTACATCTTTTATAATAGACTCTAGCATTTTCCCCACTACCGATGTCAGGCTTACCGGTCTATAATTCCCCGCTTTTTCTCTACCACCTTTTCTGAATAGTGGGGTAACATTAGCTACCCTCCAATCCATGGGTACCGTTCCAGAGTCTATCGAGTTCTGGAAGATGACCAGTAATGCATCTACTATCTCTAGGGCCACTTCCTTAAGTACCCTGGGCTGTAGACCATCAGGCCCTGGGGATTTATCGGCCTTCAGTCCCATCAATTTTCCTAACACCATTTTCCTACAAATACTAATTTCTTTCAGTTCCTTTCTTTCATCAGACCCTATGTTCCCCGGCATCTCTGGGAGGTTATTTGTGTCCTCCTTTGTGAAGACAGAACCAAAGTATGTATTTAGTTGGTCTGCCATTTCCTTGTTTCTCATTATAAATTCCCCTGATTCTGACTGTAAGGGACCTACGCTTGACTTCACCAATCTTTTTCTCTTCACATATCTATAAAAGCTTTTACAGTCAGTTTTTATGTTCCCTGCCAGCTTACTCTCATATTCTATTTTCCCTTTCTTAATTAATCCCTTTGTCCTCCTTTGTTGACTCGTAAACTGCTCCCAATCCTCAGGATTATTGCTTTTTCTAGCCAATTTATATGTCCTCTCCTTGGATCTTATGCTATCCCTAATTTCCCTTGTTAGCCACGGTTGAGTCACCTTTTTTGTTTTATTTTTATGCCAAACTGGGATGAACAAATTCTGTAGCTCATCCATTCGGTCTTTGAATGTTTGCCATTGCCTATCCACCGTCAACCCTTTGAGCGCCATTCCCCACTCAATCCTACCCAACTCGCTCCTCAGACCATCGTAGTTTCCTTTATTTAAATTGAGGACCCTTGTCTCTGAGTCAACTACTTCATTCTCCATCTTAATGAAGAATTCGATCATATTATGATCGCTCCGACCCAAGGGGCCTCGTACAACAAGATTGCTAATTAATCCTTTCTCGTTACATAATACCCAGTCTAAGATGGCCTGCTCTCTGGTTGGTTCCTCGACATATTGGTCCAGGAAATCATCCCGTAAACACTCCAGGAATTCCTCCTCCACAGTATTGTTACTAATTTGGTTGGCCCAATCTATATGTAGATTAAAGTCACCCATGATGACTGCTGTGCCCTTATTCCACACTTCTTTAATTTCCCTTTTAATGCCATCCCCAACCTCCACCTTACTGTTTGGAAGTCTATATACCACTCCCACTAATGTTTTTTTCCCCTTAGTATTTCTCAATTCTACCCATACAGATTCCACATCATCAGAGCTAATATCCTTCATTACAATTGTATTAATCCCTTCTTTAACCAGTAATGCTACCCCACCTCCCTTTCCTTTTTGCCTATCTTTCCTGAATATCGAATACCCCTGGATGTTGAGTTCCCAGTCTTGGCCATCCTTGAGCCACGTTTCTGTAATCCCTACCAAATCATATTCGTTTACCTCTATTTGCGCAGCCAATTCATCCACCTTATTACAAATGCTCCTCGCATTAAGACACAAAGCATTCAGGCTTGTTTTTTTAACGCTCTTAGACCTATTAGAATTATTATTTACTGTGGCCACGTTTGATTTAAACCGTTGATTTCTCTGACTGCCACTTTTGTTTTTCTCCTTCCTTTTTTTTGCTTTTATCCCTGTTTTCCTTTCCTCTGTCTCCCTGCTCAGGTTCCCAACCCCCTGCCATTTTAGTTTAAACCCCCCCCGAACAGTGCTAGCAAACCTCCCCGCAAGGATATTTGTCCCGCTCTGGTTCAGGTGCAACCCGTCCGACTTGTACAAGTCCCACCTTCCCCAGAAGCAGGCCCAGTGATTCAGGAAACTAAAGCCCTCCCTCCTGCACCAACTCTTTAGCCACGCATTCATCTGCTCTATCCTCCTATTCCTATACTCACTAGCACGTGGCACCGGGAGTAATCCAGAGATTACAACCTTTGAGGTCCTGCTCTTTAATCTGCTACCTAGCTCCCTAAATTCTTGTTGCAGGACCTCATCCCTCTTCCTACCTATGTCGTTGGTCCCAATGTGAACCATGACCTCTGCCTGTTCACCCTCCCCCTTCAGGGTGTAACTGGTAGAATAGATAAGGGAGAACCAGTGGATGTGGTGTATTTGGACTTTCAGAAAGCTTTCGATAAGGTCCCGCATAAGAGATTAGCGTGTAAAGTTAAGGCACATGGGATTGGGGGCAAGGTACTGACTTGGATAGAGAACTGGTTAGCAGACAGGAAGCAAAGAGTTGGAATAAACGGCTCTTTTCCGAGTTGCAGGCAGTGACTAGTGGGGTACTGCAGGGATTGATCCTCGGACCCCAGCTAGTCACAATATATATTAATGATCTAGACAAGGGAACTAGATGTAATATCGCCAAGTTTGCAGACGACACATGCTGGGTGGGCGTGTGTGCTGTGAGGAGGATGCCGAGAAACTCCAGTATGATTTGGACAGGTTAGGTGATTGGGGAGATGCATGGCAGATGCAGTATAATGTGGATAAATGCGAGGTTATCCACTTTGGTGGCAAAAACAGGAAGGCAGATTATTATCTGAACAGCAATAGATTGGGAGAAGGGGAAGTGCAAAGAGACCTGGGTGTCCTTGTGCAGCAGTCGTTGAAGGTAAACATGCAGGTGCAGCAGGCGGTTAAGAAGGCAAATGGTATGTTGGCCTTCGTAGCGAGAGGGTTTGAGTACAGGAACAAGGATGTCTTGCTGCAGTTGTACAGGGCCTTGGTGAGACGACACCTTGAGTATTGTGTGCAGTTTTGGTCGCCTTATCTGAGGAAGGATGTTCTTGCCATGGAGGGAGTGCAGCGAAGATTCACCAGACTGATACCTGGGATGGCAGGAATGAAGTATGAGGAGAGGTTGTGTCGATTGGGCTTATACTCGCTGGAGTTCAGAAGAATGAGAGGGGATCTCATTGAAACGTATAAAATTCTAACAGGACTAGACAGACTAGATGCAGGAAGGATGTTCCTGATGGCGGAGTAGTCCAGAACCAGGGGTCACAGTCTAAAGATAAGGGGTAAGCCATTTAGGACAGAGATGAGGAGGAATTTCTTCACCCAGAGAGTGGTGAACCTGTGGAATTCTCTACCACAGAAGCCAATTCATTAAATATATTCAAGAAGGAGTTAGATATATTGCTTAAGGCTAAAGGGATCAAGGGGTATGGGGAGAAGGCGGGGACGGGGTACTGAGTTTGGATGATCAGCCATGATCTCATTGAATGGCGGAGCAGGCTCGAGGGGCCGAATGGCCCACTCCTGCTCCTATCTGCTATGTTTCTATGTTTCTAACTCCACTTTCCCGCCCAATCTCCATATCCCTTGATTCCCCTAGAGTCCAACAATCTATCTCTCAGCCCTGAATATACTCAAAGACTCAGCATTCACAGCCCTCTGGGGCAGAGAATTCCAAAGATTCATAACCCTCTGAGTGAAGAAATTCCTCCACATCTCAGTCTTAAATGGCCGACCCTTTATACTGAGACTATGACTCCTAGTTCTAGACTCTCCAGCCAGGGAAAACAACCTCTCAGCATCTACCCTGTCAAACCCCATCAGAATCTTGTATGTTTCAATGAGATCACCTCTCATTCTTCTAAACTCCAGCGAGTATATCACACAGGAGATTAGTGTCAATGCAGTGAAGTCTCTTGCAGGGTTTATCCCTGTGAAAATTCTGCTGGATAATCAGGAATGTGGGTACTGGGAATGTCCTGTGTAAATAATTGCAGAATCACAGAGGGATCTTTACTCGGACTGTAACCCGTGCTGTACCTGCCCTGGGAGTGTTTGATGGGACAGTGTAGAGGGAGCTTTACTCTGTATCTAACCCGTGCAATACCTGCCCTGGGAGTGTTTGATTGGACAGTGTAGAGGGAGCTTTACTCTGTATCTAACCCGTGCTGTACCTGCCCCGGGAGTGTTTGATGGGACAGTGTAGAGGGAGCTTTACTCTGTATCTAACCCGCGCTGTACCTGCCCTGTGAGTGTTTGATGGGACAGTGTAGAGGGAGCTTTACTCTGTATCTAACCCGTGCTGTACCTGCCCCGGGAGTGTTTGATGGGACAGTGTAGAGGGAGCTTTACTCTGTATCTAACCCGTGCTGTACCTGCCCCGGGAGTGTTTGATTGGACAGTGTAGAGGGAGCTTTACTCTGTATCTAACCCGTGCAATACCTGCCCTGGGAGTGTTTGATTGGACAGTGTAGAGGGAGCTTTACTCTGTATCTAACCCGTGCTGTACCTGCCCCGGGAGTGTTTGATGGGACAGTGTAGAGGGAGCTTTACTCTGTATCTAACCCGTGCTGTACCTGCCCCGGGAGTGTTTGATTGGACAGTGTAGAGGGAGCTTTACTCTGTATCTAACCCGTGCTGTACCTGCCCCGGGAGTGTTTGATTGGACAGTGTAGAGGGAGCTTTACTCTGTATCTAACCCGTGCAATACCTGCCCTGGGAGTGATTGATGGGACAGTGTAGAGGGAGCTTTACTCTGTATCTAACCCGTGCTGTACCTGCCCTGGGAGTGTTTGATGGGACAGTGTAGAGGGAGCTTTACTCTGTATCTAACCCGTGCTGTACCTGCCCCGGGAGTGTTTGATGGGACAGTGTAGAGGGAGCTTTACTCTGGATCTAACCTGTGTTGTACCTGCTCTGGGGGTGTTTGATGGGACAGTGAAGAGGGAGCTTTACTTTGTATCTAACCCATGCTATACCTGCCCTGGGAGTGTTTGATGGGACAGTGTAGAGGGAGCTTTACTCTGTATCTAACCCGTGCTGTACCTGCCCTGGGAGTGTTTGATGGGACAGTGAAGAGGGAGCTTTACTCTGTATCTAACCCGTGCTGTACCTGCCCTGGGAGTGTTTGAACCTGCAAGTTAATAAGACGAGGCATTAGCTAGAATCTTACACCCTAAGTCTCTCTGCTCCTCCACTCCTTTCAAAGTTTTACCATTTCATGTACATTTCCTATGTTTTAGTTCCTCCTACATCTATCACCTCACACATCTCCAGTCTGAAGAACATCCATTAACAGCTGCTCTCTCTTTTCTGCCCTTTACCCAACTTCCTATCTACGCTGCCTCACTCCCTTTAATACCGTGAGCCTTAATTTGATCAACAAGCCTCCTGTCCGGCACCTTATCAAACACCTTTTGACAATCCATCTCCACAACACCCACTGCATTTCCTCCCTCACTGCACCGAGTGCAGCCCCAGGCCCGATTATGAAAACAGTGAACATTATCCACCCGCCTGCGTCCTCAGCAAAGGGGCCCTGCGCCAAACTCCGGGACAGACAGTAAGTCAGGGAGCGTCTGTAAATGGAGGAGAAATGGAGACTGGTCAGGGAGCGTCTGTAAATGGAGGAGAAATGGTGACTGGTCAGGGAGCGTCTGTAAATGAAGGAAAAATGGTGATTGGCCAGGGCGCGTCTGTAAATGGAGGAGAAATGGAGACTGGTCAGGGAGCGTCTGTAAATGGAGGAGAAATGGTGACTGGTCAGGGAGCATCTGTAAATGGAGGAGAAATGGTGACTGGTCAGGGAGCGTCTGTAAATGGAGGAGAAATGGTGACTGGTCAGGGAGTGTCTGTAAATGGAGAAGAAATGGTGACTGGTCAAGGAGCGTCTGGAAAGGGAGGAGAAATGGAGAAGGTCAGGGAGCGTCTGTAAATGAAGGAGAAATGGTGACTGGTCAGGGAGCGTCGCTAAATGGAGGAGAAATGGTGACTGGTCAGGGAGCGTCTATAAATGGAGGAGAAATGGTGACTGGTCAGGGAGCGTCTGCAAATGGAGGAGAAATGGAGACTGGTCAGGGAGTGTCTGTAAATGAAGGAGAAATGGAGACTGGTCAGGGAGAATCTGTAAATGAAGGGGAAAGGGAGATTGGTCAGGAAGCATCTGTAAATGGAAGAGAAATTGTGACAGGTCAAGGAGTGCCCCTCATCAAAATAGTGAGATATTACAGAAGAAAAGCTTATAAGGAAGGACAAAGTATTGGAAAGAAGGTTAGAGCTAGAGTCAGCACCTTCTGGGAAGGAGAACCAGTGAATGTAGAACTGAACCCAGCCAGAGTCAGCACCTTCAGGGGAGGAGAGGGGAGCCAGTGAGTGTAGAACTGAACCCAGCCAGAGTCAGCACCTTCAGGGGAGGAGAGGGAGGGGAACCAGTGAGTGTAGAACTGAACCCAGCCAGAGTCAGCACCTTCAGGGGAGGAGAGGGGAACCAGTGAGTATAGAACTGAACCCAGCCAGAGTCAGCACCTTCAGGGGAGGAGAGGGAGGGGAACCAGTGAGTGTCGAACTGAACCCAGCCAGAGTCAGCACCTTCAGGGGAGGAGAGGGGAACCAGTGAGTGTAGAACTGAACCCAGCCAGAGTCAGTACCTTCAGGAGAAGGAGGGGAACCAGTGAGTGTAGAACTGAACCCAGCCAGAGTCAGCACCTTCAGGGGAGGAGAGAAGAAATGTTGGAGATGGTGCGATGGGTTTGAATTTCAGCACAGGGAGGAGGGAGAGTGTGTGGGACGGGGATTTACAGCTTTCGGGGAACAAGAGAGGAAAGAATGTTCCATAGAAACTGGAATTGTCTGTTCTGAATTTCTATCCTGTACTTACAGTGATGACTTTTGTAAACTCCTTTTACAGGGTATTAGAAGGGGAGGATTTGCAGATGGGAAACTCAAACCAAACATCACGTCAAGATCTGACAGAATCACTCCATTCATCAGGACCTGAATATCATCGGCCTTTGAATGTGGAAGGAGGAATGTTTGTCTGTTCTGTCTGTGGGAAAAGATTTCAAACATCAGTGAGACTGGAAAAGCACCGAGACACCCACACCCGAGTGAGAGTGTTCCAGTGCACTGACTGTGGAAAGAGCTTTAACCAATTACACAGCCTGAAAAAACATTGCACCATTCACAGCGGGGAGAAACCGTACACGTGTTCTGTGTGTGGACGAGGCTTCAACTGATCATCCAACCTGGAGAGACACAAGGACACCCGCACCAGGGAGAAACCGTGGAAATATGGGGACTGTGGGAAGGGATTCAATTACCCACCCCAGCTGGAAACTCATCGACGCACTCACACTGGGGAGAGGTCGTTCACCTGCTCCGTGTGTGGGAAGGGATTCATTGATTCATCCAACCTGCTGGCACACCAGTGAATTCACACTGGGACGAGGCCGTCCACCTGCTCCGTGTGTGGGAAGGGATTCACTCGTTCATCCAACCTGCGGACACACCAGCGAGTTCACACTGGGGAGAGGCCGTTCACCTGCTCCGAGTGTGGGAAGGGAGTCACTCGTTCATCCAACCTGCTGACACACCAGTGAATTCACACTGGGGAGAGGCCGTTCACCTGCTCCGAGTGTGGGAAGGGATTCATTGATTCGTCCAACCTGCTGACACACCAGTGAATTCACACTGGGGCGAGGCCGTTCACCTGCTCCGTGTGTGGGAAGGGATTCACTCGTTCATCCAACCTGCTGAAACACCAGCGAGTTCACAAGTGAGTGCAGGGTTTGGATTCTGCTGTTAATCACATCCAGGACTGAACCATGTTCATTCTGACAGTTGGGGTTTGTTTCAGTTGATGTTAGTAACCCCTATAACTGGGCTGGAGTTTAATCTGTATCAGTGTCAAATAAATGAGCTTTGTTTCCCACACACGCAGTGTGTCGAGTCCTTGATATCTCGACAATAAGACGAGCTGATTGAGGACTTGTTACAAACTGAGTGGAATCCATCTGAGAACTGAGATTCCACAACTTGTTAAAAGATGGATCTACAAGATGTCCAAATCTGACAGGACAGAAAATTCTATTATATCAGAGGGTCCACTTCAACCATCCAGGGCAGTGAGCCCCTGTAATATTGGATTTTAACCTATGGGAAATATTCTGGTAATCTGTTATTGTCACGGGGCAAAGCAGCATTGTTACTTTAACATCAGTTTAATCAAACTCAATGGGCAATCCGATCTCCAATGGGAAATGTCTCCTTAAAGCTGACGGTGTCGGCAGTTCTGCAGCTCATTTCTCAGTGTGAGCGTGTCAGAATGAAAAGCTTTAACAACAGCCGATGTTTCACAAAGGGAGACCTCACCAGACCAAAGGCCATTGGTGGAGTATAATGGGCTGTTTGTGTCACTGGGCTACAGGAGGCCATTTTTAACCGAAGGAAAACTGGTCACAGCAAACAGAGAGTTTAACAGACTGTGCCTGGTCCACTCGAACCCCCATCTTCTCTCTCTCACTATTTATGGGCACTGCTGCAGTAATTGCTCCTCTGACCTTTCCTCTCTTGTCCCTCCTACACCCCTAATACACAGCCCGACACAATCTCCCTCCCCCGACATCCTCACTGTGCTGGAATCCACACCAGTCTCCCCATCTGCTCCTTGTTCTCTCCCTGGATCCTAAAACTACTGAACTCACTCTTCCCCTCCTGAAGTCTACAGGCTCTAATACTGAAGCTCTGTGTCCCTCAGTCCCGACTCCTTGATGTACCTCCCCTTCTCTCCTCCTCTTTCCCCCTTGGTTGTGTTCCACACTCTGGGCCTTGGGCCTTCCCCGGGGATTCTCAGTATGAACAGGTGGGATGTGTTTGGAGACAGGGTGTCCCGGCTCTCCACCTTTAAAGGGACAAGGAGACGACCAGCTGGGCTGAATGGCCCTGCTTTATGACATCACTGCAGTGCCTAGCAACCAGCCTCCCTGAGCCCTGCTCATTATGGGCTGGGTTTAGCTCAGTGCTGTTACACGAAGGGAAACAGGAGCAGGATTCACCCCGTGTGGAGCCCAGGATTAATGGGGAGAGGTACAGGATCAATTTATACCTTATTGAGTGAGAAATGTCATTGTCCGGACACTCCCTGTCCCTCGGTATCTGTGTCGGGGAGCGGCTGATGGGTTTACTCTGTATCTAACCCGTGCTGTACCCGACTGGAGAGTGTTTGATGCTGACACTAGGGGCTCAGCTCCACGAGCACAACATTTAACCCAAAGATGATCTGATAAACCCATCAGCTTCTCCCCTGGACACAGGTCCTGAGGGACAGGGAGTGTCTCTGATATTTTGGTCGGTGTCGTGATCAAGTTTAAACACCTCACTCACATCTCCTCTCACCCTGCTTTGTTCTAATGAGAAGTGCCCCAGTTTCTCTCGTCTCTCCTCCTGGGAAAGAGAAGTTCGCCTCAGTTAGAAACTCAAACAGGCGCTTCACTGCAGACAGGCCATCGTGAGGAAACATTTCTTTACCCAGCGAGTTATTATGACCTGGAATGCACTGCCTGAAAGGGTGGAGGAAGCAGATTCAAGAGTAACTTTCAAAAGGGAATTGGATAAATATTTGAAGGGAAAACATTTACCGGGATATGGGGAAAGAGCAAGGGAGTGGGATTAATTGGATAGCTCTCCCAAAGAGCTGGCACAAGCATGATGGGCCGAATGGCCGCCTTTTGTGCTGTATCATTCTATGACTCTCTGATAACTAAAGCCTCTCATCCGTGGTATAACCTCAGTGAATTTATTCTGCAGCCTCTCTGTGGCCCAAAACTTATTCTAACTGCAGCCGAACCGATGGTTTTGTTATCTACGCCCCATTTATAAAAAACCTCGGGTAACATTTTTAAACCACTTTATAAACTTGTTCTCCAACTTTTGCAGATTTGTGTATCTGATCTCCCTGTAGATTTTAGAGATATTAACATAACATGGCTGAAATTTTCTTCTTCTTCCTAGGCAGTCCCTCGGAACCGAGGATGACTTGCTTCCACATTAAAAATGAGCTCGCAGGTGGCTGATTAGTCCAGTGCGGGACCTACAGTCTCTGTCACAGATGGGGCAGACGGTGGTTGAAGGGGCGGGTGGGTGGGGTGCTTGGGTTGACTTGCGTTGCTTGCGCTTGGCTTCCGCTTGCTCCCGGCGAAGAGACTCGAGGTGTTCGGCGCCTTCCCGGATGCTTCTCCTCCAGTTTGTGCGGTCTTGGGCCAGGGATTCCCAGGTGTTGGTGGGGATGTTGCACTTTTTCAAGGAGGCTTTGAGGGTGTCCTTGAAGCATTTCCTCTGCCCACCTGGGGCTCTCTTGCCATGCCGGAGCTCCGAGTAGAGCGCTTGTTTTGGGAGTCTCGTATCGGGCATGCGGACAATGCGACCCGTCCATCGGAGCTGATCGAGCGTGGTCAGAGCTTCAATGCTGGGGATGTTGGCCTGAACAAGAACACTGACGTTGGTGCGCCTATCCTGCCAATGGATTTGCAGGATCTTGCGGAGGCAGCGTTGGTGGTACCTCTCCAGTGCTTTGAGGTGCCTGCTGTACATGGTCCATGTCTCTGAGGCATACAGCAGGGCAGGTATCACTGCTGCCCTGTAGACCATGAGCTTAGTGCCGGGTTTTGAGGTCCTGGTCTTCAAACACTCTCTTCCTCAGGCGACCGAAGGCTGCACTGGCACACTGAAGGCGGTGTTGGACTTTGTCATCGAAGTCTGCCCTTGTTGACAGTAGGCTCCTGAGGTATGGAAAGTGGTCCACGTTGTCCAAGGCCTTGTCATGGATTTTGATAATCGGGGGGCAGCAGTGTGTGGCGGGGGCAGGTTGGTAGAGGACCTTTGTCTTACGGATGTTTAGTGTAAGGCCCATGCTCTCGTATGCTTCGGTGAAGGTGTTTACGATGGTTTGGAGTTCGACCTCCGAGTGAGCGCAGACGCAAGCATCGTCTGCATACTGTAATTCGATGACAGAGATGAGATGACCTTGGATCGGGACTGGAGGCAACGGAGGTTGAACAGTTTCCCGTTTGTTCTGTAAATTAGCTCCACTCCAGTGGGGAGCTTACTGAGGGTGAGATGGAGAATTGCAGCAAGGAAGATTGAGAAGAGCGTTGGTGCGATGACACAGCCTTGCTTGACCCCGGTTCGTACGTGAATTGGGTCTGTGGTGGAACCGTTGGTCAGGATCACGGCTTGCATGTCGTCGTGAAGCAGGTGGAGGATAGTGACAAACTTTTGAGGGCAGCCGAATTTGAGGAGAACACTCCATAATCCCTCACGGTTGAGTGTCGAAGGCCTTTGTGAGATCAAAGAAGGCCATGTACAGTGGTTGGTGCTGTTCCCTGCATTTCTCTTGTAATTGATGTGCGGTGAAGATCATGTCCATTGTGCCCCTTAGTGGGCGGAGTCCGCATTGCGACTCTGGAAGGAGCTCTTCGGCCACTGGGAGAAGGCGATTGAGGAGGATTCTTGCGATGACATTCCCTGTGGCAGATAGCAGGGAAACTCCTCTGTAATTACCGCAATCGGACTTGTCACCTTTCTTGAAGATGGTCACAATTACGGCGTCTCTGAGCTCCCCTGGCATGCTCTCCTCCTTCCAGATACATACATTGATAAATACATTGACATCAAATGTCTGATATAATGTGTATTGTGGGAAAGAGAAGTTTAGTCTGAGTTAGAAACTCAAACAGACGCTTCACTGCAGACAGGTCGCCATGGCAACACTGATAAGACGATAGCAAAATACTGCAGATGCTGAAAATCCGAAATAACAACAGAAAATGCTGGAAAAACTCAGCAGGCCAGGCAACATCCGTGGAGAGAAAATAGAGTCAACGTTTCGGGTGAACCCTTTGTCAACACTCTCTTTTCTCTCCACAGATGTTGCTTGGCCTGCTGAGTTTTTCCAGCATTTTCTGTTGTTAACACTGATAAGACATTCCATTCAGTGAATCTACTGGTTGGAATCTGTAATCAGATCAGGAGAAAGAACAGGTTTTGTCTGTTATTAACCACAATATAAGATTATAGAATCATAGAATGGTTACAGCACAGAAGGAGGCCATTCGGCCCGTCGAGCCCGTGCCAGCTCTCTGCAAGACCACTTCAGCGAGTCCCACTCCCCGCCCTTTCCCCGTAACCCTGCACATTTCTTTACTTCAGGTACTTATCCAATTCCCTTTTGAAAGCCGTGATTGAATCTGCCTCCACCACCCTTTCAGGCAGTGCATTCCAGATCCTAACCACTCACTGCGTAAAAAAGTTTTTCCTCATGTCGCCTTTGGTTCTTCCGCCAATGGGAACAGTTTCTCTATCTACTCTGTTCAGAACCCTCATGATTTTGAACACCTCTATCAGATCTCTCAACCTTCTCTGCTCTAGGGAGAACAACCCCAGCTTCTCCAGTCTATCCACGTAACTGAAGTCCCTCATCCCTGGAATCATTATTGTAAATCTTTTCTGCACCATCTCTAAGACCTTCACATCCTTCCTAATGTGCGGGGCCCAGAATTGGACACAATACTCCAGTTGAGGCCGAGCTAGTGTTTTACGAAGGTTCATCATAACTTCCTTGCTTTTGGACTCTGTGCCTTCCTTGCTTTTGTTGCCGGCTCCAGGCACTGGAGCGGTTCCTGTGTGTTCAGCTCTCAGCTGCAGTCAGTACCTGGGCCGGGCTCAGCACTTTACCCAGCACATCTCGTCCACGTTGTCATACTTGACACGGAGAGGCTGCGCAGGCTTCTAATCCACCTCGGTCAGGGCGAGAGGTCCCGACCACTCATACAAGTCTACGAGCATGTTGCGGCCGCACTGCGGACAGCCCGAGCTAAGGCTGCGTGAGCTGGAGCTGCGTGAGCTACACTGGAGAAGGTTGAGATTCCAGAAATAGTGGGGAACCAAGGGGTTAATGAGAGTGAGGAACTTAAAGTAATTAATATCAGTCCAGAAAAAGTACTCGAGAAACTAACGGGACTAAAAGCCGACAAATCCCCTGGACCTGACGGCCTACATCCTAGGGTTCTAAAAGAGGTGGCTGCAGAGATAGTGGATGCATTGGTCGTGATCTTCCAAAATTCACTAGATTCTGGAAAGGTCCTCGTGGAATGGAAGGTAGCAAATGTAACCCCGCTATTCAAGAAAGGAGGGAGAGAGAAAACAGGGATCTACAGGCCAGTTAGCCTGACATCAGTCCTCGGGAAAATGCTGGAATCCATTATTAAGGAAGTGGAACAGGACACTTAGAAAATGATGATATGATTAGGCAGAGTCAACATGGTTTTATGAAAGAGAAATCATGTTTGCATAAAGCTCAAAAGTGGGTTCCAAATTATTAATGCTCCAGATTCTAAGATTGGGAAGTGAACAGCTGTGAAATGGTAGGTTTTAGACCACTTCTGCAGCTTTCACCTATTCACAGCAATCCACAGTCATTGAGAACCCGACATACTTACCTGACCTGATAGCCGCTCTCCGGGAACCTCATTAAAAACCTGGGAAAATGGTGCTTAACTATCTTTTAACAAGCTTTAAAGTATCTAAATTGACTGACCTGCCGCTTGGCGTCGGGTCTGTTCAGGGATGACAGACCCGACACTTAGGAAACTCACAAGGAGGCGGTTCAGAGCGGGATACCGACCCGTTGTCAATCTTTTTGGTTTTGACAGCGGACTCGCCTCCAAACCCGCACTCTGAGCGCCAGCAAAAATCAGCCCTTAGAGAACTGCGTCCAGTTCTGGTCACCATATTATAAATAGGATATAGAGGCACTGGAGAGGGTGCAGAGAAGATTTAGAAGGACGATACCAGAAATGCGAGGGTATACAGATCAGGAAAGGATGAATAGGCTGGGTCTCTTTTCTCTTGAAAAAAGGCTGAGGGGTGACCTAATAGAGGTCCTTAAAATTATGAAAAATTTTTGATAGAGTGGATACAGAGAGAATGTTTCCACTTGTGGGGAAGAGCATAACTAGAGGCCATCAATATAAGATAAGTTAGCAAGAAATCCAATAGGGAATTCAGAAGAAACTTCTTTACCCAGAGAGTGGTGAGAATGTGGAACTCGCTACCACAGGGAGTGGTTGAAGCGAATAGTATCGATGCATTTAAGGGGAGGCTGGACAAGCAGATGAGGGAGAAGGGAATAGAGGGTTATGCTGATAGATTTAGATGAGGAAAGACGGGAGGAGGCTCGTGTGAGGCAACCACAGAAGGCAGTTGAGGCCAATTCATTAAATATATTCAAGAAGGAGTTAGATATATTTCTTAAGGCTAAAGGGATCAAGGGATATGGGGAATGTACACTCTCGGGAGCCGCAAGCCTACATTTCGTTGTACTGCACTTGTGCACTAATAATGACAATAAAGTTGATTATTATTATTATTATTAAGGGATATGGGGAGAAAGCAGGGTCAGGTACTGAGTTTGGATGATCAGCCATGATCTCATTGAATGGCGGAGCAGGCTTGAGGGGCCGAATGGCCTACTCCTGCTCCTATCTTCTATGTTTCTATGAATGGAGCAGAAACACCAGCATGGACTGGTTGGGCCGAATGGCCTGTTTCTGTGCCGTATATCCTGTGTAATCCTGTGTAATTCTAACAATCTCAGTTTTGCAATTTTCAATTCACTATTCCCTGTAAAGCGATTGTTAAAACCTGAGCCAGTGTGTTGTGAGACAAAGAGCCTTGTGTCCAATAAGGGGAATAAAGGCCCACAGCCTCCCCTGGCCCCGGGCCCTGAACAAGGGACTGGAGAAACTCGCTGCCCTGCGGATCAGACAATCAGCCGGAGCGAGTCCCGCCCCTCGGACTCCCCGATTGGTTGGAGGACCCGCCGCCGGCTCGCTCCTCCAGCCCCGCCCCGCTCGCTTTCTATTGGTCGGAAACTCCCGTCAATCAGGCCCGGGTCACGTGCCCCCAAGGCCATCACGAGCTCCGCCCAACTGATGCTGCTGTGTCCTGGTCCTCGCGGACTCTCAGGTTTTTCTATTCCTCTTTATTCTCTCCCGATCCACCCCAACCCCGCGCGATTCTCCACCCAATCGGAGCGGAGAAAACTCCTTTGCGTCACCGATCGCGACTCAGTAACCGACACCAAGGCCTTTCCCCAGAATGCCCGCGCCGACTCCGTCCGACAGGATCCGAATGCGCAGGCGCAGCTCCGAGTGGGGGAGGGGTGTTGGTGTCCGTGGTTATTACCTTTGATGACCGGGAGGGGTCGCTGTGCGGGACTCGGCCCAAACCGGCGTCCCGCGTACGCATGCGCGGACTCTGGGCTGTCAATCAACCAACAGCCAGAAGAGGTCGCTGGTGAGGCCAGTGAAGAAAAAGATTTGCATTTATATAGCGCCTTTCACCACCATCGGACGTTCCAAAGCGCTTTACAGTCAATGAAGTACTTTTGAAATGTAGTCACTGTTGTAATGTAGGAAACGCGGAAGTCAATAATCGCACAGCAAGCTCCCACAAACAGCAATGTGATAATGAGCAGATAATCTATCTTTTTGTTGTAGCGGTACTACCGAGCTAATATATATAATTCCCTTTAACTTACCTGTACGGGACATTCCTCCTTTGGGAGCGCGGGCGAACGCGATGACGCGGGCGAATGTGATGACGCGGGTGAACGCGATGATGCGGGCGAACGCGATGACGTCACGTCGCACATCACGTGACGGCTCCAAGCGCGGGCAAACGCGATGACATCACGTCGAAAGTCACGTGACGCCCCAAGTGCGGGCAAACGCAATGACGTCACGACGCACATCACGTGACCGACCCAAGCGCGGGAAAACGCGGACAACGTGATGATGTCACGACGCAAACGTGATGACGTCATCGCGCAAACCTCCGGACTGCCTAGTCAGTCCTCGTGGCGTCCCCACTGGGGAAAGACTTACTCCACGGCTCTCCTGTATCGATCTCTATTGTTTGCTGTACTTCGTCAAGTTCTTCATTAAAAACTTATTGGATTGTTTCTCCTGAGTCGACCTCAGTGATTTGGTTAGGAATACACCTATTCCTACATTGGTATGTTAATTGAGGGATACACATTGGCTAGGACACCGGGGATACTCAGGGATATATCTGTTTATACACTGTATGGATAGATCTGCGTTTATGTGTTCAACCATAAATGTTTTTTCGATGCTTTGGCAACATAAGATGTACCTTGTCATCATGCCAATAAAGTGATTTGAATTGAATTGAATTGATAACTCCCCTGCTCTTTCCCACATTATAATAGTGACTACACTCCAAAAGTACCTCGTTGGTTGTAAAGCACTTCAAGACGTCTGCTGGTCATGAAAGCACTGTATAAATGTAAGCCTATTTTTCTCGAAATAATGTCATGGGATCTTTTACATCCATGTGAGAGAGCAGACAGGGCCTCAGTTTAATGTCTCATCTGAAAGACGGCACCTCCGACAGTGCAGCACTCCCTCAGTACTGCACTGGAGTGTCAGCCTAGATTTCTATGTTCAAGTTTCTGGAGTGGGACTAGAACCCACAACTTTCTGACTCAGAGGTGAGAGTGCTACCAACTGAGCCACAGCTGACACTAAAGATCAAGCAGTTCTGACGAAAGGTCATTGACCTGAAACGTTAACTCTGTTTCTCTCTCCACAGATGCTGCCTGACCTGCTGAGTATTTCCAGCATTTTCTGTTTTTATTAAAGAAACGAGGGAGTGATTGCTGACAGGAAGAATGTTGGGTCATCCTGCGCATGCGCACCTCCCTGGCGGCTGAGGTGAAACACCGACTCACCCCCACCTCAGCCGTGCACACGTACCAGATGTTGCGGCTCCGCATGCGCACCCGGTGTTCCAACCGCGGGGTTTTGTGTGCTGAGCATGCGCGTTGCGGACCGATTGGGACGGGCGATTGTGGAGCAGGAGGGCGAGCGTGGGGGCCATGAGCACATGCGCGGGACTCAGAGTCAACAGAGCGTTTTCTGGAGCGCCGGGAGCTTGTGGGTATTACAGCCGCCATTAATGCTGATCCTTTCAACCAACCTGTGCAGCAGCTGGGGCCTGAAAATCAGCTTCACTGCCCCTAGGTTCAGAAAGGGAAAAATTAAACAGTTTGCCTCTGATCCTTTTCTGAACTCAATTTACAGGGTTACAGAAGTGGAGCAGTTACAGGCGGAAAGCTCAGACCAAACATCACGTCAAGATCTGACAGAGTCGCTCGATTCATCAGGACCTGAATATCATCGGCCTTTGCACATGGAAGGAGAAAGCAGCGATCACAGCGATGACAAACCGCACACGTGTTCGGTGTGTGGACACGGATTCAGCCGATCGCCTGACCTGGCGAGACACGTGCACTGTCACACCGGGGAGAAACCGGGTAAAGGTGGGGACGGCGGGAAGGGATTCAGTTCCCCGTCTGCATTGGAAGTTCAACGGCGCAGTCATACCAGGGACAGTCCGTTCACCTGCTCCGTGTGTGGAAAGGGATTTGTTTGTTCATCCCACCTGCAAACACACCAGCGAGTTCACACTGGGGAGAGACCATTTCAGTGTTCTGACTGTGGGAAGAGCTTTAAAAGCTCTGGGGATCTGAAGGGACACCAACGAGTTCACACTGATGAGAGACCATTTCAGTGTTCTGACTGTGGGAAGAGCTTTAAAAGCCCCAGGGAGCTGAAGGGACACCAGCTTGTTCACACTGGGGAGAGACCATTTCAGTGTCCTAACTGTGGGAAGAGCTTTAAAAGCGCCAGGGAACTGAAGGGACACCAGCTTGTTCACACTGATGAGAGACCATTTCAGTGTTCTGACTGTGGGAAGAGCTTTAAAAGCCCCGGGGAACTGAAGCGACACCAGCTTGTTCACACTGGGGAGAGACCATTTCAATGCTCTGAGTGTGGGAAGAGCTTTAAAAGCCCCGGGGAACTGAAGGGACACCAGCTTGTTCACACTGACGAGAGACCATTTCAGTGTCCTAACTGTGGGAAGAGCTTTAAAAGTCCCCGGGATCTGAAGGAACACCAGCGAGCTCACACCGATGAGAGACCATTTCAATGTTCTGACTGTGGGAAGAGCTTTAAAAGCCTCGGGCAGCTGAAGGAACACCAGCTTGTTCACACTGGGGAGAGGCCGTTTAACTGTTCTGACTGTGGGACGAGCTTTAAAAGCCCCGGGAAACTGAAGCGACACCAGCTTGTTCACACTGATGAGAGGCCATTTAACTGTTCTGACTGTGGGACGAGCTTTAAAAGCTCCGGGGATCTGAAACAACACCAGCTTGTTCACACTGATGAGAGGCCGTTTTACTGTCCTGACTGTGGTAAGAGTTTTAAAATCCCCCGGGAGCTCAAGCAACACCGGCTCCTCCACACTGGGGAGAGGCCGTTCAGCTGCTCCGTGTGTGGGAAGGGATTCACTCAGTCATCCACCCTCCTGTCACACCAGCTTGTTCACACTGACAAGAGACCCTTTAAATGTTCTGACTGTGGGAAGAGCTTTAAAAGCTCCAAGAGCCTTAAGAGTCACCAGCGTGTTCACACTGATCATCGAATCTAACAGCACAGAAGGAGGTGATTCGGCCCATCGTGTCTGTGCCGGCTGTTTGAAAGAGCTGTCCAATTTAGTCCCAAACCCCAGCTTTATCCCCAGAACTCTGCAAACTAGTCCTCTTCAAGTACATGTCCAATTACCGTTTGAAAGTTCCTGTGGAACCTGATTCCTGCATCCTTTCAGATGGTGCGTTCCAGATCTTAACAACCCTCTGTGTGAAAACAATTCTCCTCATTTCCCTCTAGTTCTTTTAGCAACTATTTTAAATCTGTGACCTTTGGTTACCGACCCACTTGCCAGAGTGAACAGTTTCTCCCTACTTGCTCGATCAAAACCCCTCATCATTTTGAACACCCCTATTAGGTCTCCTCTTAACCTTCTCTGCTCTAAGGGGAACAATCCCAGCTTCTCCAATCTCTCCACATAACTGAAGCCCCTCATCCCTGGTACCATCCTGGTGAACCTCCTCTGCACCCTCTCCAAGGCCTTGACATCCTTCCTAAAGTGTGGTGCCCAGAACTGTACACAAGACTCCAGCTGAGGCCAAAACCCTGCAGCTGTACAAAACCCTGGTTAGACCACACCTGGAGTACTGTGAGCAGTTCTGGGCACCACACCTTAGGAAGGATATATTGGCCTTGGAGGGAGTGCAGCGTAGGTTTACCAGAATGATACCCGGACTCCAAGGGTTAAGTTACGGGGAGAGATTACACAAATTAGGGTTGTATTCCCTGGAATTTAGAAGGTTAAGGTGTGATCTGATCGAAGTTTTCAGGATATTAAGGGGAACAGATAGGGTAGATAGAGAGAAACTATTTCTGCTGGTTGGGGATTCTAGGACTGGGGACATAGTCTAAAAATTAGAGCCAGACCTTTCAGGAGTGAAATTAGGAAACATTTCTACACACAAAGGGTGGTAGAAGTTTGGAACTCTCTTCTGCAAACGGCAATTGATGCGAGATCAATTGTTAATTTTAAATCTGAGATTGATAGGTTTTTGTTACCCAAAGTTATTAAGGGATATGGGCCAAAGGCGGGTGTATGGAGTTAGGTCGCAGATCAGCCATTGAATGGGGGAACAGGCTCGAGGGGCTGAATGGCCTCCTCCTGTTCCTATGTTCCTAACTAGTGATTTGTAAAGGTTTAGTGTAACTTCCTTGTTTTTGTATTCAATGACCCTGTTTACAAAGCCAAGTATCCCATACGCTTTCTGAACCGCCTCACCAACTTGCCGTGGCACTTTCAAAGATTTGTGAATATGGACCCCCAGGTCCCTCTGCTCTTGCACCCCCTCAAAATAGTCCCATTTAGATTATACGGCCTCTCCCTGTTGTTTCTCCCAAAGTGCATCACTTCACACTTATCCTCATTTAATTTAATCTGCCTTGTGTCTGCTCATTTCACAGTCTGTCTCTGTCCTCCTGAAGTCTGCTACTACTATGCTCACTATTTACTACGTTGCCAAGTTTTGTATCATCCGTAAATTTCGAAATTGTACACCTATACCCAAGTCCAGGTCAGTTATATATAACAAGAAAAACAATGGTCCTAATCCTGACCCCTGGGGGAACCCACTGCATACTTCCCTCCAGTCAGAAAAACATCCCTCAGCACTGCTCACTGCCTCCTCTCCCTTAGCCAATTATATACACAAATTACCATCAGCCCTTTAAATCCCTGTGCTTCTATTTTCCGAGTAAGTCTCTTATGTGGTACTTTATCAAATGCCTTTTAAAAGTCCATATATACAACATCTACTGCACTTCCTTCATCAACCCTCTGTTACTTCATCAAAGAACTCAATCAGGTTAGTCAGACACGATTTACCTTTAACAAATCCATACTGACTGCCCCTTATTAACCCATGCTTCTCCAAGTGAGAATTAATTTTGTCCTTGACAATGGTCTCTAGTCGTTCACCCATCACTGACATTAGACTGATTGGCCTGTAGTTACCAGGTTTATCCCTCTCCCCTTTTTTAAACAGGGTGTAACATTTGCAATCCTCCAGTCCTCTGGCACCACTCCCATATATCTGAGGGAGATTGAAAGATTGTGGTCGGAGCTTCTGCTATCTCCACCCTAGCTTTCCTCAGCAATCTAGGATGCATCGCATCTGGACCGGGTGACTTGTTAACTTTGAGTGATGACAACCTATTTAGCACCTCCTTTCTATCCATTTTTATCCAATTTCTCTACTCCCCCCTCCTCTACTGCGACATTAACTTCATCCTCTTCTTTTGTGAAGACAGATGCTAAGTACTCATTCAGTACCTCAGCCACACCCTCTGCCTCCGTATGATGAGCTCCTATTTAGTCCCTAATCGGCCCCACCATTCCTTTAACTATCCTTTTACTTTTCATATGTTTATAGAAGATTTTTGGGTTCTCTTTTATGTTACCCGCTAATCTTTTCTCATATTGTCTCTTTGCCCTTATATCCTGTTTCAATTTCCCCCGCACTCTCTGTATTCTGCCTGGTTTTTGACTATTCTGTACCTGACATTTGTCGTAAACCCTTTTCTGTTTTATTCTAACCCCAATATCCTTTCTCATCCAGGGAGCTCTAGCTTTGGATGCCCCATCTTTCCTCCTTATGGGAATATGCTTGGATTGAACACCATCGGATGTTCCCGATGGTTGGGGAGTCCAGAACCAGGGGTCACAGTCTAAGGATAAGGGGTAAGCCATTTGGGACAGAGATGAGGAGGAATTTCTTCACCCAGAGAGTGGTGAACCTGTGGAATTCTTTACCACAGAAGGCAGTTGAGGCCAATTCATTAAATATATTCAAAAAGGAGTTGGATATATTTCTTAAGGCCAAAGGGATCAAGAGCTATATGGAGAAAGCAGGGACAGGGTACTGAATTTGGATGATCAGCCATGATCTCATTGAATGGCGGAGCAGGCTCGAGGGGCCGAATGGCCTACTCCTGCTCCTATCTTCTATGTTTCTATGTTTACCCGAACTATCTCAGCCTTGAAGGCCTGCCATTGGTCATTCACTGTTTTCCTGGACAATCTTTGTTTCCAGTCCACCTGTGCTCGATCCCTTCTCAAATCACTGAAATTAGTTCTCTTCCAGCTGGGTATTTTCACTGTTGATTTTTCTTCATCGCTTTCCATAACTACTTTAAACCTAATAATATTGTGATCACTGTTAACCAGATCCCTCCTGCCCCAGAACCGATGAGAGACCCTTTAAATGTTATGACTGTGCAAAGAGGTTTCAGAGTTCATCCAACCTGCTGAGTCACCAGCGAGTTCACACAGATCCTCAAAGAAAGGAAGATGTTTCAGAAAGGCTGGCGATACTAAAGATTCGCAGCCATCTCAGAGTAGTGACCCTTTAATTACAATCTCACAGAACAAGGAGAATCACTGTCCCTTTAACTACCACAAATCCCTGTGTGGAGGAGAGGGGGAGATACGGGCTGTCCCAGTAACTGTCGCAGAACAGAATTAGCGACCCTGTCCCATAAGGGCTTGACCCTCCCCCACTCCCTGCTTTTCCTCAAGTGTCTCATCTTTAAAATTCTCATCCTTGTTTTCAAATCCCTCCGTGGCCTCGCCCCTCCCTATCTCTGTAATCTCTTCCAGCCCCACAACCCCCCGAGATTTTGCGCTTCTCTAATTCTGGCCTCTTGAGCATCCCCAATTTTAATCGCACCAGCATTGGTGGCCGTGCCTTCAGCCGCCTGGGCCCTAAGCTCTGGAATTCCTTCCCTAAACCTCTCCATCTCTCTACCTCTCCTTCTTTAAGATGCTCCTTAAAACCTACCTCTTTGACCAAGCTTTTGGTCATCTGCCTGAATATCTCCTTATGTGGCTCGGTGTCAAATTTTGTTTTATAACGATCCTGTGAAGAGCCTTGGGATGTTTTACTACATTAAAGGTGCTTTATAAATACAAGTGGTTGTTGTTGTTTCCTGAAACTAATAATAAATTCCCCAGAGGGAAAGAAACTTTTATGCAAAGGCATGTGTGACCAGAGGAGGGCAAACGCCTGGGTGTTCAAATGTGAAACTGTTCCATTCTTGCAGCAGAAAGCATCATGTCAAGACACAACACTGTATCTGAGTCAGTGATAATGTCAAGACACAACACTGGCTGTATCTGAGTCAGAGTTAATGTCAAGACACAACACTGACTGTATCTGAGTCAGAGTTAATGTCAGGACACAACACTGGCTGTATCTGAGTCAGAGTTAATGTCAGGACACAACACTGGCTGTATCTGAGTCAGAGTTAATGTCAAGACACAACGCTGACTGTATCTGAGTCAGAGTTAATGTCAGGACACAACACTGGCTGTATCTGAGTCAGAGTTAATGTCAAGACACAACACTGGCTGTATCAGAGTCACAGTTAATGTCAGGACACAACACTGGCTGTATCTGAGTCAGTGATAATGTCAGGACACAACACTGGCTGTATCTGAGTCAGTGATAATGTCAAGACACAACACTGGCTGTATCTGAGTCAGAGTTAATGTCAGGACACAACACTGGCTGTATCTGAGTCAGTGATAATGTCAAGACACAACACTGGCTGTATCTGAGTCAGAGTTAATGTCAAGACACAACACTGGCTGTATCTGAGTCAGAGTTAATGTCAAGACACAACACTGGCTGTATCTGAGTCAGAGTTAATGTCAGGACACAACACTGGCTGTATCTGAGTCAGAGTTAATGTCAAGACAACACTGGCTGTATCTGAGTCAGAGTTAATGTCAAGACACAACACTGGCTGTATCTGAGTCAGAGTTAATGTCAAGACACAACACTGACTGTATCTGAGTCAGAGTTAATGTCAAGACACAACACTGGCTGTATCTGAGTCAGAGTTAATGTCAAGACACAGCACTGGCTGTATCTGAGTCAGAGTTAATGTCGAAACAACACTGGCTGTATCCGAGTCAGAGTTAATGTCAAGACACAACACTGGCTGTATCTGAGTCAGAGTTAATGTCAAGACACAAAACGGGCTGTATCTGAGTCAGAGTTAATGTCAAGACACAACACTGGCTGTATCTGAGTCAGTGTTAATGTCAAGACACAACACTGGCTGTATCAGAGTCAGAGTTAATGTCAAGACACAACACTGGCTGTATCTGAGTCAGAGTTAATGTCAAGACACAACACTGGCTGTATCTGAGTCAGAGTTAATGTCAGGACACAACAATGGCTGTATCTGAGTCAGAGTTAATGTCAGGACACAACACTGGCTGTATCTGAGTCAGAGTTAATGTCAAGACACAACACTGGCTGTATCTGAGTCAGAGTTAATGTCAAGACACAACACTGGCTGTATCTGAGTCAGAGTTAATGTCAAAACACAACACTGGCTGTATCTGAGTCAGTTAATGACAAGACACAACACTGGCTGTATCTGAGTCAGAGTTAATGTCAAGACACAACACTGGCTGTATCTGAGTCAGAGTTAATGTCAAGACACAACACTGGCTGTATCTGAGTCAGAGTTAATGTCAAGACACAACACTGGCTGTATCTGAGTCAGAGTTAATGTCAAGACACAACACTGACTGTATCTGAGTCAGAGTTAATTTCAAGACACAACACTGGCTGTATCTGAGCCAGAGTTAATGTCAAGACACAACACTGGCTGTATCTGAGTCAGAGTTAATGTCAAGACACAACACTGGCTGTATCTGAGTCAGAGTTAATGTCAAGACACAACACTGACTGTATCTGAGTCAGAGTTAATGTCAAGACACAACACTGGCTGTATCTGAGTCAGAGTTAATGTCGACACAACACTGGCTCTATCTGAGTCAGAGTGAATCGACTACCTGGATCACTTCGGTAGTTAGCACGTGGAACACAAGGTCACGTCTACAAAGTAACTGGAGTTTTCTGAAGAAGTTGCTCGGTTGGTGGATGAGGGGAATCTGGTTGACAGTGTCGACCTCAGGGGTGTCAAAATCATTTTCTGTGGTGGGTCTGATCCGATATCCTGGCACTTGTGGGCCACATTCAGCAAAAGTTATTAAAATAGGAATAAATGAAGATAAACTATATCAGTGATTATTTACAGTTAGATTTTATTTACAGCTGCTGCTGCTCCCGATCCCTGGCACCTCTCAGCTTGAACCATTGCACCAACATTTGGAGCAAGTGACTGGGCTGAGGCCTGTCCTGGATAAAAACATGAGGATCGCTTGTCACCACAGAAACTGAGCACTCAAACCCCACGGGGAAAGAGTCAGGCTGTGATTGGAGGATCAGTGAGCACGAGCGGGGTGTGAGGGGCTTAGTGCTGACCCCAACTCCTCTTTCACCCCTACTCTCCAACCCCCCTCACCCCAACTCCTCTTTCACCCCGACTCTCCAACCCCCCTCACCCCAACTCCTCTTTCACCCCTACTCTCCAACCCCCCTCACCCCAACTCCTCTTTCACCCCTACTCTCCAACACCCTCACCCCAACTCCTCTTTCACCCCTACTCTCCACCCCCGCACCCCAACTCCTCTTTCACCCCTACTCTCCAACCCCCCTCACCCCAACTCCTCTTTCACCCCTACTCTCCAACCCCCCTCCCCCAACTCCTCTTTCACCCCTACTCTCCAACCCCCTCACCCCAACTCCTCCTTCACCCCTACTCTCCAACCCCCCTCACCCCAACTCCTCTTTCACCCCTCACCCCAACTCCTCTTTCACCCCTACTCTCCAACTCCCTCACCCCAACTCCTCTTTCACCCCTACTCTCCAACCCCCCTCACCCCAACTCCTCTTTCACCCCTACTCTCCAACCCCCCTCACCCCAACTCCTCTTTCACCCCTACTCTCCAACCCCCCTCACCCCAACTCCTCTTTCACCCCTACTCTCCAACCCCCCTCACCCCAACTCCTCTTTCACACCCACTCTCCAACCTCCCTCACCCCAACTCCTCTTTCACCCCGACTCTCCAACCCCCTCACCCCAACTCCTCTTTCACCCCTACTCTCCAACTCCCTCACCCCAACTCCTCTTTCACCCCTACTCTCCAACCCCTCACCCCAACTCCTCTTTCACCCATACTCTCCAACCCCCCTCACCCCAACTCCTCTTTCACAACTACTCTCCAACCCCCTCACCCCAACTCCTCTTTCACCCTTACTCTCCAACCCCCCTCACCCCAACTCCTCTGTCACCCCTACTCTCCAACTCCCCTCACCCCAACTCCTCTTTCACCCCGACTCTCCAACCCCCCTCCCCCAACTCCTCTTTCACCCCTACTCTCCAACCCCCTCACCCCAACTCCTCCTTCACCCCTACTCTCCAACCCCCCTCACCCCAACTCCTCTTTCACCCCTCACCCCAACTCCTCTTTCACCCCTACTCTCCAACTCCCTCACCCCAACTCCTCTTTCACCCCGACTCTCCAACCCCCCTCACCCCAACTCCTCTTTCACCCCTACTCTCCAACTCCCCTCACCCCAACTCCTCTTTCACCCCGACTCTCCAACCCCCCTCACCCCAACTCCTCTTTCACCCCTACGCTCCAACTCCCTCACCCCAACTCCTCTTTCACCCCTACTCTCCAACCCCTCACCCCAACTCCTCTTTCACCCATACTCTCCAACCCCCCTCACCCCAACTCCTCTTTCACCCCTACTCTCCAACCCCCCTCACCCCAACTCCTCTTTCACCCCTACTCTCCAACCCCCCTCACCCCAACTCCTCTTTCACCCCTACTCTCCAACCCCCCTCACCCCAACTCCTCTTTCACACCCACTCTCCAACCTCCCTCACCCCAACTCCTCTTTCACCCCGACTCTCCAACCCCCTCACCCCAACTCCTCTTTCACCCCTACTCTCCAACTCCCTCACCCCAACTCCTCTTTCACCCCTACTCTCCAACCCCTCACCCCAACTCCTCTTTCACCCATACTCTCCAACCCCCCTCACCCCAACTCCTCTTTCACAACTACTCTCCAACCCCCTCACCCCAACTCCTCTTTCACCCTTACTCTCCAACCCCCCTCACCCCAACTCCTCTGTCACCCCTACTCTCCAACTCCCCTCACCCCAACTCCTCTTTCACCCCGACTCTCCAACCCCCCTCCCCCAACTCCTCTTTCACCCCTACTCTCCAACCCCCTCACCCCAACTCCTCCTTCACCCCTACTCTCCAACCCCCCTCACCCCAACTCCTCTTTCACCCCTCACCCCAACTCCTCTTTCACCCCTACTCTCCAACTCCCTCACCCCAACTCCTCTTTCACCCCGACTCTCCAACCCCCCTCACCCCAACTCCTCTTTCACCCCTACTCTCCAACTCCCCTCACCCCAACTCCTCTTTCACCCCGACTCTCCAACCCCCCTCACCCCAACTCCTCTTTCACCCCTACGCTCCAACTCCCTCACCCCAACTCCTCTTTCACCCCTACTCTCCAACCCCTCACCCCAACTCCTCTTTCACCCATACTCTCCAACCCCCCTCACCCCAACTCCTCTTTCACAACTACTCTCCAACCCCCTCACCCCAACTCCTCTTTCACCCTTACTCTCCAACCCCCCTCACCCCAACTCCACTTTCACCCCTACTCTCCAACTCCCTCACCCCAACTCCTCTTTCACCCCGACTCTCCAACCCCCCTCACCCCAACTCCTCTTTCACCCCTACTCTCCAACCCCTCACCACAACTCCTCTTTCACCCCTACTCTCCAACCCCCCTCACCCCAACTCCTCTTTCACCCCTACTCTCCAACCCCTCACCACAACTCCTCTTTCACCCGTACTCTCCAACCCCCCTCACCCCAACTCCTCTTTCACCCCTACTCTCCAACCCCCTCACCCCAACTCCTCTTTCACCCCTACTCTCCAACCCCCCTCACCCCAACTCCTCTTTCACCCCTACTCTCCAAACCCCCCTCACCCCAACTCCTCTTTCACCCCTACTCTCCAACCACCCTCACCCCAACTCCTCTTTCACCCCTACTCTCCACCCCCCTCACCCCAACTCCTCTTTCACCCCTACTCTCCAACACCTTCACCCCATCTCCTCTTTCACCCCTACTCTCCAACCACCCTCACCCCAACTCCTCTTTCACCCCTTCTCTCCAACCCCCCTCACCCCAACTCCTCTTTCACCCCTACTCTCCAACCCCCCTCACCCCAACTCCTCTTTCACCCCTACTCTCCAACCCCCTCACCCCAACTCCTCTTTCACCCCTACTTTCCAACCCCCTCACCCCAACTCCTCTTTCACCCCCACTCTCCAACCCGCCTCACCCCAATTCCTCTTTCACCCCTACTCTCCAACCCCTCCCCCCAGCTCCTCTTTCACTCCTACTCTCGAACCCCCCTCACCCCAACTCCTCCTTCACCCCTACTCTCCAACCCCCCTCACCCAAACTCCTCTTTCACCCTACTCTCCAACCCCCCTCACCCAAACTCCTCTTTCACCCCTACTCTCCAACCCCCCTCACCCCAACTCCTCTTTCACCCCTACTCTCCAACACCTTCACCCCAACTCCTCTTTCACCCCTACTCTCCAAACACCTTCACCCCAACTCCTCTTTCACCACTACTCTCCAACCCCCCTCACCCCAACTCCTCTTTCACCCCTACTCTCCAACCCCCTCACCCCAACTCCTCTTTCACCCCTACTCTCCAACCCCCTCACCCCAACTCCTCTTTCACCCCTACTCTCCAACCCCCCTCACCCCAACTCCTCTTTCACCCCTACTCTCCAACACCTTCACCCCAACTCCTCTTTCACCCCTACTCTCCAACACCTTCACCCCAACTCCTCTTTCACCCCTACTCTCCTACACCCCTTACCCCAACTCCTCTTTCACCACTACTCTCCAACCCCCCTCACACCAACTCCTCTTTCACTCCTACTCTCCAACCCCCCTCACCCCAACTCCTCTTTCACCCCGACTCTCCAACACCCTCACCCCAACTCCTCTTTCACCCCTACTCTCCAACACCTTCACCCCAACTCCTCTTTCACCCCTACTCTCCAAACACCTTCACCCCAACTCCTCTTTCACCCCTACTCTCCAACACCTTCACCCCAACTCCTCTTTCACCCCTATTCTCCAACCACCCTCACCCCAACTCCTCTTTCACCCCTACTCTCCAACCCCCTCACCCCAACTCCTCTTTCACCCCTACCCTCCAACCCCCCTCACCCCAACTTCACTTTCACCCCTACTCTCCAACCCCCTCACCCCAACTCCACTTTCACCCCTATTCTCCAACCACCCTCACCCCAACTCCTCTTTCACCCCTACTCTCCAAACCCCTCACCCCAACTCCTCTTTCACCCCTACTCTCCAACCCCTCACCCCAACTCCTCTTTCACCCCTGCTCTCCAACCCCCCTCACCCCAACTCCTCTTTCACCCCGACTCTCCAACCCCTCACCCCAACTCCTCTTTCACCCCTACTCTCCAAACCCCTCACCCCAACTCCTCTTTCACCCCTACTCTCCAACCCCTCACCCCAACTCCTCTTTCACCCCTGCTCTCCAACCCCCCTCACCCCAACTCCTCTTTCACCCCGACTCTCCAACCCCTCACCCCAACTCCTCTTTCACCCCTACTCTCCAACCCCTCTCACCCCAACTTCTCTTTCAACCCTACTCTCCAACCCCCCTCACCCCAACTCCTTTCACCCGTACTCTCCAACCTTCTCACCCCAACTCCTCTTTCACCCCTACTCTCCAACTACCCTCACCCCAACTCTTCTTTCACCCCTACACTCCAACACCTTCACCCCAACTCCTCTTTCACCCCTACTCTCCAACCCCCCTCACCCCAACTCCTCTTTCACCCCTACTCTCCAACCCCCCTCTCCCCAACTCCTCTTTCACCCCTACTCTCCAACCCCCTCACCCCAACTCCTCTTTCACCCCTACTCTCCAACCCCCCTCACCCCAACTCCTCTTTCACCCCTACTCTCCAAACCCCTCACCCCAACTCCTCTTTCACCCCTACTCTCCAACCCCCTCATCCCAACTCCTCTTTCACCCCTACTCTCCAACCCCCCTCACCCCAACTCCTCTTTCACCCCTACTCTCCAACCCCCCTCACCCCAACTCCTCTTTCACCCCTACTCTCCAACCCCCCTCACCCCAACTCCTCTTTCACCCCTACTCTCCAACCCCCCTCACCCCAACTCCTCTTTCACCCCTACTCTCCAACCCCCTCACCCCAACTCCTCTTTCACCCCTACTCTCCAACTCCCTCACCCCAACTCCTCTTTCACCCCTACTCTCCAACCCCTCACCCCAACTCCTCTTTCACCCTTACTCTCCAACTCCCCTCACCCCAACTCCTGTTTCACCCCTACTCTCCAACCCCCTCACCCCAACTCCTCTTTCACCCCGACTCTCCAACCCCCCTCACCCCAACTCCTCTTTCACCCCTACTCTCCAACCCCCCTCACCCCAGCTCCACTTTCACCCCTACTCTCCAACCCCCTCACCCCAACTCCTCTTTCACCCCTACTCTCCAACTCCCTCACCCCAACTCCTCTTTCACCCCTACTCTCCAACTCCCCTCACCCCAACTCCTCTTTCACCCCTACTCTCCAACCCCCTCACCCCAACTCCTCTTTCACCCCTACTCTCCAACCCCCCTCACCCCAACTCCTCTTTCACCCCTACTCTCCAACCCCCTCACCCCAACTCCTCTTTCACCCCTACTCTCCAACCCCTCACCACAACTCCTCTTTCACCCCTACTCTCCAACCCCTCACCACAACTCCTCTTTCACCCCTACTCTCCAACCCCCCTCACCCCAACTCCTCTTTCACCCCTACTCTCCAACCCCCTCACCCCAACTCCTCTTTCACTCCTACTCTCCACCCCCCTCACCCCAACTCCTCTTTCACCCCTACTCTCCAACACCTTCACCCCATCTCCTCTTTCACCCCTACTCTCCAACCCCCTCACCCCAACTCCTCTTTCACCCCGACTCTCCAACCCCCCTCACCCCAACTCCTCTTTCACCCCTACTCTCCAACCCCCTCACCCCAACTCCTCTTTCACCCCTACTCTCCAACCCCCCTCACCCCAACTCCTCTTTCACCCCTTCTCTCCAACCCCCCTCACCCCAACTCCTCTTTCACCCCTACTTTCCAACCCCCTCAACCCAACTCCTCTTTCGCCCCTACTCTCCAACCCGCCTCACCCCAACTCCTCTTTCACCCCTTCTCTCCAACCCCTCCCCCCAGCTCCTCTTTCACTCCTACTCTCTAACCCCCCTCACCCCAACTCCTCCTTCACCCCTACTCTCCAACCCCCCTCACCCAAACTCCTCTTTCACCCCTACTCTCCAACCCCCCTCACCCAAACTCCTCTTTCACCCCTACTCTCCAACCCCCCTCACCCCAACTCCTCTTTCACCCCTACTCTCCAACACCTTCACCCCAACTCCTCTTTCACCCCAACTCTCCAAACACCTTCACCCCAACTCCTCTTTCACCACTACTCTCCAACCCCCCTCACCCCAACTCCTCTTTCACCCCTACTCTCCAACCCCCTCACCCCAACTCCTCTTTCACCCCTACTCTCCAACCCCCTCACCCCAACTCCTCTTTCACCCCTACTCTCCAACCCCCCTCACCCCAACTCCCCTTTCACCCCTACTCTCCAACACCTTCACCCCAACTCCTCTTTCACCCCTACTCTCCAAACAACTCACCCCAACTCCTCTTTCACCACTACTCTCCAACCCCCCTCACCCCAACTCCTCTTTCACTCCTACTCTCCAACCCCCCTCACCCCAACTCCTCTTTCACCCCGACTCTCCAACACCCTCACCCCAACTCCTCTTTCACCCCTACTCTCCAACACCTTCACCCCAACTCCTCTTTCACCCCTACTCTCCAAACACCTTCACCCCAACTCCTCTTTCACCCCTACTCTCCAACACCTTCACCCCAACTCCTCTTTCACCCCTATTCTCCAACCACCCTCACCCCAACTCCTCTTTCACCCCTACTCTCCAACCCCCTCACCCCAACTCCTCTTTCACCCCTACTCTCCAACCCCCCTCACCCCAACTCCACTTTCACCCCTACTCTCCAACCCCCTCACCCCAACTCCTCTTTCACCCCTACTCTCCAACCACCCTCACCCCAACTCCTCTTTCACCCCTACTCTCCAATCCCCTCACCCCTACTCTCCAAACCCCTCACCCCAACTCCTCTTTCACCCTTGCTCTCCAACCCCTCACCCCAACTCCTCTTTCACCCCTACTCTCCATCCCCCCTCACGCCAACACCTATTTCACCCCTACTCTCCAACCCCCCTCACCCCAACTCCTCTTTCACCCCTACTCTCCAACCCCTCACCCAAACTCCTCTTTCACCCCTTCTCTCCAACCCCCTCACCCCAACTCCTCTTCACCCCTACTCTCCAACCCCTCTCACCCCAACTCCTCTTTGAACCCTACTCTGCAACCACCCTCACCCCAACTCCTTTCACCCCTACTCTCCAACCTCCTCACCCCAACTCCTCTTTCACCCCTACTCTCCAACTACCCTCACCCCAACTCTTCTTTCACCCCTACACACCAACACCTTCACCCCAACTCCTCTTTCACCCCTACTCTCCAACCCCCCTCACCCCAACTCCTCTTTCACCCCTACTCTCCAACCCCCCTCTCCCCAACTCCTCTTTCACCCCTACTCTCCAACCCCCTCACCCCAACTCCTCTTTCACCCCTACTCTCCAAACCCCTCACCCCAACTCCTCTTTCACCCCTACTCTCCAACCCCCTCACCCCAACTCCTCTTTCACCCCTACTCTCCAACCCCCCTCACCCCAACTCCTCTTTCACCCCTACTCTCTAAACCCCCTCACCCCAACTCCTCTTTCACCCCTACTCTCCAACCCCCCTCACCCCAACTCCTCTTTCACCCCTACTCTCCAACCCCCTCACCCCAACTCCTCTTTCACCCCTACTCTCCAACGCCCCTCACCCCAACTCCTCTTTTACCCCCTACTCTCCAACCCCCCTCACCCCAACTCCTCTTTCACCCCTACTCTCCAACCCCCTCACCCCAACTCCTCTTTCACCCCTACTCTCCAACCCCCCTCACACCAACTCCTCTTTCACCCCTGCTCTCCAACACCTTCACCCCATCTCCTCTTTCACCCCTACTCTCCAACCCCCTCACCCCAACTCCTTGCACCCCTACTCTCCAACCTCCTCACCCCAACTCCTTGCACCCCTACTCTCCAACCTCCTCACCCCAACTCCTCTTTCACCCCTACTCTCCAACTACCCTCACCCCACCTCCTCTTTCACCCCTACTCTCCAACCCCTCTCACCCCAACTCCTCTTTCAACCCTACTCTCCAACCCCCCTCACCCCAACTCCTTTCACCCCTACTCTCCAACCTCCTCACCCCAACTCCTCTTTCACCCCTACTCTCCAACTACCCTCACCCCAACTCTTCTTTCACCCGTACACTCCCAACACCTTCACCCCAACTCCTCTTTCACCCCTACTCTCCAACCCCCCTCACCCCAACTCCTCTTTCACCCCTACTCTCCAACCCCCCTCTCCCCAACTCCTCTTTCACCCCTACTCTCCAACCCCCTCACCCCAACTCCTCTTTCACCCCTACTCTCCAACCCCCCTCACCCCAACTCCTCTTTCACCCCTACTCTCCAAACCCCTCACCCCAACTCCTCTTTCACCCCTACTCTCCAACCCCCTCACCCCAACTCCTCTTTCACCCCTACTCTCCAACCCCCCTCACCCCAACTCCTCTTTCACCCCTACTCTCCAAACCCCTCACCCCAACTCCTCTTTCACCCCTACTCTCCAACCCCCCTCACCCCAACTCCTCTTTCACCCCTACTCTCCAACCCCCCTCACCCCAACTCCTCTTTCACCCCCTACTCTCCAACCCCCCTCACCCCAACTCCTCTTTCACCCCTATTCTCCAACTACCCTCACCCCAACTCCTCTTTCACCGCTACTCTCCAACCCCCCTCACCCCAACTCCTCTGTCACCCCTACTCTCCAACCCCCTCACCCCAACTCCTCTTTCACCCCTACTCTCCAACCCCCCTCACCCCAAATCTTCTTTCACCCCTACTCTCCAACCCCCTCACCCCAACTCCTCTTTCACCCCCACTCTCCAACCACCCTCACCCCAACTCCTCTTTCACCCACACTCTCCAACCCCCCTCACCCCAACTCCTCTTTTACCCCTACTCTGCAAACCCCTCACCCCAAATCCTCTTTCACCCCTACTCTCCAACCCATCTCACCCCAACTCCTCTTTCACCCCTACTCTCCACCCCCCTCACCCCAACTCCTCTTTCAACCCTGCTCTCCAACACCTTCACCCCAACTCCTCTTTCACCCCTACTCTCCAACCCTCCTCACCCCAACTCCTCTTTCACCCCTACTCTCCAACCCTCCTCACCCAAACTCCTCTTTCACCCCTACTCTCCAACTCCCCTCACCCCAACTCCTCTTTCACCCCTACTCTCCAACTCCCCTCACCCCAACTCCTCTTACACCCCTACTCTCCAACCCCCCTCACCCCAACTCCTCCTTCACCCCTACTCTCCAACCCCCCTCACCCAAACTCCTCTTTCACCCCTAATCTCCAAACCCCCTCACCCCAACTCCTCTTTCACCCCTACTCTCCAACCCTCCTCACCCAAACTCCTCTTTCACCCCTACTCTCCAACTCCCCTCACCCCAACTCCTTTTTCACCCCTACTCTCCAACCCCATCACCCCAACTCCTCTTTCACCCCTACTCTCCAACCCCCCTCACCCCAACTCCTCTTTCACCCCTACTCTCCAACCCCCTTCACCCCAACTCCTCTTTCACCCCTACTCTCCAACCACCCTCACCCCAACTCCTCTTTCACCCCTACTCTCCAACCCCTCACCCCAACTCCTCTTTCACCCCTACTCTCCAACCCCCTCACCCCAACTCCTCTTTCAACCCTACTCTCCAACCCCCTCACCCCAACTCCTCTTTCACCCCTACTCTCCAACCCCCCTCACCCCAGCTCCTCTTTCACCTCTACTCTCCAACCCCGCTCACCCAACTCCTCTTTCACCCCTACTCTCCAATTCCCTCACCCCAACTCCTCTTTCACCCCTACTCTCCAACCCCCCTCACCCCAACTCCTTTCACCCCTACTCTCCAACCTCCTCACCCCATCTCCTCTTTCACCCCTACTCTCCAACCCCCCTCACCCCAACTCCTCTTTCACCCCTACTCTCCAACCCCCCTCACCCCAACTCCTCTTTCACCCCTACTCTCCAACCCCCCTCACCCCAACTCCTCTTTCACCCCTACTCTCCAACCCCCATCACCCCAACTCCTCTTTCACCCCTACTCTCCAACCCCCTCACCCCAACTCCTCTTTCACCCCTACTTTACAACCCCCTCACCCCAACTCCTCTTTCACCCCTACTCTCCAACCCCCTCACCCCAACTCCTCTTTCACCCCTACTCTCCAACCCCCTTCACCCCAACTCCTCTTTCACTCCAACTCTCCACCCCCCTCACTCCAACTCCTCTTTCACCCCTGCTCTCCAACACCTTCACCCCATCTCCTCTTTCCCCCCACTCTCCATCCCCCCTCACCCCAACTCCCCTTTCACCTTACTCTCCAACCCCCCTCACCCCAACTCCTCTTTCACCCCGACTCTCCAACCCCCCTCACCCCAACTCCTCTTTCACCCCTACTCTCCAACCCCCCTCACCCCAACTCCACTTTCACCCCTACTCTCCAACCCTCCTCACCCCCAGCTCCTCTTTCACCCCTACTCTCCAACTCCCTCACCCCAACTCCTCTTTCACCCCTACTCTCCAACTCCCCTCACCCCAACTCCTCTTTCACCCCTACTCTCCAAAACCCTCACCCCAACTCCTCTTTCACCCCTACTCTCCAAACCCCCTCACCCCAACTCCTCTTTCACCCCTACTCTCCACCCCCGCACCACAACTCCTCTTTCACCCCTACTCTCCAACCCCACTCACCCCAACTCCTCCTTCACCCCTACCCTCCAACCCCCCTCACCCAAACTCCTCTTTCACCCTGCTCTCCCACCCCCCTCACCCAAACTCCTCTTTCACCCCTACTCTCCAACACCTTCACCCCAACTCCTCTTTCACCCCTACTCTCCAACCCCCCTCACCCCAACTCCTCTTTCACCCCTACTCTCCAACCCCCTCACCCCAACTCCTCTTTCACCCCTACTCTCCAACCCCCCTCACCCCAACTCCACTTTCACCCCTACTCTCCAACCCCCTCACCCCCAACTCCTCTTTCACCCCTTCTCTCCAACAACCCTCACCCCAACTCCTCTTTCACCCCTACTCTCCAACCCCTCACCCCAACTCCTCTTTCACCCCTCCTGTCCAACCCCCTCACGCCAACTCCTCTTTCACCCCGACTCTCCAACCCCCCTCACCCCAACTCCTCTTTCACCCCTACTCTCCAACCCCCTCACCCCAACTCCTCTTTCACCCTTACTCTCCAACCCCCCTCACCCCAACTCCTCTTTCACCCCTACTCTCCAACCCCCTCACCCTAACTCCTCTTTCACCCCTACTCTCCAACCCCTCACCCCAACTCCTCTTTCACCCCTGCTCTCCAACCCCCTCACCCCAACTCCTCTTTCACCCCTACTCTCCAACCCCTCACCCCAACTCCTCTTTCACCCCTACTCTCCAACCCCCTCACCCCAACTCCTCTTTCACCCCTACTCTCCAACCCCCTCACCCCAACTCCTCTTTCACTCCTACTCTCCACCCCCCTCACCCCAACTCCTCTTTCACCCCTGCTCTCCAACACCTTCACCCCATCTCCTCTTTCACCCCTACTCTCCAACCACCCTCACCCCAACTCCTCTTTCACCCCTTCTCTCCAACCCCCCTCACCCCAACTCCTCTGTCACCGCTGCTCTCCAACCCCCATCACCCCAACTCCTCTTTCACCCCTACTCTCCAACCCCCTCACCCCAACTCCTCTTTCACCCCTACTGTCCTACCCCATCACCCCAACTCCTCTTTCACCCCTACTCTCCAACCACCCTCACCCCAACTCCTCTTTCACCCCTACTTTCCAACCCCCTCACCGCAACTCCTCTTTCACCCCTACTCTCCAACCCCCTCACCCCAACTCCTGTTTCACCCCTACTCTCCAAACCCCTCACCCCAACTCCTCTTTCACCCCTACTCTCCAACCACCCTCACCCCAACTCCTCTTTCACCCCTACTCTCCAACCCCCTCACCCCAACTCCTGTTTCACCCCTACTCTCCAAACCCCTCACCCCAACTCCTCTTTCACCCCTACTCTCCAACACCTTCACCCCAACTCCTCTTTCACCCCTACTCTCCAACCCCCCTCAATCCCAACTTCTCTTTCACCCCTACTCTCCAACCCCTCCCCCCAGCTCCTCTTTCACTCCTGCTCTCTAACCCCCTCACCCAAACTCCTCTTTCACCCCTCCTCTCCAATTCCCCTCACCCCAACTCCTCTTTCACCCCTACTCTCCAACCCCCCTCACCCCAACTCCTCCTTCACCCCTACTCTCCAACCCCCCTCACCCAAACTCCTCTTTCACCCCTACTCTCCAACCCCCCTCACCCAAACTCCTCTTTCACCCCTACTCTGCAACCCCCTCACCCCAACTCCTCTTTCACCCCTACTCTCCAACCCCCCTCACCCCAACTCCTCTTTCACCCCGACTCTCCAACCCCCCTCACCCCAACTCCTCTTTCACTCCTACTCTCCAACCCCCTCACCCCAACTCCTCTTTCACCCCTACTCTCCAACCCCCCTCACCCCAACTCCTCTTTCACCCCTACTCTCCAACACCTTCACCCCAACTCCTCTTTCACCCCTACTCTCCAAACACCTTCACCCCAACTCCTCTTTCACCACTACTCTCCAACACCCCTCACCCCAACTCCTCTTTCACCCCTACTCTCCAACCCCTCACCCCAACTCCTCTTTCACCACTACTCTCCAACCCCCCTCACCCCAACTCCACTTTCACCCCTACTCTCCAACCCCCTCACCCCAACTCCTCTTTCACCCCTACTCTCCAACCACCCTCACCCCAACTCCTCTTTCACCCCTACTCTCCAAACCGCTCACCCCAACTCCTCTTTCACCCCTACTCTCCAACACCTCACCCCAACTCCTCTTTCACCCCTACTCTGCAACCCTCCTCACGCCAACTCCTCTTTCACCCCTACTCTCCATCCCTCTCACCCCAACTCCTCTTTCACCACTACTCTCCAACCCCTCACCCCAACTCCTCTTTCACCCCTACTCTCCAACCCCCTCACCCCAACTCCTCTTCACCCCTACTCTCCAACCCCTCTCACCCCAACTCCTCTTTCACCCCTACTCTCCAATCCCCTCACCCCAACTCCTCTTTCAACCCTACTCTCCAACCCCCCTCACCCCAACTCCTTTCACCCCTACTCTCCAACCCCCCTCGGCCCAACTCCTCTTTCACCCTTACTCTCCAACCCCCCTCACCCCAACTCCTCTTTCAACCCGACTCTCCAACCCCCCTCACCCCAACTCCTTTCACCCCTACTCTCCAACCCCCCTCACCCCAACTCCTCTTTCACCCGTACTCTCCAACCCCCCTCACCCCAACTCCTCTTTCACCCCTACTCTCCAACCCCCCTCACCCCAACTCCTCTTTCACCCCTACTCTCCAACCCCCCTCACCCCAACTCCTCTTTCACCCCTACTCTCCAACCCCCTCACCCCGACTCCTCTTTCACCCCTACTTTCCAACCCCCTCACCCCAACTCCTCTTTCACCCCTTCTCTCCAACCCCCGTCACCCCAACTCCTCTTTCACCCCTGCTCTCCAACACCTTCACCCCATTTCCTCTTTCACCCCTACTCTCCAACCCCCCTCACCCCAACTCCTCTTTCACCCCTACTCTCCAATCCCCTCACCCCAACTCCTCTTTCAACCCTACTCTCCAACCCCCCTCACCCCAACTCCTTTCACCCCTACTCTCCAACCCCCCTCAGCCCAACTCCTCTTTCACCCTTACTCTCCAACCCCCCTCACCCCAACTCCTCTTTCAACCCGACTCTCCAACCCCCCTCACCCCAACTCCTTTCACCCCTACTCTCCAACCCCCCTCACCCCAACTCCTCTTTCACCCGTACTCTCCAACCCCCCTCACCCCAACTCCTCTTTCACCCCTACTCTCCAACCCCCCTCACCCCAACTCCTCTTTCACCCCTACTCTCCAACCCCCCTCACCCCAACTCCTCTTTCACCCCTACTCTCCAACCCCCTCACCCCGACTCCTCTTTCACCCCTACTTTCCAACCCCCTCACCCCAACTCCTCTTTCACCCCTTCTCTCCAACCCCCGTCACCCCAACTCCTCTTTCACTCCTACTCTCCACCCCCCTCACTCCAACTCCTCTTTCACCCCATCTCCTCTTTCACCCCTACTCTCCAACCCCCCTCACCCCAACTCCTCTTTCACCCCTACTCTCCAACCCCCCTCACCCCAACTCCTCTTTCACCCTTACTCTCCAACCCCCTCACCCCAACTCCTCTTTCACCCCTACTCTCCAACCCCCTCACCCCAACTCCTCTTTCACCCCTACTCTCCAACCACCCTCACCCCAACTCCTCTTTCACCCCTACTCTCCAACCCCCCTCACCCCAACTCCTCTTTCACCCCTACTCTCCAACACCCTCACCCCAACTCCTCTTTCACCCCTACTCTCCAACCCCCTCACCCCAACTCCTCTTTCACCCCTACTCTCCAACCCCTCACCCCAGCTCCTCTTTCACTACTACTCTCTGACTCCCTCACCCCAACTCCTCTTTCACCCCTACTCTCCACCCCCGCACCCCAACTCCTCTTTCACCCTACTCTCCAACCCACTCACCCCAACTCCTCTTTCACCCCTACTCTCCAACCCCCTTCACCCAAACTCCTCTTTCACCACTACTCTCCAACCCCCCTCACCCCAACTCCTCTTTCACCCCTACTCTCCAACACCTTCACCCCAACTCCTCTTTCACTCCTACTCTCTAACTCCCTCACCCCAACTCCTCTTTCACCCCTACTCTCCACCCCCGCACCCCAACTCCTCTTTCACCCCTACTCTCCAACCCCCCTCACCCAAACTCCTCTTTCACCCCTACTCTCCAAGACCCCTCACCCCAACTCCTCTGTCACCCCTACTCTCCAACCCCCATCACCCCAACTCCTCCTTCACCCCTACTCTCCAACCCCCCTCACCCAAACTCCTATTTCACCCCTACTCTCCAACCCCCCTCACCCTAACTCCTCTTTCACCCCTACTCTCCAACTCCCCTCACCCCAACTCCTCTTTCACCCCTACTCTCCAACCCCCCTCACCCCAACTCCTCTTTCACCGCTACTCTCCAACTCCTTCACCCCAACTCCTCTTTCACCCCTACTCTCCAACCCCCTTCACCCCAACTCCTCTTTCACCACTACTCTCCAACCCCCCTCACCCCAACTCCTCTTTCACCCCTACTCTCCAACCCCCCTCACCCCAACTCCTCTTTCACCCCTACTCTCCAACCCCCTCACCCCGACTCCTCTTTCACCCCTACATTCCAACCCCCTCACCCCAACTCCTCTTTCACCCCTTCTCTCCAACCGCCTCACCCCAACTCCTCTTTCACCCCTACTCTCCAACCCCCGTCACCCCAACTCCTCTTTCACTCCTACTCTCCACCCCCCTCACTCCAACTCCTCTTTCACCCCTGCTCTCCAACACCTTCACCCCATCTCCTCTTTCACCCCTACTCTCCAACCCCCCTCACCCCAACTCCTCTTTCACCCCTACTCTCCAACCCCCCTCACCCCAACTCCTCTTTCACCCTTACTCTCCAACCCCCTCACCCCAACTCCTCTTTCACCCCTACTCTCCAACCCCCTCACCCCTACTCTCCAACCCCCCTCACCCCAACTCCTCTTTCACCCCTACTCTCCAACACCCTCACCCCAACTCCTCTTTCACCCCTACTCTCCAACCCCCTCACCCCAACTCCTCTTTCACCCCTACTCTCCAACCCCTCACCCCAGCTCCTCTTTCACTACTACTCTCTGACTCCCTCACCCCAACTCCTCTTTCACCCCTACTCTCCACCCCCGCACCCCAACTCCTCTTTCACCCTACTCTCCAACCCACTCACCCAAACTTCTCTTTCACCCCTACTCTGCAATTCCCCTCACCCCAACTCCTCTTTCACCCCTACTCTCCAACCCCCTCACCCCAACTCCTCCTTCACCCCTACTCTCCAACCCCCCTCACCCAAACTCCTCTTTCACCCCTAATCTCCAACCCCCCTCACCCCAACTCCTCTTTCACCCCTACTCTCCAACACATTCACCCCAACTCCTCTTTCACCCCTACTCTCCAACCCCCTTCACTCAAACTCCTCTTTCACCACTACTCTCCAACCCCCCTCACCCCAACTCCTCTTTCACCCCTACTCTCCAACACCTTCACCCCAACTCCTCTTTCACTCCTACTCTCTAACTCCCTCACCCCAACTCCTCTTTCACCCCTACTCTCCACCCCCGCACCCCAACTCCTCTTTTACCCCTACTCTCCAACCCCCCTCACCCAAACTCCTCTTTCACCCCTACTCTCCAAGACCCCTCACCCCAACTCCTCTGTCACCCCTACTCTCCAACCCCCATCACCCCAACTCCTCCTTCACCCCTACTCTCCAACCCCCCTCACCCAAACTCCTATTTCACCCCTACTCTCCAACCCCCCTCACCCTAACACCTCTTTCACCCCTACTCTCCAACTCCCCTCACCCCAACTCCTCTTTCACCCCTACTCTCCAACCCCCTCACCCCAACTCCTCTTTCACCCCTACTCTCCAACCCCCCTCACCCCAACTCCTCTTTCACCGCTACTCTCCAACACCTTCACCCCAACTCATCTTTCACCCCTACTCTCCAACCCCCTTCACCCCAACTCCTCTTTCACCACTACTCTCCAACCCCCCTCACCCCAACTCCTCTTTCACCCCGACTCTCCAACCCCCTCATCCCATCTCCTCTTTCACCCCTACTCTCCAACCCCCCTCACCCCAACTCCACTTTCACCCCTACTCTCCAACCCCCTCACCCCAACTCCTCTTTCACCCCTACTCTCCAACCACCCTCACCCCAACTCCTCTTTCACCCCTACTCTCCAAACCCCTCACCCCAACTCCTCTTTCACCCCTACTCTCCAACCCCTCACCCCAACTCCTCTTTCACCCCTACTCTCCAACCCCCCTCACCCCAACTCCTATTTCACCCCTAATCACCAAACCCCTCACCCCAACTCCTCTTTCACCCCTACTCTCCAACCCCCCTCACCCCAACACCTCTTTCACCCCTACTCTCCAACCCCTCACCCCAACTCCACTTTCACCCCTACTCTCCAACCCCCTCACCCCAACTCCTCTTTCACCCCTACTCTCCAACCCCTCCCACCCCAACTCCTCTTTCACCCCTACTCTCCAATCCCCTCACCCCAACTCCTCTTTCACTCCTACTCTCCAACCCCCCTCACCCCAACTCCTTTCACCCCTACTCTCCAACCTCCTCACCCCAACTCCTCTTTCTCCCCTACTCTCCAACCCCCCTCACCCCAACTCCTCTTTCACCCCTACTCTCCAACCCCCTCACCCCAACTCCTCTTTCACCCCTACTCTCCAACCCCCTCACCCCAACTCGTCTTTCACCCCTACTTTCCAACCCCCTCACCCCAACTCCTCTTTCACCCCTACTCTCCAACCCCCTCAACCCAACTCCTCTTTCACTCCAACTCTCCACCCCCTCACACCAACTCCTCTTTCACCCCTGCTCTCCAACCCCCTCACCCCAACTCCTCTTTCACCCCTACTCTCCAACCCCCCTCACCCCAACTCCACTTTCACCCCTACTCTCCAACCCCCTCACCCCAACTCCTCTTTCACCCCTACTCTCCAACCACCCTCACCCCAACTCCTCTTTCACCCCTACTCTCCAACCCCCTCACCCCAACTCCTCTTTCACCCCTACTCTCCAACCCCTCACCCCAACTCCTCTTTCACCCCTACTCTCCAACCCCCCTCACCCCAACTCATATTTCACCCCTACTCTCCAACCCCCTCACCCCAACTCCTCTTTAACCCCTACTCTCTAACGCCCCTCACCCCAACTCCTCTTTCACCCCTACTCTCCAACACCTCACCCCAACTCCTCTTTCACCCCTACTCTCCAACCCCCTCACCCCAACTCCACTTTCACCCCGACTCTCCAACCCCGCTCACCCCAACTCCCCTTTCACCCCTACTCTCCAATCCCCTCACCCAAACTCCTCTTTCACCACTACTCTCCAACCCCCCTCACCCCAACTCCTTTCACCCCTCCTCTCCAACCTCCTCACCCCAACTCCTCTTTCACCCCTACTCTCCAACCCCCCTCACCCCAACTCCTCTTTCACCCCTACTCTCCATCCCCCCTCACCCCAACTCCTCTTTCACCCCTACTCTCCAACCCCTCACCCCAACTCCTCTTTCACCCCTACTTTCCAACCCCCTCACCCCAACTCCTCTTTCACCACTACTCTCCAACCCCCTCACCCCAGCTCCTCTTTCACCCCTACTCTCCAACTCCCGTCACCCCAACTCCTCTTTCACTCCTACTCTCCACCCCCCTCACTCCAACTCCTCTTTCACCCCTGCTCTCCAAAACCTTCACCCCATCTCCTCTTTCACCCCTACTCTCCAACCCCCCTCACCCCAACTCCTTGCACCCCTACTCTCCAACCTCCTCACCCCAACTCCTCTTTCACCCCTACTCTCCAACCCCCCTCACCCCAACTCCTCTTTCACCCCTACTCTCCAACCCCCTCACCCCAACTCCTCTTTCACCCCTTCTCTCCAACCCCCTCACCCCAACTCCTCTTTCACCCCTACTCTCCAACCCCTCACCCCAGCTCCTCTTTCACTCCTACTCTCTAACTCCCTCACCCCAACTCCTCTTTCACCCTACTCTCCAACCCCCTCACCTAAACTTCTCTTTCACCCCGACTCTCCAAGTCCCCTCACCCCAACTCCTCCTTCACCCCTACTCTCCAACCCCCCTCACCCCAACTCCTCTTTCACACCCACTCTCCAAACCCCTCACCCAAACTCCTCTTTCACCCCTAATCTCCAACGCCCCTCACCCAAACTCCTCTTTCACCCCTAATCTCCAACCCCCCTCACCCAAACTCCTCTTTCACCCCAACTCTCCAACCCCCCTCACCCAAACTCCTCTTTCACCCCTACTCTCCAACTCCCCTCACCCAAACTCCTCTTTCACCCCTACTCTCCAACCCCCTCACCCCAACTCCTCTTTCACCCCTACTCTCCAACCCCCCTCACCCCAACTCCTCTTTCACCCCTACTCTCCAACACCTTCACCCCAACTCCTCTTTCACCCCTACTCTCCAACCCCCTTCACCCCAACTCCTCTTTTACCACTACTCTCCAACCCCCCTCACCCCAACTCCTCTTTCACCCCTGCTCTCCAACACCTTCACCCCAACTCCTCTTTCACTCCTACTCTCTAACTCCCTCACCCCAACTCCTCTTTCACCCCGACTCTCCACCCCCGCACCCCAACTCCTCTTTCACCCCTACTCTCCAACCCCCCTCACCCAAACTCCTCTTTCACCCCTACTCTCCAAGTCCCCTCACCCCAACTCCTCTTTCACCCCTACTCTCCAACCCCCCTCACCCCAACTCCTCCTTCACCCCTACTCTCCAACACCCCTCACCCAAACTCCTCTTTCACCCCTACTCTCCAACCCCCCTCACCCAAACTCCTCTGTCACCCCTACTCTCCAACCCCCTCACCCCAACTCCTCTTTTACCCCTACTCTCCAACCCCCTCACCCCAACTCCTCTTTCACCCCTACTTTCCAACCCCCTCACCCCAACTCTTCTTTCACCCCTACTCTCCCACCCCCTCACCCCAACTCCTCTTTCAGCCCTACTTTCCATCCCCCTCACCCCAACTCCTCTTTCACCCCTACTCTCCAACCCCCCTCACCCCAGCTCCTCTTTCACCCCTACTCTCCAACCCCCCTCACCCCAACTCCTTGCACCCCTACTCTCCAACCCCCCTCACCCCAACTCCTCTTTCACCCCTACTCTCCAACCCCCCTCACCCCAACTCCTCTTTCACCCCTACTCTCCAACCCCCTCACCCCAACACCTCTTTCACCCGTACTCTCCAACCCCTCACCCCAGCTCCTCTTTCACTCCTACTCTCCACCCCCGCACCCCAACTCCTCTTTCACCCTACTCTCCAACCCCCTCACCCAAACTCCTCTTTCACCCCTACTCTCCAACCCCCTCACCCAAGCTCCTCTTTCACCCCTACTCTCCAACTCCCCTCACCCCAACTCCTCTTTCACCCCTACTCTCCAACACCCTCACCCCCAACTCCTCTTTCACCCCTACTCTCCAACCCCCCTCACCCCAACTCCTCTTTCACCCCTACTCTCCAACACCTTCACCCCAACTCCTCTTTCACCCCTACTCTCCAACCCCCTTCACCCCAACTCCTCTTTCACCACTACTCTCCAACCCCCCTCACCCCAACTCCTCTTTCACCCCTACTCTCCAACACCTTCACCCCAAATCCTCTTTCACTCCTACTCTCTAACTCCCTCACCCCAACTCCTCTTTCACCCCTACTCTCCACCCCCGCACCCCAACTCCTCTTTCACCCCTACTCTCCAACCCCCCTCACCCAAACTCCTCTTTCACCCCTACTCTCCAAGTCCCCTCACCCCTACTCCTCTTCACTCCTACTCTCCAACCCCCCTCACCCCAACTCCTCCTTCACCCCTACTCTCCAAACCCCCTCACCCAAACTCCTCTTTCACCCCTACTCTCCAACCCCCCTCACCCAAACTCCTCTTTCACCCCTACTCTCCAACTCCCCTCACCCCAACTCCTCTTTCACCCCTACTCTCCAACCCCCTCACCCCAACTCCTCTTTCACCTCTACTCTCCAACCCCCCTCACCCCAACTCCTCTTTCACCCCTAATCTCCAACACCTTCACCCCAACTCCTCTTTCACCCCTACTCTCCAACCCCCTCACCCCAACTCCTCTTTCACCCCTACTCTCCAACCCCCTCACCCCAACTCCTCTTTCACCCCTACTCTCCAACCCCCCTCACCCCAACTCATCTTTCACCCCTACCCTCCAACCCCTCACCCCAACTCCTCTTTCACCCCTACTCTCCGACCCCCTCACCCCAACTCGTCTTTCACCCCTACCCTCCAACCCCTCTCAACCTAACTCCTCTTTCACCCCTACTCTCCAACCCCTCACCCCAACTCCTCTTTCACCACTACTCTCCAACCCCCCTCACCCCAACTCCTCTTTCACCCCTACTCTCCAACCCCCTCACCCCAACTCCTCTTTCACCACTACTCTCCAACCCCCCTCACCCCAACTCCTCTTTCACCCCTACTCTCCAACACCTTCACCCCAACTCCTCTTTCACCCCTACTCTCCAACCCCCTTCACCCCAACTCCTCTTTCACCACTACTCTCCAAACCCCCTCACCCCAACTCCTCTTTCACCCCTACTCTCCAACCCCCTCACCCCAACTCCTCTTTCACCCCTACTCTCCAACCCCCCTCACCCCAACTCCACTTTCACCCCTACTCTCCAACCCCCTCGCCCCAACTCCTCTTTCACCCCTACTCTCCAACCACCCTCACCCCAACTCCTCTTTCACCCGTACTCTCCAACCCCCTCACCCCAACTCCTCTTTCACCCCTACTCTCCAACCCCTCACCCCAACTCCTCTTTCACCCCTACTCTCCAACCCCCCTCACCCCAACTCCTCTTTCACCCCTACTCTCCAACCCCTCACCCCAACTCCTCTTTCACCCCTACTCTCCAACCCCCCTCACCCCAACTCCTCTTTCACCCCTACTCTCCAACCCCCCTCACCCCAACTCCTTGCACCCCTACTCTCCAACCTCCTCACCCCAACTCCTCTTTCACCCCTACTCTCCAACCACCCTCACCCCAACTCCTCTTTCACCCCTACTCTCCAACCCCCCTCACCCCAACTCCTCTTTCACCCCTACTCTCCAACCCCCTCACCCCAACACCTCTTTCACCCGTACTCTCCAACCCCTCACCCCAGCTCCTCTTTCACTCCTACTCTCTAACTCCCTCACCCCAACTCCTCTTTCACCCCTACTCTCCACCCCCGCACCCCAACTCCTCTTTCACCCTACTCTCCAACCCCCTCACCCAAACTCCTCTTTCACCCCTACTCTCCAAGTCCCCTCACCCCAACTCCTCTTTCACCCCTACTCACCAACCCCCCTCACCCCAACTCCTCCTTCACCCCTAATCTCCAACCCCCCTCACCCCAAATCCTCTTTCACCCCTACTCTCCAACCCCCTCACCCAAACTCCTCTTTCAACCCTACTCTCCAAGTCCCCTCACCCCAACTCCTCTTTCACCCCTACTCTCCAACCCCCCTCTCCCAAACTCCTCTTTCACCCCTAATCTCCAACCCCCCTCACCCCAAATCCTCTTTCACCCCTACTCTCCAACCCCCTCACCCAAACTCCTCTTTCACCCCTACTCTCCAACTCCCCTCACCCCAACTCCTCTTTCACCCCTACTCTCCAACACCCTCACCCCAACTCCTCTTTCACCCCTACCCTCCAACCCCTCTCAACCTAACTCCTCTTTCACCCCTACTCTCCAACCCCTCACCCCAACTCCTCTTTCACCACTACTCTCCAACCCCCCTCACCCCAACTCCTCTTTCACCCCTACTCTCCAACCCCCTCACCCCAACTCCTCTTTCACCACTACTCTCCAACCCCCCTCACCCCAACTCCTCTTTCACCCCTACTCTCCAACACCTTCACCCCAACTCCTCTTTCACCCCTACTCTCCAACCCCCTTCACCCCAACTCCTCTTTCACCACTACTCTCCAAACCCCCTCACCCCAACTCCTCTTTCACCCCTACTCTCCAACCCCCTCACCCCAACTCCTCTTTCACCCCTACTCTCCAACCCCCCTCACCCCAACTCCACTTTCACCCCTACTCTCCAACCCCCTCGCCCCAACTCCTCTTTCACCCCTACTCTCCAACCACCCTCACCCCAACTCCTCTTTCACCCGTACTCTCCAACCCCCTCACCCCAACTCCTCTTTCACCCCTACTCTCCAACCCCTCACCCCAACTCCTCTTTCACCCCTACTCTCCAACCCCCCTCACCCCAACTCCTCTTTCACCCCTACTCTCCAACCCCTCACCCCAACTCCTCTTTCACCCCTACTCTCCAACCCCCCTCACCCCAACTCCTCTTTCACCCCTACTCTCCAACCCCCCTCACCCCAACTCCTTGCACCCCTACTCTCCAACCTCCTCACCCCAACTCCTCTTTCACCCCTACTCTCCAACCACCCTCACCCCAACTCCTCTTTCACCCCTACTCTCCAACCCCCCTCACCCCAACTCCTCTTTCACCCCTACTCTCCAACCCCCTCACCCCAACACCTCTTTCACCCGTACTCTCCAACCCCTCACCCCAGCTCCTCTTTCACTCCTACTCTCTAACTCCCTCACCCCAACTCCTCTTTCACCCCTACTCTCCACCCCCGCACCCCAACTCCTCTTTCACCCTACTCTCCAACCCCCTCACCCAAACTCCTCTTTCACCCCTACTCTCCAAGTCCCCTCACCCCAACTCCTCTTTCACCCCTACTCACCAACCCCCCTCACCCCAACTCCTCCTTCACCCCTAATCTCCAACCCCCCTCACCCCAAATCCTCTTTCACCCCTACTCTCCAACCCCCTCACCCAAACTCCTCTTTCACCCCTACTCTCCAAGTCCCCTCACCCCAACTCCTCTTTCACCCCTACTCTCCAACCCCCCCTCTCCCAAACTCCTCTTTCACCCCTAATCTCCAACCCCCCTCACCCCCAAATCCTCTTTCACCCCTACTCTCCAACCCCCTCACCCAAACTCCTCTTTCACCCCTACTCTCCAACTCCCCTCACCCCAACTCCTCTTTCACCCCTACTCTCCAACACCCTCACCCCAACTCCTCTTTCACCCCTACTCTCCAACCCCCCTCACCCCAACTCCTCTTTCACCCCTACTCTCCAACACCTTCACCCCAACTCCTCTTTCACCCCTACTCTCCAACCCCCTTCACCCCAACTCCTCTTTCACCACTACTCTCCAACCCCCCTCACCCCAACTCCTCTTTCACCCCTACTCTCCAACACCTTCACCCCAAATCCTCTTTCACTCCTACTCTCTAACTCCCTCACCCCAACTCCTCCTTCACCCCTGCTCTCCAAACCCCCTCACCCAAACTCCTCTTTCACCCCTGCTCTCCAACCCCCCTCACCCAAACTCCTCTTTCACCGCTACTCTCCAACCCCCTCACCCCAACTCCTCTTTCACCCCTACTCTCCAATCCCCCTCACCCCAACTCCTCTTTCACCCCTAATCTCCAACACCTTCACCCCAACTCCTCTTTCACCCCACTCTCCAACCCCCTTCACCCCAACTCCTCTTTCACCACGACTCTCCAACCCCCCTCACCCCAACTCCTCTTTCACCCCTACTCTCCAACCCCCTCACCCCAACTCCTCTTTCACCCCTACTCTCCAACCCCCCTCACCCCAACTCATCTTTCACCCCTACTCTCCAACCCCTCACCCCAACTCCTCTTTCACCCCTACTCTCCGACCCCCTCACCCCAACTCCTCTTTCACCCCTACCCTCCAACCCCTCTCAACCTAACTCCTCTTTCACCCCTACTCTCCAACCCCTCACCCCAACTCCTCTTTCACCACTACTCTCCAACCCCCCTCACCCCAACTCCTCTTTCACCCCTACTCTCCAACCCCCTCACCCCAACTCCTCTTTCACCCCTACTCTCCAACCCCCCTCACCCCAACTCCTCTTTCACCCCTACTCTCCAACCCCTCACCCCAACTCCTCTTTCACCCCTACTCTCCAACCCCCCTCACCCCAACTCCTCTTTCACCCCTACTCTCCAACCCCCCTCACCCCAACTCCTCTTTCACCCCTACTCTCCAACCCCCTCACCCCAACACCTCTTTCACCCGTACTCTCCAACCCCTCACCCCAGCTCCTCTTTCACTCCTACTCTCTAACTCCCTCACCCCAACTCCTCTTTCACCCCTACTCTCCACCCCCGCACCCCAACTCCTCTTTCACCCTACTCTCCAACCCCCTCACCCAAACTCCTCTTTCACCCCTACTCTCCAAGTCCCCTCACCCCAACTCCTCTTTCACCCCTACTCTCCAACCCCCCTCACCCCAACTCCTCCTTCACCCCTACTCTCCAACCCCCCCACCCAAACTCCTCTTTCACCCCTAATCTCCAACCCCCCTCACCCCAACTCCTCTTTCACCCCTACTCTCCAACCCCCTCACCCAAGCTCCTCTTTCACCCCTACTCTCCAACTCCCCTCACCCCAACTCCTCTTTCACCCCTACTCTCCAACACCCTCACCCCAACTCCTCTTTCACCCCTACTCTCCAACCCCCCTCACCCCAACTCCTCTTTCACCCCTACTCTCCAACACCTTCACCCCAACTCCTCTTTCACCCCTACTCTCCAACCCCCTTCACCCCAACTCCTCTTTCACCACTACTCTCCAACCCCCCTCACCCCAACTCCTCTTTCACCCCTACTCTCCAACACCTTCACCCCAAATCCTCTTTCACTCCTACTCTCTAACTCCCTCACCCCAACACCTCTTTCACCCCTACTCTCCACCCCCACACCCCAACTCCTCTTTCACCCCTACTCTCCAACCCCCCCTCACCCAAACTCCTCTTTCACCCCTACTCTCCAAGTCTCCTCACCCCTACTCCTCTTCACCCCTACTCTCCAACCCCCCTCACCCCAACTCCTCCTTCACCCCTACTCTCCAAACCCCCTCACCCAAACTCCTCTTTCACCCCTACTCTCCAACCCCCCTCACCCAAACTCCTCTTTCACCCCTACTCTCCAACTCCCCTCACCCCAACCCCTCTTTCACCCCTACTCTCCAACCCCCTCACCCCAACTCCTCTTTCACCCCTACTCTCCAACCCCCCTCACCCCAACTCCTCTTTCACCCCTAATCTCCAACACCTTCACCCCAACTCCTCTTTCACCCCTACTCTCCAACCCCCTTCACCCCAACTCCTCTTTCACCACTACTCTCCAACCCCCCTCACCCCAACTCCTCTTTCACCCCTTCTCTCCAACCCCCTCACCCCAACTCCTCTTTCACCCCACTCTCCAACCCCCCTCACCCCAACTCATCTTTCACCCCTACCCTCCAACCCCTCACCCCAACTCCTCTTTCACCCCTACTCTCCGACCCCCTCACCCCAACTCGTCTTTCACCCCTACCCTCCAACCCCTCTCAACCTAACTCCTCTTTCACCCCTACTCTCCAACCCCTCACCCCAACTCCTCTTTCACCACTACTCTCCAACCCCCCTCACCCCAACTCCTCTTTCACCCCTACTCTCCAACCCCCTCACCCCAACTCCTCTTTCACCACTACTCTCCAACCCCCCTCACCCCAACTCCTCTTTCACCCCTACTCTCCAACACCTTCACCCCAACTCCTCTTTCACCCCTACTCTCCAACCCCCTTCACCCCAACTCCTCTTTCACCACTACTCTCCAAACCCCCTCACCCCAACTCCTCTTTCACCCCTACTCTCCAACCCCCTCACCCCAACTCCTCTTTCACCCCTACTCTCCAACCCCCCTCACCCCAACTCCACTTTCACCCCCGACTCTCCAACCCCCTCGCCCCAACTCCTCTTTCACCCCTACTCTCCAACCACCCTCACCCCAACTCCTCTTTCACCCGTACTCTCCAACCCCCTCACCCCAACTCCTCTTTCACCCCTACTCTCCAACCCCTCACCCCAACTCCTCTTTCACCCCTACTCTCCAACCCCCCTCACCCCAACTCCTCTTTCACCCCTACTCTCCAACCCCTCACCCCAACTCCTCTTTCACCCCTACTCTCCAACCCCCCTCACCCCAACTCCTCTTTCACCCCTGCTCTCCAACCCCCCTCACCCCAACTCCTTGCACCCCTACTCTCCAACCCCCTGACCCCAACACCTCTTTCACCCGTACTCTCCAACCCCTCACCCCAGCTCCTCTTTCACTCTACTCTCTAACTCCCTCACCCCAACTCCTCTTTCACCCCTACTCTCCACCCCCGCACCCCAACTCCTCTTTCACCCTACTCTCCAACCCCCTCACCCCAAACTCCTCTTCACCCTACCCCAACCCCTCACCCCAACTCCTCTTTTCACCCCTACTCTCCAACCCCCCTCACCCCAACTCCTCCTTCACCCCTACTCTCAAACCCCCCACCAAACACCCTTCACCCTAAACTCCACCCCCCTCACCCAACCCTCTTCCACCCCACCCAACCCTCACCCAACTCCTCACCCCAACTCCCAACTCCCCTCACACCACCTCTTTCACCCCTACTCTCCAACACCCACCAACCCTTCACCCTACCTCCAACCACACCAACTCCTCTTCACCCTACTCTCCAACTACCTCAACCCAACACCTCTTCCACCCCTACTCTCCAACCCCCTTCACCCCAACTCCTCTTCACCACTGCTCTCCAACCCCCTCACCCCAACTCCTCTTCACCCCTACTCTCCAACACCTTCACCCCAAATCCTCTTCACTCCAACTCTCTACTCCTACTCTCCAACCCCAACTCTCCTACCCTCACCCCAACCCCTCACCCCAACTCCTCACCCACTCTCCAACCCCCCTCACCCAACTCCTCTTCACCCCTACTCTCCAACCTCACCCCAACTCCTCTTCACCCCTACTCTCCAACCCCCTCACCCCAACTCCTCACCCCTACTCTCCAACCCCCTCACCCAAACTCCTCTTTCACCCCTACTCTCCAACCCCCCTCACCCCAACTCCTCTTTCACCCCTACTCTCCCCCTCACCCCAACTCCTCTTTCACCCCTTCTCCAACCCCCCTCACCCAACTCCTCTTTCACCCCTACTCCAACTCCTCTCACCCCAACTCCTCTCACCCCAACTCCACCCCTTCACCCCAACTCCTCTTCACCCTACTCTCCAACCCCTCACCCCAACTCTCTTTCACCCCTACTCCTCCAACCCCTCTCTCACCCCTACTCTCAACCCACCTCACCCAACTCTCTACCCACCCCAACCTCACTCCAACCTACTCACCCTACTCTCAACCCCTCACCCCAACTCCTCTTTCCACCCACTACTCTCCAACCCTCCTCTCACCCCTACCCAACTCCTCTTTCACCCCTACTCTCCAACCCCCTCACCCCAACTCCTCTTTCACCCCTACTCTCCAACCCCCCTCACCCCAACTCCTCTTCACCCCTACTCTCCAACCCCCCTCACCCCAACTCCTCTTTCCCCCGACTCTCCAACCCCCTCACCCCAACTCCTCTTTCACCCCTACTCTCCAACCCCCTCACAACCCTCTTTCAACCCCTACTCTCCAACCCCTCTCAACCCACTCCAACCCTCAACTCCTCTTCACTCCTACTCTCCACCCCCCTCACACCAACTCCTCTTTCACCCCTACTCTCCAACACCTTCACCCCATCTCCCTCTTCACCCCTACTCTCCACCCCCTCTCCCCCTCCAACTCCTTGCAGCCCTACTCTCCAACCTCCTCACCCCAACTCCTTCTTTCACCCCTACTCTCCAACCCCCTCACCCCAACTCCTCTTTACCCCTACTCTCCAACCCCCTCACACCCCAACTCCTCTTTCACCCCTACTCTCCAACCCCCCTCACCCCAACTCCTCTGTCACCCCTACTCTCCAAACCCCTCACCCCAACTCCTCTTTTACCCCTACTCTCCAACCCCTCTCACCCCAACTCCTCTTTCACCCCTACTCTCCAATCCCCTCACCCCAACTCCTCTTTCACCCCTACTCTCCAACCCCCCTCACCCCAACTCCTTTCACCCCTACTCTCCAACCCCCTCACCCAAACTCCTCTTTCACCCCTACTCTCCAACCCCCCTCACCCAAACTCCTCTTTCACCCCTACTCTCCAACTCCCCTCACCCCAACTCCTCTTTCACCGCTACTCTCCAACCCCCTCACCCCAACTCCTCTTTCACCCCTACTCTCCAACCCCCCTCACCCCAACTCCTCTTTCACCCCTAATCTCCAACACCTTCACCCCAACTCCTCTTTCACCCCACTCTCCAACCCCCTTCACCCCAACTCCTCTTTCACCACTACTCTCCAACCCCCCTCACCCCCAACTCCTCTTTCACCCCTACTCTCCAACTCCTCTTTCACCCCTACTCTCCAACCCCCCTCACCCCAACTCATCTTTCACCCCTACTCTCCAACCCCTCACCCCAACTCCTCTTTCACCCCGACTCTCCGACCCCCTCACCCCAACTCCTCTTTCACCCCTACCCTCCAACCCCTCTCAACCTAACTCCTCTTTCACACCTACTCTCCAACCCCTCACCGCAACTCCTCTTTCACCACTACTCTCCAACCCCCCTCACCCCAACTCCTCTTTCACCCCTACTCTCCAACCCCCTCACCCCAACTCCTCTTTCACCCCTACTCTCCAACCCCCCTCACCCCAACTCCTCTTTCACCCCTACTCCCCAACCCCCTCACCCCAACTCCTCTTTCACCCCTACTCTCCAACCCCCCTCACCCCAACTCCTCCTTCACCCCAACTCTCCAACCCCCTCACCCCAACTACTCTTTCACCCCTACTTTCCAACCCCCTCACCCCAACCCCTCTTTCACCCCTACTCTCCAACCCCCTCAACCCAACTCCTCTTTCACCCCTACTCTCCAACCCCCGTCACCCCAACTCCTCTTTCACTCCTACTCTCCACCCCCCTCACACCAACTCCTCTTTCACCCCTGCTCTCCAACACCTTCACCCCATCTCCTCTTTCACCCCTACTCTCCAACCCCCTCACCCCAACTCCTTGCAGCCCTACTCTCCAACCTCCTCACCCCAACTCCTCTTTCCCCCCTACTCTCCAACCCCCTCACCCCAACTCCTCTTTTACCCCTACTCTCCAACCCCTCTCACCCCAACTCCTCTTTCACCCCTACTCTCCAACCCCCCTCACCCCAACTCCTCTGTCACCCCTACTCTCCAAACCCCTCACCCCAACTCCTCTTTTACCCCTACTCTCCAACCCCTCTCACCCCAACTCCTCTTTCACCCCTACTCTCCAATCCCCTCACCCCAACTCCTCTTTCACCCCTACTCTCCAACCCCCCTCACCCCAACTCCTTTCACCCCTACTCTCCAACCTCCCCACCCCAACTCCTCTTTCACCCCTACTCTCCAACTACCCTCACCCCAACTCCGCTTTCACCCCTACTCTCCAATCCCCCTCACCCCAACTCCTCTTTCACCCCTACTCTCCAACCCCCCTCACCCCAACTCCTCTTTCACCCCTACTCTCCAACCCCCTCACCCCAACTCCTCTTTCACCCCTACTTTCCAACCCCCTCACCCCAACTCCTCTTTCACCCGTACTCTCCAACCCCCTAAACCCAACTCCTCTTTCTCCCCTACTCTCCAACCCCCCTCACCCCAACTCCTCTTTCACCCCTACTCTCCAACCCCCTTCACCCCAACTCCTCTTTCACCCCTACTCTCCAACCCCCTCACC
>NC_140990.1:47960980-47997022 GCF_052327205.1 Somniosus microcephalus
GTGAAAGAGGAGTTGGGGTGAGGGGGTTGGAGAGTAGGGGTGAAATAAGAGTTGGGGTGAGGGGGGTTGGAGAATAGGAGTGAAAGAGGAGTTGGGGTGAGAGGTTGGAGAGTAGGGGTGAAAGAGGAGTTGGGGTGAGGGGGTTGAAGAGTAGGGGTGAAAGAGGAGTTGGGGTGAGGGTGGTTGGAGAGTAGGGGTGAAAGAGGAGTTGGGGTGAGGGGGTTGGAGAGTAGGGGTGAAGGTGTTGGAGAGCAGGGGTGAAAGAGGAGTTGGGGTGAGGGGGGTGGAGAGTAAGGGTGAAAGAGGAGTTGGGGTGAGAGGGGTTGGAGAGTAGGGGTGAAAGAGGAGTTGAAGTGAGGGGTTTGGAGAGTAGGGGTGAAACAGGAGTTGGGGTGAGGGGGTTGGAGAGTAGGGGTGAAAGAGGAGTTGGGGTGAGGGGGGTTGGAGAGTAGGGGTGAAAAAGGAGTTGGGGTGAGGGGGTTGGAGAGAAGGGGTGAAAGAGGAGTTGGGGTGGGGGGGTTGGAAAGTAGGGGTGAAACAGGAGTTGGGGTGAGGGGGTTGGAGAGTAGGGGTGAAAGAGGAGTTGGGGTGAGGGGGTTGGAGAGTGGGGGTAAAAGAGGAGTTGGGGTGAGGGGGGTTTGGAGAGTAGGGGTGAAAGAGGAGTTGGGGTGAGGGTGGTTGGAGAGTAGGGGTGAAAGAGGAGTTGGGGTGAGCGGGTTTGGAGAGTAGGGGTGAAAGAGGAGTTGGGGTGAGGGGGGTTGGAGAGTAGGGGTGAAAGAGGAGTTGGGGTGAGGGGGTTGGAGAGTAGGGGTGAAAGAAGAGTTGGGGTGAGGGAGGTTGGAGAGTGGGTGTGAAAGAGGAGTTGGGGTGAGGGTGTTGGAGAGTAGGGGTGAAATAAGAATTTGGGTGAGGGGGTTGGAGAATAGGAGTGAAAGAGGAGTTGGGGTGAGAGGTTGGAGAGTAGGGGTGAAAGAGGAGTTGGGGTGAGGGGGTTGAAGAGTAGGGGTGCAAGAGGAGTTGGGGTGAGGGTGGTTGGAGAGTAGGGGTGAAAGAGGAGTTGGGGTGAGGGGGTTGGAGAGTAGGGGTGAAGGTGTTGGAGAGCAGGGGTGAAAGAGGAGTTGGGTGAGGGGGGTGGAGAGTAGGGGTGAAAGAGGAGTTGGGGTGAGGGGAGTTGGAGAGTAGGGGTGAAAGAGGAGTTGAAGTGAGGGGTTTGGAGAGTAGGGGTGAAACAGGAGTTGGGGTGAGGGGGTTGGAGAGTAGGGGTGAAAGAGGAGTTGGGGTGAGGGGGGTTGGAGAGTAGGGGTGAAAGAGGAGTTGGGGTGAGGGGGTTGGAGAGAAGGGGTGAAAGAGGAGTTGGGGTGAGGGGGTTGGAAAGTAGGGGTGAAACAGGAGTTGGGGTGAGGGGGTTGGAGAGTAGGGGTGAAAGAGGAGTTGGGGTGAGGGGGTTGGAGAGTAGGGGTAAAAGAGGAGTTGGGGTGAGGGGGGTTGGAGAGCAGGGGTGAAAGAGGAGTTGGGGTGAGGATGGTTGGAGAGTAGGGGTGAAAGAGGAGTTGGGGTGAGTAGGTTGGAGAGTAGGGGTGAAAGGAGTTGGGGTGAGGGGGCTTGGAGAGTAGGGGTGAAAGAGGAGTAGGGGTGAGGGGGTTGGAGAGTAGGGGTGAAAGAGGAGTTGGGGTGAGCGGGTTTGGAGAGTAGGGGTGAAAGAGGAGTTGGGGTGAGGGGGGTTGGAGAGTAGGGATGAAAGAGGAGTTGGGGTGAGGGGGTTGGAGAGTAGGGGTGAAAGAGGAGTTGGGGTGAGGGAGGTTGGAGAGTGGGTGTGAAAGAGGAGTTGGGGTGAGGGGGGTCGGAGAGTAGGGGTGAAAGAGGAGTTGGAGTGTGGGGGGATGGAGAGTAGGGGTGAAAGAGGAGTTGGGGTGAGGGGGTTTGGAGAGTAGGGTTGAAAGAGGTGTTGCGGTGAGGGTGTTGGAGAGTAGGGGTGAAAGAGGAGTTGGGGTGAGGGGGTTGGAGAGTAGGGGTGAAAGAGGAGTTGGGGTGAGGGGGGTTGGTGAGTAGGAGTGAAAGAGGAGTTGGGGTGAGAGGTTGGAGAGTAGTTGTGAAAGAGGAGTTGGGGTGAAGGTGTTGGAGAGCAGGGGTGAAAGAGGAGTTGGGGTGAGGGGGGTGGAGAGTAGGGGTGAAAGAGGAGTTGGGGTGAGGGGAGTTGGAGAGTAGGGGTGAAAGAGGAGTTGAAGTGAGGGGTTTGGAGAGTAGGGGTGAAACAGGAGTTGGGGTGAGGGGGTTGGAGAGTAGGGGTGAAATAGGAGTTGGTGTGAGGGGGGGTTGGAGAGTAGGGGTGAAAGAGGAGTTGGGGTGAGGGGTTGGAGAGTAGGGGTGAAAGAGGAGTTGGGGTGAGGGGTGATGGAGAGTAGGGGTGAAAGAGGAGTTGGAGTGAGGGTGGTTGGAGAGCAGGGGTGAAAGGATTTGGGGTGAGGGGGGTTGGAGCGTAGGCGTGAAAGAGGAGTTGGGGTGAGGGGGTTTGGAGAGTAGGGGTGAAAGAGGAGTTGGGGTGAGGTGGTTTGGAGAGTAGGGGTGAAAGAAGAGTTGGGGTGAGGGGGTTGGAGAGTGGGGGTAAAAGAGGAGTTGGGGTGAGGGTGGTTGGAGAGTAGGGGTGAAAGAGGAGTTGGGGTGAGGGGGGTTGGAGAGTAGGGGTGAAAAAGGAGTTGGGGTGAGGGGGTTGGAGAGAAGGGGTGAAAGAGGAGTTGGGGTGAGGGGGTTGGAAAGTAGGGGTGAAACAGGAGTTGGGGTGAGGGGGTTGGAGAGTAGGGGTGAAAGAGGAGTTGGGGTGAGGGGGTTGGAGAGTGGGGGTAAAAGAGGAGTTGGGGTGAGGGGGTTTGGAGAGTAGGGGTGAAAGAGGAGTTGGGGTGAGGGTGGTTGGAGAGTAGGGGTGAAAAAGGAGTTGGGGTGAGGGGGTTGGAGAGAAGGGGTGAAAGAGGAGTTGGGGTGAGGGGGTTGGAAAGTAGGGGTGAAACAGGAGTTGGGGTGAGGGGGTTGGAGAGTAGGGGTGAAAGAGGAGTTGGGGTGAGGGGGTTGGAGAGTGGGGGTAAAAGAGGAGTTGGGGTGAGGGGGTTTGGAGAGTAGGGGTGAAAGAGGAGTTGGGGTGAGGGTGGTTGGAGAGCAGGGGTGAAAAAGGAGTTGGGGTGAGGGGGTTGGAGAGAAGGGGTGAAAGAGGAGTTGGGGTGAGGGGGTTGGAAAGTAGGGGTGAAACAGGAGTTGGGGTGAGGGGGTTGGAGAGTAGGGGTGAAAGAGGAGTTGGGGTGAGGGGGTTGGAGAGTGGGGGTAAAAGAGGAGTTGGGGTGAGGGGGTTTGGAGAGTAGGGGTGAAAGAGGAGTTGGGGTGAGGGTGGTTGGAGAGTAGCGGTGAAAGAGGAGTTGGGGTGAGCGGGTTTGGAGAGTATGGGTGAAAGAGGAGTTGGGGTGAGGGGGGTTGGAGAGTAGGGGTGAAAGAGGAGTTGGGGTGAGGGGGTTGGAGAGTAGGGGTGAAAGAAGAGTTGGGGTGAGGGAGGTTGGAGAGTGGGTGTGAAAGAGGAGTTGGGGTGAGGGAGGTTGGAGAGTAGGGGTGAAATAAGAGTTGGGCTGAGGGGCGTTGGAGAATAGGAGTGAAAGAGGAGTTGGGGTGAGAGGGTTGGAGAGTAGGGGTGAAAGAGGAGTTGGGGTGAGGGAGGTTGGAGAGTAGGGGTGAAAGAGGAGTTGGGGTGAGGGGGTTGGAGAGTAGGGGTGAAATAAGAGTTGGGGTGAGGGGGGTTGGAGAATAGGAGTGAAAGAGGAGTTGGGGTGAGAGGTTGGAGAGTAGGGGTGAAAGAGTAGTTGGGGTGAGGGGGTTGAAGAGTAGGGGTGAAAGAGGAGTTGGGGTGAGGGTGGTTGGAGAGTTGGGGTGAAAGAGGAGTTGGGGTGAGGGGGTTGGAGAGTAGGGGTGAAGGTGTTGGAGAGCAGGGGTGAAAGAGGAGTTGGGGTGAGGGGGCTGGAGAGTAGGGGTGAAAGAGGAGTTGGGGTGAGGGGAGTTGGAGAGTAGGGGTGAAAGAGGAGTTGAAGTGAGGGGTTTGGAGAGTAGGGGTGAAACAGGAGTTGGGGTGAGGGGGTTGGAGAGTAGGGGTGAAAGTGGAGTTGGGGTGAGGTGGGTTGGAGAGTAGGGGTGAAAGAGGAGTTGGGGTGAGGGGGTTGGAGAGAAGGGGTGAAAGAGGAGTTGGGGTGAGGGGGTTGGAAAGTAGGGGTGAAACAGGAGTTGGGGTGAGGGGGTCGGAGAGTAGGGGTGAAAGAGGAGTTGGGGTGAGGGGGTTGGAGAGTAGGGGTAAAAGAGGAGTTGGGGTGAGGGGGGTTGGAGAGCAGGGGTGAAAGAGGAGTTGGGGTGAGGGTGGTTGGAGAGTAGGGGTGAAAGAGGAGTTGGGGTGAGTAGGTTGGAGAGTAGGGGTGAAAGGAGTTGGGGTGAGGGGGGTTGGAGAGTAGGGGTGAAAGAGGAGTAGGGGTGAGGGGGTTGGAGAGTAGGGGTGAAAGAGGAGTTGGGGTGAGCGGGTTTGGAGAGTAGGGGTGAAAGAGGAGTTGGGGTGAGGGGGGTTGGAGAGTAGGGATGAAAGAGGAGTTGGGGTGAGGGGGTTGGAGAGTAGGGGTGAAAGAGGAGTTGGGGTGAGGGAGGTTGGAGAGTGGGTGTGAAAGAGGAGTTGGGGTGAGGGGGGTTGGAGAGTAGGGGTGAAAGAGGAGTTGGAGTGTGGGGGGATGGAGAGTAGGGGTGAAAGAGGAGTTGGGGTGAAGGGGTTTGGAGAGTAGGGTTGAAAGAGGTGTTGCGGTGAGGGTGTTGGAGAGTAGGGGTGAAAGAGGAGTTGGGGTGAGGGGGTTGGAGAGTAGGGGTGAAAGAGGAGTTGGGGTGAGGGGGGTTGGTGAGTAGGAGTGAAAGAGGAGTTGGGGTGAGAGGTTGGAGAGTAGTTGTGAAAGAGGAGTTGGGGTGAGGGGGTTGGAGAGTAGGGGTGAAAGAGGAGTTGGGGTGAGGGGGGTTGGAGAGTAGGGGTGAAAGAGGAGTTGGGGTGAGGGGGTTGGAGAGTAGGGGTGAAAGAGGAGTTGGGGTGAAGGTGTTGGAGAGCAGGGGTGAAAGAGGAGTTGGGGTGAGGGGGGTGGAGAGTAGGGGTGAAAGAGGAGTTGGGGTGAGGGAGGTTGGAGAGTAGGGGTGAAAGAGGAGTTGGGGTGAGGGGGTTGGAGAGTAGGGGTGAAATAAGAGTTGGGGTGAGGGGGGTTGGAGAATAGGAGTGAAAGAGGAGTTGGGGTGAGAGGTTGGAGAGTAGGGGTGAAAGAGGAGTTGGGGTGAGGGGGTTGAAGAGTAGGGGTGAAAGAGGAGTTGGGGTGAGGGTGGTTGGAGAGTAGGGGTGAAAGAGGAGTTGGGGGTGAGGGGGTTGGAGAGTAGGGGTGAAGGTGTTGGAGAGCAGGGGTGAAAGAGGAGTTGGGGTGAGGGGGGTGGAGAGTAGGGGTGAAAGAGGAGTTGGGGTGAGGGGAGTTGGAGAGTAGGGGTGAAAGAGGAGTTGAAGTGAGGGGTTTGGAGAGTAGGGGTGAAACAGGAGTTGGGGTGAGGGGGTTGGAGAGTAGGGGTGAAAGAGGAGTTGGGGTGAGGGGGATTGGAGAGTAGGGGTGAAAGAGGAGTTGGGGTGAGGGGGTTGGAGAGAAGGGGTGAAAGAGGAGTTGGGGTGAGGGGGTTGGAAAGTAGGGGTGAAACAGGAGTTGGGGTGAGGGGGTTGGAGAGTAGGGGTGAAAGAGGAGTTGGGGTGAGGGGGTTGGAGAGTAGGGGTAAAAGAGGAGTTGGGGTGAGGGGGGTTGGAGAGCAGGGGTGAAAGAGGAGTTGGGGTGAGGGTGGTTGGAGAGTAGGGGTGAAAGAGGAGTTGGGGTGAGTAGGTTGGAGAGTAGGGGTGAAAGGAGTTGGGGTGAGGGGGGTGAAAGAGGAGTAGGGGTGAGGGGGTTGGAGAGTAGGGGTGAAAGAGGAGTTGGGGTGAGCGGGTTTGGAGAGTAGGGGTGAAAGAGGAGTTGGGGTGAGGTGGGTTGGAGAGTAGGGATGAAAGAGGAGTTGGGGTGAGGGGGTTGGAGAGTAGGGGTGAAAGAGGAGTTGGGGTGAGGGAGGTTGGAGAGTGGGTGTGAAAGAGGAGTTGGGGTGAGGGGGGTTGGAGAGTAGGGGTGAAAGAGGAGTTGGAGTGTGGGGGGATGGAGAGTAGGGGTGAAAGAGGAGTTGGGGTGAGGGGGTTTGGAGAGTAGGGTTGAAAGAGGTGTTGCGGTGAGGGTGTTGGAGAGTAGGGGTGAAAGAGGAGTTGGGGTGAGGGGGTTGGAGAGTAGGGGTGAAAGAGGAGTTGGGGTGAGGGGGGTTGGTGAGTAGGAGTGAAAGAGGAGTTGGGGTGAGAGGTTGGAGAGTAGTTGTGAAAGAGGAGTTGGGGTGAGGGGGTTGGAGAGTAGGGGTGAAAGAGGAGTTGGGGTGAGGGGGGTTGGAGAGTAGGGGTGAAAGAGGAGTTGGGGTGAGGGGGTTGGAGAGTAGGGGTGAAAGAGGAGTTGGGGTGAAGGTGTTGGAGAGCAGGGGTGAAAGAGGAGTTGGGGTGAGGGGGGTGGAGAGTAGGGGTGAAAGAGGAGTTGGGGTGAGGGGGTTTGGAGAGTAGGGGTGAAAGAGGAGTTGAAGTGAGGGGTTTGGAGAGTAGGGGTGAAACAGGAGTTGGGGTGAGGGGGTCGGAGAGTAGGGGTGAAAGAGGAGTTGGGGTGAGGGGGGTTGGAGAGTAGGGGTGAAAGAGGAGTTGGGGTGAGGGGGTTGGAGAGTAGGGGTGAAAGAGGAGTTGGGGTGAGGGGGTTGGAAAGTAGGGGTGAAACAGGAGTTGGGGTGAGGGGGTTGGAGAGGAGGGGTGAAAGAGGAGTTGGGGTGAGGGGGTTGGAGAGTAGGGGTAAAAGAGGAGTTGGGGTGAGGGGGGTTGGAGAGTAGGGGTGAAAGAGGAGTTGGGGTGAGGGTGGTTGGAGAGTAGGGGTGAAAGAGGAGTTGGGGTGAGTAGGTTGGAGAGTGGGGGTGAAAGGAGTTGGGGTGAGGGGGGTTGGAGGGTAGGGGTGAAAGAGGAGTTGCGGTGAGGGGGTTGGAGAGTAGGGGTGAAAGAGGAGTTGGGGTGAGCGGGATTGGACAGTAGGGGTGAAAGAGGAGTTGGGGTGAGGGGGTTGGAGAGTAGGGGTGAAATAGGAGTTGGGGTGAGGGGGGTTGGAGAGTAGGGGTGAAAGAGGAGTTGGGGTGAGGGGTTGGAGAGTAGGGGTGAAAGAGGAGTTGGGGTGAGGGGTGATGGAGAGTAGGGGTGAAAGAGGAGTTGGAGTGAGGGTGGTTGGAGAGCAGGGGTGAAAGGATTTGGGGTGAGGGGGGTTGGAGCGTAGGCGTGAAAGAGGAGTTGGGGTGAGGGGGTTTGGAGAGTAGGGGTGAAAGAGGAGTTGGGGTGAGGTGGTTTGGAGAGTAGGGGTGAAAGAAGAGTTGGGGTGAGGGGGTTGGAGAGTGGGGGTAAAAGAGGAGTTGGGGTGAGGGTGGTTGGAGAGTAGGGGTGAAAGAGGAGTTGGGGTGAGGGGGGTTGGAGAGTAGGGGTGAAAAAGGAGTTGGGGTGAGGGGGTTGGAGAGAAGGGGTGAAAGAGGAGTTGGGGTGAGGGGGTTGGAAAGTAGGGGTGAAACAGGAGTTGGGGTGAGGGGGTTGGAGAGTAGGGGTGAAAGAGGAGTTGGGGTGAGGGGGTTGGAGAGTGGGGGTAAAAGAGGAGTTGGGGTGAGGGGGTTTGGAGAGTAGGGGTGAAAGAGGAGTTGGGGTGAGGGTGGTTGGAGAGTAGGGGTGAAAAAGGAGTTGGGGTGAGGGGGTTGGAGAGAAGGGGTGAAAGAGGAGTTGGGGTGAGGGGGTTGGAAAGTAGGGGTGAAACAGGAGTTGGGGTGAGGGGGTTGGAGAGTCGGGGTGAATGAGGAGTTGGGGTGAGGGGGTTGGAGAGTGGGGGTAAAAGAGGAGTTGGGGTGAGGGGGTTTGGAGAGTTGGGGTGAAAGAGGAGTTGGGGTGAGGGTGGTTGGAGAGTAGGGGTGAAAAAGGAGTTGGGGTGAGGGGGTTGGAGAGAAGGGGTGAAAGAGGAGTTGGGGTGAGGGGGTTGGAAAGTAGGGGTGAAACAGGAGTTGGGGTGAGGGGGTTGGAGAGTAGGGGTGAAAGAGGAGTTGGGGTGAGGGGGTTGGAGAGTGGGGGTAAAAGAGGAGTTGGGGTGAGGGGGTTTGGAGAGTAGGGGTGAAAGAGGAGTTGGGGTGAGGGTGGTTGGAGAGTAGGGGTGAAAGAGGAGTTGGGGTGAGCGGGTTTGGAGAGTAGGGGTGAAAGAGGAGTTGGGGTGAGGGGGGTTGGAGAGTAGGGGTGAAAGAGGAGTTGGGGTGAGGGGGTTGGAGAGTAGGGGTGAAAGAAGAGTTGGGGTGAGGGAGGTTGGAGAGGGTGTGAAAGAGGAGTTGGGGTGAGGGAGGTTGGAGAGTAGGGGTGAAATAAGAGTTGGGCTGAGGGGCGTTGGAGAATAGGAGTGAAAGAGGAGTTGGGGTGAGAGGGTTGGAGAGTAGGGGTGAAAGAGGAGTTGGGGTGAGGGAGGTTGGAGAGTAGGGGTGAAAGAGGAGTTGGGGTGAGAGGTTGGAGAGTAGGGGTGAAAGAGGAGTTGGGGTGAGGGGGTTGAAGAGTAGGGGTGAAAGAGGAGTTGGGGTGAGGGTGGTTGGAGAGTAGGGGTGAAAGAGGAGTTGGGGTGAGGGGGTTGGAGAGCAGGGGTGAAAGAGGAGTTGGGGTGAGGGGGGTGGAGAGTAGGGGTGAAAGAGGAGTTGGGGTGAGGGGAGTTGGAGAGTAGGGGTGAAAGAGGAGTTGAAGTGAGGGGTTTGGAGAGTAGGGGTGAAACAGGAGTTGGGGTGAGGGGGTTGGAGAGTAGGGGTGAAAGAGGAGTTGGGGTGAGGGGGGTTGGAGAGTAGGGGTGAAAGAGGAGTTGGGGTGAGGGGGTTGGAGAGAAGGGGTGAAAGAGGAGTTGGGGTGAGGGGGTTGGAAAGTAGAGGTGAAACAGGAGTTGGGGTGAGGGGGTTGGAGAGTAGGGGTGAAAGAGGAGTTGGGGTGAGGGGGTTGGAGAGTAGGGGTAAAAGAGGAGTTGGGGTGAGGGGGGTTGGAGAGCAGGGGTGAAAGAAGAGTTGGGGTGAGGGTGGTTGGAGAGTTGGGGTGAAAGAGGAGTTGGGGTGAGTAGGTTGGAGAGTAGGGGTGAAAGGAGTTGGGGTGAGGGAGGTTGGAGAGTAGGGGTGAAAGAGGAGTAGGGGTGAGGGGGTTGGAGAGTAGGGGTGAAAGAGGAGTTGGGGTGAGCGGGTTTGGAGAGTAGGGGTGAAAGAGGAGTTGGGGTGAGGGGGGTTGGAGAGTAGGGATGAAAGAGGAGTTGGGGTGAGGGGGTTGGAGAGTAGGGGTGAAAGAGGAGTTGGGGTGAGGGAGGTTGGAGAGTGGGTGTGAAAGAGGAGTTGGGGTGAGGGGGGTTGGAGAGTAGGGGTGAAAGAGGAGTTGGAGTGTGGGGGGATGGAGAGTAGGGGTGAAAGAGGAGTTGGGGTGAGGGGGTTTGGAGAGTAGGGTTGAAAGAGGTGTTGCGGTGAGGGTGTTGGAGAGTAGGGGTGAAAGAGGAGTTGGGGTGAGGGGGTTGGAGAGTAGGGGTGAAAGAGGAGTTGGGGTGAGGGGGGTTGGTGAGTAGGAGTGAAAGAGGAGTTGGGGTGAGAGGTTGGAGAGTAGTTGTGAAAGAGGAGTTGGGGTGAGGGGGTTGGAGAGTAGGGGTGAAAGAGGAGTTGGGGTGAGGGGGGTTGGAGAGTAGGGGTGAAAGAGGAGTTGGGGTGAGGGGGTTGGAGAGTAGGGGTGAAAGAGGAGTTGGGGTGAGGGGGGTTGGAGAGTAGGGGTGAAAGAGGAGTTGGGGTGAGGGGGTTGGAGAGCAGGGGTGAAAGAGGAGTTGATGTGAGGGGGGTGGAGAGTAGGGGTGAAAGAGGAGTTGGGGTGAGGGGGGTTGGAGAGTAGGGGTGAAAGAGGAGTTGAAGTGAGGGGTTTGGAGAGTAGGGGTGAAACAGGAGTTGGGGTGAGGGGGTTGGAGAGTAGGGGTGAAAGAGGAGTTGGGGTGAGGGGGGTTGGAGAGTAGGGGTGAAAGAGGAGTTGGGGTGAGGGGGTTGGAGAGTAGGGGTGAGGGGGTTGGAAAGTAGGGGTGAAACAGGAGTTGGGGTGAGGGGGTTGGAGAGGAGGGGTGAAAGAGGAGTTGGAGTGAGGGGGTTGGAGAGTAGGGGTAAAAGAGGAGTTGGGGTGAGGGGGGTTGGAGAGTAGGGGTGAAAGAGGAGTTGGGGTGAGGGTGGTTGGAGAGTAGGGGTGAAAGAGGAGTTGGGGTGAGTAGGTTAGAGAGTGGGGGTGAAAGGAGTTGGGGTGAGGGGGGTTGGAGGGTAGGGGTGAAAGAGGAGTTGGGGTGAGGGGTTTGGAGAGTAGGGGTGAAAGAGGAGTTGGGGTGAGCGGGATTGGAGAGTCGGGATGAAAGAGGAGTTGGGGTGAGGGGGTTGGAGAGTAGGGGTGAAATAGGAGTTGGGGTGAGGGGGGTTGGAGAGTAGGGGTGAAAGAGGAGTTGGGGTGAGGGGTTGGAGAGTAGGGGTGAAAGAGGAGTTGGGGTGAGGGGTGATGGAGAGTAGGGGTGAAAGAGGAGTTGGAGTGAGGGTGGTTGGAGAGCAGGGGTGAAAGGATTTGGGGTGAGGGGGGTTGGAGCGTAGGCGTGAAAGAGGAGTTGGGGTGAGGGGGTTTGGAGAGTAGGGGTGAAAGAGGAGTTGGGGTGAGGTGGTTTGGAGAGTAGGGGTGAAAGAAGAGTTGGGGTAGGGGGTTGGAGAGAAGGGGTGAAAGAGGAGTTGGGTTGAGGGGTTTGGAGAGTAGGGGTGAAAGAGGATTTGAGGTGAGGAGGTTGGAGAGTAGGGGTGAAAGCAGAGTTGAGGTGAGTGTGGTTGGAGAGTAGGGGTGAAAGAGGAGTTGGGGTGAGGGGGGTTGGAGAGTAGGGGGTGAAAGAGGAGTTGGGGTGAGGGGGTTGGAGAGTCGGGGTGAAAGAGGAGTTGGGGTGAGGGGGGTTGGAGAGTAGGGGTGAAAGAGGAGTTGGGGTGAGCGGGTTTGGAGAGTATGGGTGAAAGAGGAGTTGGGGTGAGGGGGGTTGGAGAGTAGGGGTGAAAGAGGAGTTGGGGTGAGAGGGTTGGAGAGTAGGGGTGAAAGAGGAGTTGGGGTGAGGGAGGTTGGAGAGTAGGGGTGAAAGAGGAGTTGGGGTGAGGGGGTTGGAGAGTAGGGGTGAAATAAGAGTTGGGGTGAGGGGGGTTGGAGAATAGGAGTGAAAGAGGAGTTGGGGTGAGAGGTTGGAGAGTAGGGGTGAAAGAGGAGTTGGGGTGAGGGGGTTGAAGAGTAGGGGTGAAAGAGGAGTTGGGGTGAGGGTGGTTGGAGAGTTGGGGGTGAAAGAGGAGTTGGGTGAGGGGGTTGGAGAGTAGGGGTGAAGGTGTTGGAGAGCAGGGGTGAAAGAGGAGTTGGGGTGAGGGGGGTGGAGAGTAGGGTGAAAGAGGAGTTGGGGTGAGGGGAGTTGGAGAGTAGGGGTGAAAGAGGAGTGGAAGTGAGGGGTTTGGAGAGTAGGGGTGAAACAGGAGTTGGGGTGAGGGGGTTGGAGAGCAGGGGTGAAAGAGGAGTTGGGGTGAGGGTGGGTTGGAGAGTAGGGGTGAAAGAGGAGTTGGGGTGAGGGGGTTGGAGAGAAGGGGTGAAAGAGGAGTTGGGGTGAGGGGGTTGGAAAGTAGGGGTGAAACAGGAGTTGGGGTGAGTAGGTTGGAGAGTAGGGGTGAAAGGAGTTGGGGTGAGGGGGGTTGGAGAGTAGGGGTGAAAGAGGAGTAGGGGTGAGGGGGTTGGAGAGTAGGGGTGAAAGAGGAGTTGGGGTGAGCGGGTTTGGAGAGTAGGGGTGAAAGAGGTGTTGGGGTGAGGGGGGTTGGAGAGTAGGGATGAAAGAGGAGTTGGGGTGAGGGGGTTGGAGAGTAGGGGTGAAAGAGGAGTTGGGGTGAGGGAGGTTGGAGAGTGGGTGTGAAAGAGGAGTTGGGGTGAGGGGGGTTGGAGAGTAGGGGTGAAAGAGGAGTTGGAGTGTGGGGGGATGGAGAGTAGGGGTGAAAGAGGAGTTGGGGTGAGGGGGTTTGGAGAGTAGGGTTGAAAGAGGTGTTGCGGTGAGGGTGTTGGAGAGTAGGGGTGAAAGAGGAGTTGGGGTGAGGGGGTTGGAGAGTAGGGGTGAAAGAGGAGTTGGGGTGAGGGGGGTTGGTGAGTAGGAGTGAAAGAGGAGTTGGGGTGAGAGGTTGGAGAGTAGTTGTGAAAGAGGAGTTGGGGTGAGGGGGTTGGAGAGTAGGGGTGAAAGAGGAGTTGGGGTGAGGGGGGTTGGAGAGTAGGGGTGAAAGAGGAGTTGGGGTGAGGGGGTTGGAGAGTAGGGGTGAAAGAGGAGTTGGGGTGAAGGTGTTGGAGAGCAGGGGTGAAAGAGGAGTTGGGGTGAGGGGGGTGGAGAGTAGGGGTGAAAGAGGAGTTGGGGTGAGGGAGGTTGGAGAGTAGGGGTGAAAGAGGAGTTGGGGTGAGGGGGTTGGAGAGTAGGGGTGAAATAAGAGTTGGGGTGAGGGGGGTTGGAGAATAGGAGTGAAAGAGGAGTTGGGGTGAGAGGTTGGAGAGTAGGGGTGAAAGAGGAGTTGGGGTGAGGGGGTTGAAGAGCAGGGGTGAAAGAGGAGTTGGGGTGAGGGTGGTTGGAGAGTAGGGGTGAAAGAGGAGTTGGGGTGAGGGGGTTGGAGAGTAGGGGTGAAGGTGTTGGAGAGCAGGGGTGAAAGAGGAGTTGGGGTGAGGGGGGTGGAGAGTAGGGGTGAAAGAGGAGTTGGGGTGAGGGAGTTGGAGAGTAGGGGTGAAAGAGGAGTTGAAGTGAGGGGTTTGGAGAGTAGGGGTGAACAGGAGTTGGGGTGAGGGGGTTGGAGAGTAGGGGTGAAAGAGGAGTTGGGGTGAGGGGGGTTGGAGAGTAGGGGTGAAAGAGGAGTTGGGGTGAGGGGGTTGGAGAGAAGGGGTGAAAGAGGAGTTGGGGTGAGGGGGTTGGAAAGTAGGGGTGAAAGAGGAGTTGGGGTGAGGGGGTTGGAGAGTAGGGGTGAAAGAGGAGTTGGGGTGAGGGGTTGGAGAGTAGGGGTAAAAGAGGAGTTGGGGTGAGGGGGGTTGGAGAGCAGGGGTGAAAGAGGAGTTGGGGTGAGGGTGGTTGGAGAGTAGGGGTGAAAGAGGAGTTGGGGTGAGTAGGTTGGAGAGTAGGGGTGAAAGGAGTTGGGGTGAGGGGGGTTGGAGAGTAGGGGTGAAAGAGGTGTAGGGGTGAGGGGGTTGGAGAGTAGGGGTGAAAGAGGAGTTGGGGTGAGCGGGTTTGGAGAGTAGGGGTGAAAGAGGAGTTGGGGTGAGGTGGGTTGGAGAGTAGGGATGAAAGAGGAGTTGGGCTGAGGGGGTTGGAGAGTAGGGGTGAAAGAGGAGTTGGGGTGAGGGAGGTTGGAGAGTGGGTGTGAAAGAGGAGTTGGGGTGAGGGGGGTTGGAGAGTAGGGGTGAAAGAGGAGTTGGAGTGTGGGGGGATGGAGAGTAGGGGTGAAAGAGGAGTTGGGGTGAGGGGGTTTGGAGAGTAGGGTTGAAAGAGGTGTTGCGGTGAGGGTGTTGGAGAGTAGGGGTGAAAGAGGAGTTGGGGTGAGGGGGTTGGAGAGTAGGGGTGAAAGAGGAGTTGGGGTGAGGGGGGTTGGTGAGTAGGAGTGAAAGAGGAGTTGGGGTGAGAGGTTGGAGAGTAGTTGTGAAAGAGGAGTTGGGGTGAGGGGGTTGGAGAGTAGGGGTGAAAGAGGAGTTGGGGTGAGGGGGGTTGGAGAGTAGGGGTGAAAGAGGAGTTGGGGTGAGGGGGTTGGAGAGTAGGGGTGAAAGAGGAGTTGGGGTGAAGGTGTTGGAGAGCAGGGGTGAAAGAGGAGTTGGGGTGAGGGGGGTGGAGAGTAGGGGTGTAAGAGGAGTTGGGGTGAGGGGGGTTGGAGAGTAGGGGTGAAAGAGGAGTTGAAGTGAGGGGTTTGGAGAGTAGGGGTGAAACAGGAGTTGGGGTGAGGGGGTGGAGAGTAGGGGTGAAAGAGGAGTTGGGGTGAGGGGGGTTGGAGAGTAGGGGTGAAAGAGGAGTTGGGGTGAGGGGGTTGGGGAGTAGGGGTGAAAGAGGAGTTGGGGTGAGGGGGTTGGAAAGTAGGGGTGAAACAGGAGTAGTGGGGTGAGGGGGTTGGAGAGGAGGGGTGAAAGAGGAGTTGGGGTGAGGGGGTTGGAGAGTAGGGGTAAAAGAGGAGTTGGGGTGAGGGGGTTGGAGAGTAGGGGTGAAAGAGGAGTTGGGGTGAGGGTGGTTGGAGAGTAGGGGTGAAAGAGGAGTTGGGGTGAGTAGGTTGGAGAGTGGGGGTGAAAGGAGTTGGGGTGAGGGGGGTTGGAGGGTAGGGGTGAAAGAGGAGTTGCGGTGAGGGGGTTGGAGAGCAGGGGTGAAAGGATTTGGGGTGAGGGGGGTTGGAGCGTAGGCGTGAAAGAGGAGTTGGGGTGAGGGGGTTTGGAGAGTAGGGGTGAAAGAGGAGTTGGGGTGAGGTGGTTTGGAGAGTAGGGGTGAAAGAAGAGTTGGGGTGAGGGGGTTGGAGAGTGGGGGTAAAAGAGGAGTTGGGGTGAGGGTGGTTGGAGAGTAGGGGTGAAAGAGGAGTTGGGGTGAGGGGGGTTGGAGAGTAAGGGTGAAAAAGGAGTTGGGGTGAGGGGGTTGGAGAGTGGGGGTAAAAGAGGAGTTGGGGTGAGGGGGTTTGGAGAGTAGGGGTGAAAGTGGAGTTGGGGTGAGGATGGTTGGAGAGTAGGGGTGAAAAAGGAGTTGGGGTGAGGGGGTTGGAGAGAAGGGGTGGAAGAGGAGTTGGGGTGAGGGGGTTGGAAAGTAGGGGTGAAACAGGAGTTGGGGTGAGGGGGTTGGAGAGTAGGGGTGAAAGAGGAGTTGGGGTGAGGGGGTTGGAGAGTGGGGGTAAAAGAGGAGTTGGGGTGAGGGGGTTTGGAGAGTTGGGGTGAAAGAGGAGTTGGGGTGAGGGTGGTTGGAGAGTAGGGGTGAAAAAGGAGTTGGGGTGAGGGGGTTGGAGAGAAGGGGTGAAAGAGGAGTTGGGGTGAGGGGGTTGGAAAGTAGGGGTGAAACAGGAGTTGGGGTGAGGGGGTTGGAGAGTAGGGGTGAAAGAGGAGTTGGGGTGAGGGGGTTGGAGAGTGGGGGTAAAAGAGGAGTTGGGGTGAGGGGGTTTGGAGAGTAGGGGTGAAAGAGGAGTTGGGGTGAGGGTGGTTGGAGAGTAGGGGTGAAATAAGAGTTGGGGTGAGGGGGGTTGGAGAATAGGAGTGAAAGAGGAGTTGGGGTGAGAGGTTGGAGAGTAGGGGTGAAAGAGGAGTTGGGGTGAGGGGGTTGAAGAGTAGGGGTGAAAGAGGAGTTGGGGTGAGGGTGGTTGGAGAGTAGGGGTGAAGAGGAGTTGGGGTGAGGGGGTTGGAGAGTAGGGGTGAAGGTGTTGGAGAGCAGGGGTGAAAGAGGAGTTGGGGTGAGGGGGGTGGAGAGTAGGGGTGAAAGAGGAGTTGGGGTGAGGGGAGTTGGAGAGTAGGGGTGAAAGAGGAGTTGAAGTGAGGGGTTTGGAGAGTAGGGGTGAAACAGGAGTTGGGGTGAGGGGGTTGTAGAGTAGGGGTGAAAGAGGAGTTGGGGTGAGGGGGGTTGGAGAGTAGGGGTGAAAGAGGAGTTGGGGTAAGGGGGTTGGAGAGAAGGGGTGAAAGAGGAGTTGGGGTGAGGGGGTTGGAAAGTAGGGGTGAAACAGGAGTTGGGGTGAGGGGGTTGGAGAGTAGGGGTGAAAGAGGAGTTGGGGTGAGGGGGTTGGAGAGTCGGGGTAAAAGAGGAGTTGGGGTGAGGGGGGTTGGAGAGCAGGGGTGAAAGAGGAGTTGGGGTGAGGGTGGTTGGAGAGTAGGGGTGAAAGAGGAGTTGGGGTGAGTAGGTTGGAGAGTAGGGGTGAAAGTAGTTGGGGTGAGGGGGGTTGGAGAGTAGGGGTGAAAGAGGAGTTGGGGTGAGGGGGGTTGGAGAGTAGGGATGAAAGAGGAGTTGGGGTGAGGGGGTTGGAGAGTAGGGGTGAAAGAGGAGTTGGGGTGAGGGAGGTTGGAGAGTGGGTGTGAAAGAGGAGTTGGGGTGAGGGGGGTTGGAGAGTAGGGGTGAAAGAGGAGTTGGAGTGTGGGGGATGGAGAGTAGGGGTGAAAGAGGAGTTGGGGTGAGGGGGTTTGGAGAGTAGGGTTGAAAGAGGTGTTGCGGTGAGGGTGTTGGAGAGTAGGGGTGAAAGAGGAGTTGGGGTGAGGGGGTTGGAGAGTAGGGGTGAAAGAGGAGTTGGGGTGAGGGGGGTTGGTGAGTAGGAGTGAAAGAGGAGTTGGGGTGAGAGGTTGGAGAGTAGTTGTGAAAGAGGAGTTGGGGTGAGGGGGTTGGAGAGTAGGGGTGAAAGAGGAGTTGGGGTGAGGGGGGTTGGAGAGTAGGGGTGAAAGAGGAGTTGGGGTGAGGGGGTTGGAGAGTAGGGGTGAAAGAGGAGTTGGGGTGAGGGGGGTTGGAGAGTAGGGGTGAAAGAGGAGTTGGGGTGAGGGGGTTGGAGAGCAGGGGTGAAAGAGGAGTTGATGTGAGGGGGGTGGAGAGTAGGGGTGAAAGAGGAGTTGGGGTGAGGGGGGTTGGAGAGTAGGGGTGAAAGAGGAGTTGAAGTGAGGGGTTTGGAGAGTAGGGGTGAAACAGGAGTTGGGGTGAGGGGGTTGGAGAGTAGGGGTGAAAGAGGAGTTGGGTCGAGGGGGGTTGGAGAGTAGGGGTGAAAGAGGAGTTGGGGTGAGGGGGTTGGAGAGTAGGGGTGAAAGAGGAGTTGGGGTGAGGGGGTTGGAAAGTAGGGGTGAAACAGGAGTTGGGGTGAGGGGGTTGGAGAGGAGGGGTGAAAGAGGAGTTGGGGTGAGGGGGTTGGAGAGTAGGGGTAAAAGAGGAGTTGGGGTGAGGGGGGTTGGAGAGTAGGGGTGAAAGAGGAGTTGGGGTGAGGGTGGTTGGAGAGTAGGGGTGAAATAGGAGTTGGGGTGAGTAGGTTGGAGAGTGGGGGTGAAAGGAGTTGGGGTGAGGGGGGTTGGAGGGTAGGGGTGAAAGAGGAGTTGGGGTGAGGGGGTTGGAGAGTAGGGGTGAAAGAGGAGTTGGGGTGAGCGGGATTGGAGAGTCGGGGTGAAAGAGGAGTTGGGGTGAGGGGGTTGGAGAGTAGGGGTGAAATAGGAGTTGGGGTGAGGGGGGTTGGAGAGTAGGGGTGAAAGAGGAGTTGGGGTGAGGGGTTGGAGAGTAGGGGGTGAAAGAGGAGTTGGGGTGAGGGGTGATGGAGAGTAGGGGTGAAAGAGGAGTTGGAGTGAGGGTGGTTGGAGAGCAGGGGTGAAAGGATTTGGGGTGAGGGGGGTTGGAGCGTAGGCGTGAAAGAGGAGTTGTGGTGAGGGGGTTTGGAGAGTAGCGGTGAAAGAGGAGTTGGGGTGAGGTGGTTTGGAGAGTAGGGGTGAAAGAAGAGTTGGGGTAGGGGGTTGGAGAGAAGGGGTGAAAGAGGAGTTGGGTTGAGGGATTTGGAGAGTAGGGGTGAAAGAGGATTTGAGGTGAGGAGGTTGGAGAGTAGGGGTGAAAGCGGAGTTGAGGTGAGTGTGGTTGGAGAGTAGGGGTGAAAGAGGAGTTGGGGTGAGGGGGGTTGGAGAGTAGGGGTGAAAGAGGAGTTGGGGTGAGGGGGTTGGAGAGTCGGGGTGAAAGAGGAGTTGGGGTGAGGGGGTGCTGGAGAGCAGGGGTGAAAGAGGAGTTGGGGTGAGGGGTTTGGAGAGTAGGGGTGAAAGAGGAGTGGGGGTGAGGGGAGTTGGAGAGTAGGGGTGATATAGGACTTGGGGTGAGGGAGGTTGGAGAGTGGGTGTGAAAGAGGAGTTGGGGTGAGGGGGGTTGGAGAGTAGGGGTGAAAGAGGAGTTGGAGTGTGGGGGGTTGGAGAGCAGGGGTGAAAGAGGAGTTGGGGTGAGGGGGTTTGGAGAGTAGGGGTGAAAGAGGTGTTGCGGTGAGGGGGTTGGAGAGTAGGGGTGAAAGAGGAGTTGGGGTGAGGGGGTTGGAGAGTAGGGGTGAAAGAGGAGTTGGGGTGAGGGGGGTTGGAGAGTAGGAGTGAAAGAGGAGTTGGGGTGAGGGGGTTGGAGAGCAGGGTTGAAAGAGGAGTTGGGGGTGAGGGTTTTGGAGAGCAGGGGTGAAAGAGGAGTTGAGGTGAGGGGTTGGAGAGTAGGGGTGAAATAGGAGTTGGGGTGAGGGGGGTTGGAGAGTAGGGGTGAAAGAGGAGTTGGGGTGAGGGGGTTGGAGAGTAGGGGTGAAATAGGAGTTGGGGTGAGGGGGGTTGGAGAGTAGGGGTGAAAGAGGAGTTGGGGTGAGGGGTTGGAGAGTAGGGGTGAAAGAGGAGTTGGGGTGAGGGGTGATGGAGAGTAGGGGTGAAAGAGGAGTTGGAGTGAGGGTGGTTGGAGAGCAGGGGTGAAAGGATTTGGGGTGAGGGGGGTTGGAGCGTAGGCGTGAAAGAGGAGTTGGGGTGAGGGGGTTTGGAGAGTAGGAGTGAAAGAGGAGTTGGGGTGAGGTGGTTTGGAGAGTAGGGGTGAAAGAAGAGTTGGGGTAGGTGGTTGGAGAGAAGGGGTGAAAGAGGAGTTGGGTTGAGGGGTTTGGAGAGTAGGGGTGAAAGAGGATTTGAGGTGAGGAGGTTGGAGAGTAGGGGTGAAAGCGGAGTTGAGGTGAGTGTGGTTGGAGAGTAGGGGTGAAAGAGGAGTTGGGGTGAGGGGGGTTGGAGAGTAGGGGTGTAAGAGGAGTTGGGGTGAGGGGGTTGGAGAGTAGGGGTGAAAGAGGAGTTGGGGTGAGGGGGTGCTGGAGAGCAGGTGTGAAAGGGGAGTTGGGGTGAGGGGTTTGGAGAGTAGGGGTGAAAGAGGAGTGGGGGTGAGGGGAGTTGGAGAGTAGGGGTGATATAGGACTTGGGGTGAGGGAGGTTGGAGAGTGGGTGTGAAAGAGGAGTTGGGGTGAGGGGGGTTGGAGAGTAGGGGTGAAAGAGGAGTTGGAGTGTGGGGGGTTGGAGAGCAGGGGTGAAAGAGGAGTTGGGGTGAGGGGGTTTGGAGAGTAGGGGTGAAAGAGGAGTTGGGGTGAGGGGGTTGGAGGGTAGGGGTGAAAGAGGAGTTGGGGTGAGGGGGGTTGGAGAGTAGGAGTGAAAGAGGAGTTGGGGTGAGGGGGTTGGAGAGTGGCGGTGAAAGAGGAGTTGGGGTGTGGGGGGGATTGGAGAGTAGCGGTGAAAGAGGAGTTGGGGTGAGGGGGTTGGAGAGCAGGGTTGAAAGAGGAGTTGAGGTGAGGGGTTGGAGAGTAGGGGTGAAAGCGGTGTTGAGGTGAGGGGGGTTGGAGAGTAGGGGTGAAAGAGGAGTTGGGGTGAGGGGGGTTGGAGAGTAGGGGTGAAAGAGGAGTTGGGGTGAGGGGGTTGGAGAGTAGGGGTGAAAGAGGAGTTGGGGTGAGGGGTTGGAGAGTGTGGGTAAAAGAGGAGTTGGTGTGAGGGGGGTTGGAGAGTAGGGGTGAAAGAGGAGTTGGGATGAGGGGGGTTCGAGAGTAGGGGTGAAAGTGGTGTTGGGGTGAGGGGGCTTGGAGAGTACGGGTGAAAGAGCAGTTGGGGTGAGGGGGGTTGGAGAGTAGGGGTGAAAGAGGAGTTGGGGCAAGGGGGTTGGAGAGTAGGGGTGAAAGAGGAGTTGGGGAGAGGGAGGTTGGAGAGTGGGTGTGAAAGAGGTGTTGGGGTGAGGGGGGTTGGAGAGTAGGGGTGAAAGAGGAGTTGGGGTGTGGGGGGTTGGAGAGTAGGGGTGAAAGAGGAGTTGGGGTGAGGGGGTTTGGAGAGAAGGGGTGAAAGAGGTGTTGCGGTGAGGGGGTTGGAGAGTCGGGGTAAAAGAGGAGTTGGGGTGAGGGGGTTGGAGAGTAGGGGTGAAAGAGGAGTTGGGGTGAGGGGGGTTGGAGTGTAGGAGTGAAAGAGGAGTTGGGGTGAGGGGGTTGGAGAGTAGGGGTGAAAGAGGAGTTGGGGTGAGGGGGGTTGGAGAGTAGCGGTAAATGAGGAGTTGGGGTGAGGGTGTTGGAGAGCAGGGGTGAAAGAGGAGTTGGGGTGAGGGGGGTGGAGAGTAGGGGTGAAAGAGGAGTTGGGGTGAGGGGGGTTGAAGAGTAGGGGTGAAAGAGGAGTTGGGGTGAAGGTGTTGGAGAGCAGGGGTGAAAGAGGAGTTGGGGTGACGGGAGTTGGAGAGTAGGGGTGAAAGAGGAATTGGGGTGAGGGGAGTTGGAGAGTAGGGGTGAAAGAGGAGTTTGGGTGAGGATGGTTGGAGAGTAGGGGTGAAAGAGGAGTTGGGGTGAGGAGGTTGGAGAGTAGGGGTGCAAGTAGTTGGGGTGAGGGGGTTTGGAGAGTAGGGGTTAATAGAGGAGATGGGGTGAAGGTGTTGGAGAGCAGGGGTGAAAGAGGAGTTGTGGTGAGGGGGGTTGGAGAGTAGGGGTGAAAGAGGATTTGGGGTGAGGGGGATGGAGAGTAGGGGTGAAAGAGGAGTTGGTGTGAGGGGGTTGGAAAGTAGGGGTGAAAGAGGAGTTGGGGTGAGGGGGTTGGAGAGTAGTGGTGAAAGAGGAGTTGGGGTGAGGGGGTTGGAGAGTAGGGGTGAAACAGGAGTTGGGGTGAGGGGGGTTGGAGAGTAGGGGTGAAAGAGGAGTTGGGGTGAGGGTAGTTGGAGAGTAGGGGTGAAAGAGGAGTTGGGGTGAGTAGGTTGGAGAGTAGGGGTGAAAGGAGTTGGGGTGAGGGGGGATTGAGAGTAGGGGTGAAAGAGGAGTTGGGGTGAGGGGGTTGGAGAGTAGGGGTGAAAGAGGAGTTGGGGTGAGCGGGGTTGGGGAGTAGGGGTGAAAGAGGAGTTGGGGTGCGGGGGTTGGAGAGTAGGGGTGACAGAGGAGTTGGGGTGAGGGGTTGGAGAGTAGGGGTGAAAGAGGAGTTGGGGTGAGGGGGGTTGGAGAGTAGGGGTGAAAGAGGAGTTGGGGTGAGGGGGTTGGAGAGTAGGGGTGAAATAGGAGTTGGGGTGAGGGGGTTGGAGAGTAGGGGTGAAAGAGGAGTTGGAGTGAGGGTGGTTGGAGAGTAGGGGTGAAAGGAGTTGGGGTGAGGGGGGTTGGAGAGTAGGGGTGAAAGAGGGGTTGGGGTGAGGGGGGTTGGCGAGTAGGGGTGAAAGAGGAGTTGGGGTGAGGGGGTTTGGAGAGTAGGGGTGAAAGAGGAGTTGTGGTAGGGGGTTGGAGAGTAGGGGTGAAAGAGGAGTTGGGGTGAGGGGGGTTGCAGCGTAGGGGTGAAAGAGGGGTTGGGGTGGGGGGGGTTGGAGAGTAGGGGTGAAAGAGGAGTTGAGGTGAGGGGGGTTGCAGCGTAGGGGTGAAAGAGGGGTTGGGGTGAGGGGGGTTGGAGAGGAGGGGTGAAAGAGGAGTTGGGGTGAGGGGGTTTGGAGAGTAGGGGTGAAAGAGGAGTTGGGGTGGGGGGTTGGAGAGAAGGGGTGAAAGAGGAGTTGGGTTGAGGGGTTTGGAGAGTAGGGGTGAAAGAGGAGTTGAGGTGAGGAGGTTGGAGAGTAGGGGTGAAAGCGGAGTTGAGGTGAGTGGGGTTGGAGAGTAGGGGTGAAAGAGGAGTTGGGGTGAGGGGGGTTGGAGAGTAGGAGTGAAAGAGGAGTTGGGGTGAGGGGGTTGGAGAGTAGGGGTGAAAGAGGAGTGGGGGTGAGGGGAGTTGGAGAGTAGGGGTGAAATAGGAGTTGGGGTGAGGGGTGTTGGCGAGTAGGGGTGAAAGAGGAGTGGGGGTGAGGGGAGTTGGAGAGTAGGGGTGAAATAGGAGTTGGGGTGAGGGGGTGCTGGAGAGCAGGCGTGAAAGAGGAGTTGGGGTGAGGGGTTTGGAGAGTAGGGGTGAAAGAGAAGTTGGGGTGAGGGGGGTTCGAGAGTAGGGGTGAAAGAGGTGTTGGGGTGAGGGGGCTTGGAGAGTAGGGGTGAAAGAGGAGTTGGGGTGAGGGGGGTTGGAGAGTAGGGGTGAAAGAGGAGTTGGGGTGAGGGGGTTGGAGAGTAAGGGTGAAAGAGGAGTTGGGGTGAGGGAGGTTGGAGAGTAGGGGTGAAACAGGAGTTGGGATGAGGGGGTTTGGAGAGTAGGGGTGAAAGAGGAGTTGGGGTAGGGGGTTGGAGAGTAGGGGTGAAAGAGGAGTTGGGGTGAGGAGGTTGGAGAGTAGGGGTGCAAGTAGTTGGGGTGAGGGGGTTTGGAGAGTAGGGGTTAATAGAGGAGATGGGGTGAAGGTGTTGGAGAGCAGGGGTGAAAGAGGAGTTGTGGTGAGGGGGGTTGGAGAGTAGGGGTGAAAGAGGATTTGGGGTGAGGGGGATGGAGAGTAGGGGTGAAAGAGGAGTTGGTGTGAGGGGGTTGGAAAGTAGGGGTGAAAGAGGAGTTGGGGTGAGGGGGTTGGAGAGTAGTGGTGAAAGAGGAGTTGGGGTGAGGGGGTTGGAGAGTAGGGGTGAAACAGGAGTTGGGGTGAGGGGGGTTGGAGAGTAGGGGTGAAAGAGGAGTTGGGGTGAGGGTAGTTGGAGAGTAGGGGTGAAAGAGGAGTTGGGGTGAGTAGGTTGGAGAGTAGGGGTGAAAGGAGTTGGGGTGAGGGGGATAGAGAGTAGGGGTGAAAGAGGAGTTGGGGTGAGGGGGTTGGAGAGTCGGGGTGAAAGAGGAGTTGGGGTGAGCGGGGTTGGAGAGTAGGGGTGAAAGAGGAGTTGGGGTGCGGGGGTTGGAGAGTAGGGGTGACAGAGGAGTTGGGGTGAGGGGTTGGAGAGTAGGGGTGAAAGAGGAGTTGGGGTGAGGGGGGTTGGAGAGTAGGGGTGAAAGAGGAGTTGGGGTGAGGGGGTTGGAGAGTAGGGGTGAAACAGGAGTTGGGGTGAGGGGGGTTGGAGAGTAGGGGTGAAAGAGGAGTTGGGGTGCGGGGGTTGGACAGTAGGGGTGACAGAGGAGTTGGGGTGAGGGGTTGGAGAGTAGGGGTGAAAGAGGAGTTGGGGTGAGGGGGTTTGGAGAGTAGGGGTGAAAGAGGAGTTGTGGTAGGGGGTTGGAGAGAAGGGGTGAAAGAGGAGTTGGGGTGAGGTGTTTGGAGAGTAGGGGTGAAAGAGGAGTTGAGGTGAGGGGGTTGGAGAGTAGGGGTGAAAGCGGAGTTGAGGTGAGGGGGGTTGGAGAGTAGGGGTGAAAGAGGAGTTGGGGTGAGGGGGGTTGGAGAGTAGGGGTGAAAGAGGACTTGGGGTGAGGGGGTTGGAGAGTAGGGGTGAAAGAGGAGTTGGGGGGAGGGGTTGGAGAGTGTGGGTGAAAGAGGAGTTGGGGTGAGGGGGGTTGGAGAGTAGGGGTGAAAGAGGAGTTGGGGTGAGGGGGGTTGCAGCGTAGGGGTGAAAGAGGGGTTGGGGTGAGGGGGGTTGGAGAGCAGGGGTGAAAGAGGAGTTGGGGTGAGGGGGTTTGGAGAGTAGGGGTGAAAGAGGAGTTGGGGTGGGGGGTTGGAGAGAAGGGGTGAAAGAGGAGTTGGGTTGAGGGGTTTGGAGAGTAGGGGTGAAAGAGGAGTTGAGGTGAGGAGGTTGGAGAGTAGGGGTGAAAGCGGAGTTGAGGTGAGTGGGGTTGGAGAGTAGGGGTGAAAGAGGAGTTGGGGTGAGGGGGGTTGGAGAGTAGGAGTGACAGAGGAGCTGGGGTGAGGGGGTTGGAGAGTAGGGGTGAAAGAGGAGTGGGGGTGAGGGGAGTTGGAGAGTAGGGGTGAAATAGGAGTTGGGGTGAGGGGTGTTGGCGAGCAGGGGTGAAAGAGGAGTTGGGGTGAGGGGGTGCTGGAGAGCAGGCGTGAAAGAGGAGTTGGGGTGAGGGGTTTGGAGAGTAGGGGTGAAAGAGAAGTTGGGGTGAGGGGGGTTCGAGAGTAGGGGTGAAAGAGGAGTTGGGGTGAGGGGGCTTGGAGAGTAGGGGTGAAAGAGGAGTTGGAGTGTGGGGGGTTGGAGAGTAGGGGTGAAAGAGGAGTTGGGGTGAGGGGGGTTGGAGAGTAGGGGTGAAAGAGGAGTTGGGGTTAGGGGGTTGGAGAGTAGGGGTGAAACAGGAGTTGGGGTGAGGGGGGTTGGAGAGTAGGGGTGACAGAGGAGTTGGGGTGAGGGTAGTTGGAGAGTAGGGGTGAAAGAGGAGTTGGGGTGAGCAGGTTGGAGAGTAGGGGTGAAAGGAGTTGGGGTGAGGGGGGATTGAGAGTAGGGGTGAAAGAGGAGTTGGGGTGAGGGGGTTGGAGAGTAGGGGTGAAAGAGGAGCTGGGGTGAGCGGGGTTGGAGAGTAGGGGTGAAAGAGGAGTTGGGGTGTGGGGGTTGGAGAGTAGGGGTGACAGAGGAGTTGGGGTGAGGGGTTGGAGAGTAGGGGTGAAAGAGGAGTTGGGGTGAGGGGGGTTGGAGAGTAGGGGTGAAAGAGGAGTTGGGGTGAGGGGGTTGGAGAGTAGGGGTGAAATAGGAGTTGGGGTGAGGGGGTTGGAGAGTAGGGGTGAAAGAGGAGTTGGAGTGAGGGTGGTTGGTGAGTAGGGGTGAAAGGAGTTGGGGTGAGGGGGGTTGGAGAGTAGGGGTGAAAGAGGGGTTGGGGTGAGGGGGGTTGGAGAGTAGGGGTGAAAGAGGAGTTGGGGTGAGGGGGTTTGGAGAGTAGGGGTGAAAGAGGAGTTGTGGTAGGGGGTTGGAGAGAAGGGGTGAAAGAGGAGTTGGGGTGAGGTGTTTGGAGAGTAGGGGTGAAAGAGGAGTTGAGGTGAGGGGGTTGGAGAGTAGGGGTGAAAGCGGAGTTGAGGTGAGGGGTGTTGGAGAGTAGGGGTGAAAGAGGAGTTGGGGTGAGGGGGGTTGGAGAGTAGGGGTGAAAGAGGACTTGGGGTGAGGGGGTTGGAGAGTAGGGGTGAAAGAGGAGTTGGGGGGAGAGGTTGGAGAGTGTGGGTGAAAGAGGAGTTGGGGTGAGGGGGGTTGGAGAGTAGGGGTGAAAGAGGAGTTGGGGTGAGGGGGGTTGCAGCGTAGGGGTGAAAGAGGGGTTGGGGTGAGGGGGGTTTGAGAGTAGGGGTGAAAGAGGAGTTGGGGTGAGGGGGTTTGGAGAGTAGGGGTGAAAGAGGAGTTGGGGTGGGGGGTTGGAGAGAAGGGGTGAAAGAGGAGTTGGGTTGAGGGGTTTGGAGAGTAGGGGTGAAAGAGGAGTTGAGGTGAGGAGGTTGGAGAGTAGGGGTGAAAGCGGAGTTGAGGTGAGTGGGGTTGGAGAGTAGGGGTGAAAGAGGAGTTGGGGTGAGGGGGGTTGGAGAGTAGGAGTGAAAGAGGAGTTGGGGTGAGGGGGTTGGAGAGTAGGGGTGAAAGAGGAGTGGGGGTGAGGGGAGTTGGAGAGTAGGGGTGAAATAGGAGTTGGGGTGAGGGGTGTTGGCGAGTAGGGGTGAAAGAGGAGTTGGGGTGAGGGGGTGCTGGAGAGCAGGCGTGAAAGAGGAGTTGGGGTGAGGGGTTTGGAGAGTAGGGGTGAAAGAGAAGTTGGGGTGAGGGGGGTTCGAGAGTAGGGGTGAAAGAGCTGTTGGGGTGAGGGGGCTTGGAGAGTAGGGGTGAAAGAGGAGTTGGGGTGAGGGGGGTTGGAGAGTAGGGGTGAAAGAGGAGTTGGGGTGAGGGGGTTGGAGAGTAAGGGTGAAAGAGGAGTTGGGGTGAGGGAGGTTGGAGAGTGGGTATGAAAGATGAGTTGGGGTGAGGGGGCTTGGAGAGTAGGGGTGAAAGAGGAGTTGGAGTGTGGGGGGTTGGAGAGTAGGGGTGAAAGAGGAGTTGGGGTGAGGGGGTTTGGAGAGTAGGGGTGAAAGAGGTGTTGCGGTGAGGGGGTTGGAGAGTAGGGGTGAAAGAGGAGTTGGGGTGAGGGGGTTGGAGAGTAGGGGTGAAAGAGGAGTTGGGGTGAGGGGGGTTGGAGAGTAGGAGTGAAAGAGGAGTTGGGGTGAGGGGGTTGGAGAGTAGGGGTGAAAGAGGAGTTGGGGTGAGGGGGGTCGGAGAGCAGCGGTGAAAGAGGAGTTGGGGTGAGGGCGTTGGAGAGCAGGGGTGAAAGAGGAGTTGGGGTGAGGGTTTTGGAGAGTAGGGGTGAAAGAGGAGTTGAGGTGAGGGGGTTGGAGAGTAGGGGTGAAAGCGGAGTTGGGGTGAGGGGGGTTGGAGAGTAGGGGTGAAAGAGGAGTTGGGGTGAGGGGGTTGGAGAGTAGGGGTGAAAGAGGAGTTGGGGTGTGGGGGGGATTGGAGAGTAGCGGTGAAAGAGGAGTTGGGGTGAGGGGGTTGGAGAGCAGGGGTGAAAGAGGAGTTGGGGTGAGGGGGTTGGAGAGTAGGGGTGAAAGCGGAGTTGAGGTGAGGGGGGTTGGAGAGTGGGGGTGAAAGAGGAGGTGGGGTGAGGGGGGTTGGAGAGTAGGGGTGAAAGAGGAGTTGGGGTGAGGGGGTTGGAGAGTAGGGGTGAAAGAGGAGTTGGGGTGAGGGGTTGGAGAGTGTGGGTAAAAGAGGAGTTGGTGTGAGGGGGGTTGGAGAGTAGGGGTGAAAGAGGAGTTGGGGTGAGGGGGGTTCGAGAGTAGGGGTGAAAGAGGTGTTGGGGTGAGGGGGCTTGGAGAGTACGGGTGAAAGAGCAGTTGGGGTGAGGGGGGTTGGAGAGTAGGGGTGAAAGAGGAGTTGGGGCGAGGGGGTTGGAGAGTAGGGGTGAAAGAGGAGTTGGGGTGAGGGAGGTTGGAGAGTGGGTGTGAAAGAGGTGTTGGGGTGAGGGGGGTTGGAGAGTAGGGGTGAACGAGGAGTTGGGGTGTGGGGGGTTGGAGAGTAGGGGTGAAAGAGGAGTTGGGGTGAGGGGGTTTGGAGAGAAGGGGTGAAAGAGGTGTTGCGGTGAGGGGGTTGGAGAGTAGGGGTGAAAGAGGAGTTGGGGTGAGGGGGTTGGAGAGTAGGGGTGAAAGAGGAGTTGGGGTGAGGGGGGTTGGAGTGCAGGGGTGAAAGAGGAGTTGGGGTGAGGGGGTTGGAGAGTAGGGGTGAAAGAGGAGTTGGGGTGAGGGGGGTTGGAGAGTAGCGGTGAAAGAGGAGTTGGGGTGAGGGGGTTGGAGAGCAGGGGTGAAAGAGGAGTTGGGGTGAGGGGGTGGAGAGTAGGGGTGAAAGAGGAGTTGGGGTGAGGGGGGTTGAAGAGTAGGGGTGAAAGAGGAGTTGGGGTGAAGTTGTTGGAGAGCAGGGGTGAAAGAGGAGTTGGGGTGAGAGGAGTGGAGAGCAGGAGTGAAAGAGGAGTTGGGGTGACGGGAGTTGGAGAGTAGGGGTGAAAGAGGAATTGGGGTGAGGGGCGTTGGAGAGTAGGGGTGAAAGAGGAGTTGGGGTGAGGATGGTTGGAGAGTAGGGGTGAAAGAGGAGTTGGGGTGAGGAGGTTGGAGAGTAGGGGTGCAAGGAGTTGGGGTGAGGGGTTTTGGAGAGTAGGGGTTAATAGAGGAGATGGGGTGAAGGTGTTGGAGAGCAGGGGTGAAAGAGGAGCTGTGGTGAGGGGGGTTGGAAAGTAGTGGTGAAAGAGGAGTTGGGGTGAGGGGGTTGGAGAGTAGGGGTGAAACAGGAGTTGGGGTGAGGGGGGTTGGAGAGTAGGGGTGAAAGAGGAGTTGTGGTGAGGGTAGTTGGAGAGTAGGGGTGAAAGAGGAGTTGGGGTGAGTAGGTTGGAGAGTAGGGGTGAAAGGAGTTGGGGTGAGGGGGGATTGAGAGTAGGGGTGAAAGAGGAGTTGGGGTGAGGGGGTTGGAGAGTAGGGGTGAAAGAGGAGTTGGGGTGAGCGGGATTGGAGAGTAGGGGTGAAAGAGGAGTTGGGGTGCGGGGGTTGGAGAGTAGGGGTGACAGAGGAGTTGGGGTGAGGGGTTGGAGAGTAGGGGTGAAAGAGGAGTTGGGGTGAGGGGGGTTGGAGAGTAGGGGTGAAAGAGGAGTTCGGGTGAGGGGGTTGGAAAGTAGGGGTGAAATAGGAGTTGGGGTGAGGGGGTTGGAGAGTAGGGGTGAAAGAGGAGTTGGAGTGAGGGTGGTTGGAGAGTAGGGGTGAAAGGAGTTGGGGTGAGGGGGGTTGGAGAGTAGGGGTGAAAGAGGGGTTGGGGTGAGGGGGGTTGGAGAGTAGGGGTGAAAGAGGAGTTGGGGTGAGGGGGTTTGGAGAGTAGTGGTGAAAGAGGAGTTGTGGTAGGGGGTTGGAGAGAAGGGGTGAAAGAGGAGTTGGGGTGAGGGGTTTGGAGAGTAGTGGTGAAAGAGGAGTTGAGGTGAGGGGGTTGCAGAGTAGGGGTGAAAGCGGAGTTGAGGTGAGGGGGGTTGGAGAGTCGGGGTGAAAGAGGAGTTGGGGTGAGGGGGGTTGGAGAGTAGGGGTGAAAGAGGACTTGGGGGTGAGGGGGTTGGAGTGTAGGGGTGAAAGAGGAGTTGGGGGGAGGGGGTTGGAGAGTGTGGGTGAAAGAGGAGTTGGGGTGAGGGGGGTTGGAGAGCAGGGGTGAAAGAGGAGTTGGGGTGAGGGGGGTTGGAGAGCAGGGGTGAAAGAGGAGTTGGGGTGAGGGGGGTTGGAGAGTAGGGGAGAAACAGGAGTTGGGGTGAGGGGGTTTGGAGAGTAGGGGGTGAAAGAGGAGTTGGGGTAGGGGGGTTGAGAGAAGGGGTGAAAGAGGAGTTGTGTTGAGGGGTTTGGAGAGTAGGGTGTGAAAGAGGAGTTGAGGTGAGGAGGTTGGAGAATAGGGGTGAAAGCGGAGTTGAGGTGAGTGGGGTTGGAGAGTAGGGGTGAAAGAGGAGTTGGGGTGAGGGGGGTTGGAGAGTAGGGGTGAAAGAGGAGTTGGGGTGAGGGGGTTGGAGAGTAGGGGTGAAAGAGGAGTTGGGGTGAGGGGTTGGAGAGTGTGGGTGAAAGAGGAGTTGCGGTGAGGGGGGTTGGAGAGTAGGGGTGAAAGAGGAGTGGGGTTGAGGGGAGTTGGAGAGTTGGGGTGAATAGGAGTTGGGGTGAGGGGTGTTGGCGAGTAGGGGTGAAAGAGGAGTTGGGGTGAGGGGGTGCTGGAGAGCAGGCGTGAAAGAGGAGTTGGAGTGAGGGGTTTGGAGAGTATAGGTGAAAGAGGAGTTGGGGTGAGGGGGATTCGAGAGTAGGGGTGAAAGAGGTGGTTGGGGTGAGGGGGCTTGGAGAGTAGAGGTGAAAGAGGAGTTGGGGTGAGGGGGTTGGAGAGTAAGGGTGAAAGAGGAGTTGGGGTGAGGGAGGTTGGAGAGTGGGTGTGAAAGAGGAGTTGGGGTGAGGGGGGATGGAGAGGTAGGGGTGAAAGAGGAGTTGGAGTGTGGGGGGTTGGAGAGTAGGGGTGAAAGAGGAGTTGGGGTGAGGGGGTTTGGAGAGTAGGGGTGAAAGAGGTGTTGCGGTGAGGGGGTTGGAGAGTAGGGGTGAAAGAGGAGTTGGGGGTGAGGGGGTTGGAGAGTAGGGGTGAAAGAGGAGTTGGGGTGAGGGGGGTTGGAGAGTAGGAGTGAAAGAGGAGTTGGGGTGAGGGGGTTGGAGAGCAGGGGTGAAAGAGGAGTTGGGGTGAGGGGGGGTTGGAGAGTAGCGGTGAAAGAGGAGTTGAGGTGAGGGCGTTGGAGAGCAGGGGTGAAAGAGGAGTTGGGGTGAGGGTTTTGGAGAGTAGGGGTGAAAGAGGAGTTGAGGTGAGGGGGTTGGAGAGTAGGGGTGAAAGCGGAGTTGGGGGTGAGGGGGTTGGAGAGTAGGGGTGAAAGAGGAGTTGGGGTGAGGGGTTGGAGAGTGTGGGTAAAAGAGGAGTTGGGGTGAGGGGGGTTGGAGAGTAGGGGTGAAAGAGGAGTTGGGGTGAGGGGGGTTCGAGAGTAGGGGTGAAAGAGGTGTTGGGGTGAGGGGGCTTGGAGAGTAGGGGTGAAAGAGCAGTTGGGGTGAGGGGGGTTGAAGAGTAGGGGTGAAAGAGGAGTTGGGGTGAGGGTGTTGGAGAGTAGGGGTGAAAGAGGAGTTGGGGTGAGGGGGGTTAGAGAGTAGGGGTGAAAGAGGAGTTGGGGTGTGGGGGGTTGGAGAGTAGGGGTGAAAGAGGAGTTGGGGTGAGGGGGTTTGGAGAGTAGGGGTGAAAGAAGTGTTGCGGTGAGGGGTTGGAGAGTAGGGGTGAAAGAGGAGTTGGGGTGAGGGGGTTGGAGAGTAGGGGTGAAAGAGGAGTTGGGGTGAGGGGGGGGGTTGGAGTGTTGGAGTGAAAGAGGAGTTGGGGTGAGGGGTTGGAGAGTAGGGGTGAAAGAGGAGTTGGGGGTGAGGGGGGTTGGAGAGTAGCAGTGAAAGAGGAGTTGGGGTGAGGGGAGTTGGAGAGTAGGGGTGAAAGAGGAATTCGGGTGAGGATGGTTGGAGAGTAGGGGTGAAAGAGGAGTTGGGGTGAGGGGGGTGGAGAGCAGGGGTGAAAGAGGAGTTGGGGTGAGGGGGGTTGAAGAGTAGGGGTGAAAGAGGAGTTGGGGTGAAGGTGTTGGAGAGCAGGGGTGAAAGAGGAGTTGGGGTGAGGGGAGTGGAGAGCAGGAGTGAAAGAGGAGTTGGGGTGACGGGAGTTGGAGAGTAGGGGTGAAAGAGGAATTGGGGTGAGGGGAGTTGGAGAGTAGGGGTGAAAGAGGAATTCGGGTGAGGATGGTTGGAGAGTAGGGGTGAAAGAGGAGTTGGGGTGAGGAGGTTGGAGAGTAGGGGTGAAAGAGGAGTTGCGGTGAGGGGGTTGGAAAGTAGGGGTGAAAGAGGAGTTGGGGTGAGGGGGTTGGAGAGTAGGGGTGAAAGAGGAGTTGGGGTGATGGGGTTGGAGAGCAGGGGTGAAAGAGGAGTTGGGGTGAGGGGATTGGAGAGTAGGGGTGAAAGAGGAGTTGGCGTGAGGGGGTTGGAAAGTAGGGGTGAAAGAGGAGTTTGGGTGAGGGCGTTGGAGAGCAGGGGTGAAAGAGGAGTTGGGGTGAGGGTTTTGGAGAGTAGGGGTGAAAGAGGAGTTGAGGTGAGGGGGTTGGAGAGTAGGGGTGAAAGCGGAGTTGGTGTGAGGGGGGTTGGAGAGAAGGGGTGAAAGAGGAGTTGGGGTGAGGGGGTTGGAGAGTAGGGGTGAAAGAGGAGTTGGGGTGAGGGGGTTGGAGAGTAGGGGTGAAAGAGGAGTTGGGGTGAGGGAGGTTGGAGAGTGGGTGTGAAAGAGGAGTTGGGGTGAGGGGGGTTGGAGAGTAGGGGTGAAAGAGGAGTTGGGGTGTGGGGGGTTGGAGAGTAGGGGTGAAAGAGGAGTTGGGGTGAGGGGGTTTGGAGAGTAGGGGTGAAAGAGGTGTTGCGGTGAGGGGGTTGGAGAGTAGGGGTGAAAGAGGAGTTGGGGTGAGGGGGTTGGAGAGTAAGGCTGAAAGAGGAGTTGGGGTGAGGGGGGTTGGAGTGTTGGAGTGAAAGAGGAGTTGGGGTGAGGGGGTTGGAGAGTAGGGGTGAAAGAGGAGTTGGGGTGAGGGGGTTGGAGAGTAGGGGTGAAAGAGGAGTTGGAGTGAGGGTGGTTGGAGAGTAGGGGTGAAAGGAGTTGGGGTGAGGGGGGTTGGAGAGTAGGGGTGAAAGAGGGGTTGGGGTGAGGGGGGTTGGAGAGGAGGGGTGAAAGAGGAGTTGGGGTGAGGGGGTTTGGAGAGTAGGGGTGAAAGAGGAGTTGTGGTAGGGGGTTGGAGAGTAGGGGTGAAACAGGAGTTGGGGTGAGGGGGGTTGGAGAGTAGGGGTGAAAGAGGAGTTGGGGTGAGGGTGGTTGGAGAGTAGGGGTGAAAGAGGAGTTGGGGTGAGTAGGTTGGGGAGTAGGGGTGAAAGGAGTTGGGATGAGGGGGGTTGGAGAGTAGGGGTGAAAGAGGAGTTGGGGTGAGGGGGTTGGAGAGTAGGGGTGACAGAGGAGTTGGGGTGAGGGGTTGGAGAGTAGGGGTGAAAGAGGAGTTGGGGTGAGGGGGCTGGAGAGTAGGGGTGAAAGAGGAGTTGGGGTGAGGGGGTTGGAGAGTAGGGGTGAAAGAGGAGTTGGGGTGAGGGGGTTGGAGAGTAGGGGTGAAAGAGGAGTTGGAGTGAGGGTGGTTGGAGAGTAGGGGTGAAAGAGGAGTTGGGGTGAGGGGGTTTGCAGAGTAGGGGTGAAAGAGGAGTTGGGGTGAGGGGGTTGGAGAGTAGGGGTGAAAGAGGAGTTGGGGTGAGGGGGGTTGGAGAGTAGGAGTGAAAGAGGAGTTGGCTGAGGGGGTTGGAGAGTAGAGGTGAAAGAGGGGTTGGGGTGAGGGGGGTTGGAGAGTAGGGGTGAAAGAGGAGTTGGGGTGTGGGGGTTTGGAGAGTAGGGGTGAAAGAGGAGTTGTGGTAGGGGGTTGGAGAGTAGGGGTGAAACAGGAGTTGGGGTGAGGGGGGTTGGAGAGTAGGGGTGAAAGAGGAGTTGGGGTGAGGGTGGTTGGAGAGTAGGGGTGAAAGAGGAGTTGGGGTGAGTAGGTTGGAGAGTAGGGGTGAAAGGAGTTGGGATGAAGGGGGTTGGAGAGTAGGGGTGAAAGAGGAGTTGAGGTGAGGGGGTTGGAGAGTAGGGGTGAAAGAGGAGTTGGGGTGAGGGGGTTGGAGAGTAGGGGTGAAAGAGGAGTTGGGGTGAGGGGGTTGGAGAGTAGGGGTGAAAGAGGAGTTGGAGTGAGGGTGGTTGGAGAGTAGGGGTGAAAGGAGTTGGGGTGAGGGGGGTTGGAGAGTAGGGGTGAAACAGGGGTTGGGGTGAGGGGGGTTGGAGAGTAGGGGTGAAAGAGGAGTTGTGGTAGGGGGTTGGAGAGAAGGGGTGAAAGAGGAGTTGGGGTGAGGGGTTTGGAGAGTAGGGGTGAAAGAGGAGTTGAGGTGAGGGGGTTGGAGAGTAGGGGTGAAAGCGGAGTTGAGGTGAGGGGGGTTGGAGAGTAGGGGTGAAAGAGGACTTGGGGTGAGGGTGTTGGAGAGTAGGAGTGAAAGAGGAGTTGGGGTGAGGGGTTGGAGAGTGTGGGTGAAAGAGGAGTTGGGGTGAGGGGGGTTGGAGAGTAGGGGTGAAAGAGGAGTTGGGGTGAGGGGAGTTGGAGAGTGGGGGTGAAATAGGAGTTGGGGTGAGGGGGGTTGGAGAGTAGGGGTGAAAGAGGAGTTGGGGTGAGGGGGTGCTGGAGAGCAGGGGTGAAAGAGGAGTTGAGGTGAGGGGGGTTGGAGAGTAGGGGTGAAAGAGCAGTTGGGGTGAGGGGGTTGGAGAGTAGGGGTGAAAGAGGAGTTGGGGTGAGGGGGGTTGGAGAGTAGGGGTGAAAGAGGAGTTGGAATGTGGGGGGTTGGAGTGTAGGGGTGAAAGAGGAGTTGGGGTGAGGGGGTTTGCAGAGTAGGGGTGAAAGAGGAGTTGGGGTGAGGGGGTTGGAGAGTAGGGGTGAAAGAGGAGTTGGGGTGAGGGGGGTTGGAGAGTAGGAGTGAAAGAGGAGTTGGCTGAGGTGTTTGGAGAGTAGAGGTGAAAGAGGAGTTGGGGTGAGGGGGTTGGAGAGTAGCGGTGAAAGAGGAGATGGGGTGAGGGGGTTGGAGAGCAGGGGTGAAAGAGGAGTTGAGGTGAGGGGGGTTGGAGTGTAGTGGTGAAAGCGGAGTTGAGGTGAGGGGGGTGGAGAGTAGGGGTGATAGAGGAGTTGGGGTGAGGGGGGTTGGAGAGTAGGGGTGAAAGAGGAGTTGGGGTGAGGGGTTGGAGAGTAGGGGTGAAAGAGGAGTTGGGGTGAGGGGTTGGAGAGTGTGGGTGAAAGTGGAGTTGGGGTGAGGGGAGTTGGAGAGTAGGGGTGAATGAGAGTTGGGGTGAGGGAGTTGGGAGAGCAGGGTGAATAGGGAGGTTGGGTGAGGGGGGTTGGGAGTAGAGGTGAAAGAGGAGTTGGGGTGAGGGGTGGTGTGGAGAGGAAGGGAGAAAGAGGAGTTGGGGTGAGGGGTTTGGAGAGTAGGGTTGAAAGAGAGTTGGGGGTGAGGGATGTTCGAGAGTAGGGGTGAAAAACGTGTTGGGGTGAGGGGGCTTGGAGAGTAAGGGTGAAAGAGGAGTTGGGGTGAGGGGGTTGGAGAGTAGGGGTGAAAGAGGGAGTTGGGGTGAGGGGGTTGGAGAGTAGGGGTGAAAGAGGAGTTGGAGTGAGGGTGGTTGGAGAGTAGGGGTGAAAGGAGTTGGGGTGAGGGGGGTTGGAGAGTAGGGTGAAACAGGGGTTGGGGTGAGGGGGGTTCGAGAGTGGAGGGGTGAAAGAGGAGTTGTGGTAGGGGGGTTGGAGAGAAGGGGTGAAAGAGGAGTTGGGGTGAGGGGTTTGGAGAGTAGGGGTGAAAGAGGAGTTGAGGTGAGGGGGTTGGAGAGTAGGGGTGAGAAGCGGAGTTGAGGTGAGGGGGGTTGGAGAGTAGGGGTGAAAGAGGACTTGGGGTGAGGGTGTTGGAGAGTAGGGGTGAAAGAGGAGTTGGGGTGAGGGGTTGGAGAGTGTGGGTGAAAGAGGAGTTGGGGTGAGGGGGGTTGGGAGAGTAGGGGTGAAAGAGGAGTTGGGGTGAGGGAGTTGGAGAGTGGGGTGAAATAGGAGTTGGGTGAGGGGGTTGGAGAGTAGGGTGAAAGAGGAGTTGGGGTGAGGGGGTGCTTGCTGGAGAGCAGGGGTGAAAGAGGAGTTGAGGTGAGGGGGGTTGGAGAGTAGGGGTGAAAGAGCAGTTGGGGTGAGGGGGTTGGAGAGTAGGGGTGAAAGAGGAGTTGGGGTGAGGGGGGTTGGAGAGTAGGGGTGAAAGAGGAGTTGGAATGTGGGGGGTTGGAGTGTAGGGGTGAAAGAGGAGTTGGGGTGAGGGGGTTTGCAGAGTAGGGGTGAAAGAGGAGTTGGGGTGAGGGGGTTGGAGAGTAGGGGTGAAAGAGGAGTTGGGGTGAGGGGGGTTGGAGAGTAGGAGTGAAAGAGGAGTTGGCTGAGGTGTTTGGAGAGTAGAGGTGAAAGAGGAGTTGGGGTGAGGCGGGTTGGAGAGTAGCGGTGAAAGAGGAGATGGGGTGAGGGGGTTGGAGAGCAGGGGTGAAAGAGGAGTTGAGGTGAGGGGGTTGGAGTGTAGTGGTGAAAGCGGAGTTGAGGTGAGGGGGGTTGGAGAGTAGGGGTGAAAGAGGAGTTGGGGTGAGGGGGGTTGGAGAGTAGGGGTGAAAGAGGAGTTGGGGTGAGGGGGTTGGAGAGTAGGGGTGAAAGAGGAGTTGGGGTGAGGGGTTGGAGAGTGTGGGTGAAAGAGGAGTTGGGGTGAGGGGAGTTGGAGAGTAGGGGTGAATGAGGAGTTGGGGTGAGGGGAGTTGGAGAGCAGGGGTGAAATAGGAGGTGGGGTGAGGGGGGTTGGGGAGTAGAGGTGAAAGAGGAGTTGGGGTGAGGGGGTGCTGGAGAGGAAGGGAGAAAGAGGAGTTGGGGTGAGGGGTTTGGAGAGTAGGGTTGAAAGAGAAGTTGGGGTGAGGGATGTTCGAGAGTAGGGGTGAAAAACGTGTTGGGGTGAGGGGGCTTGGAGAGTAAGGGTGAAAGAGGAGTTGGGGTGAGGGGGGTTGGAGAGTAGGGAGAGAGGGGTTGGAGAGTAGGGGTGAAAGAGGAGTTGGGGTGAGGGAGGTTGGAGAGTGGGTGTGAAAGAGGAGTTGGGGTGAGGGCGGTTGGAGAGTAAGGGTGAAAGATGAGTTGGGGTGTGGGGGGTTGGAGAGTAGGGGTGAAAGAGGAGTTGGGGTGAGGGGGTTTGGAGAGTATGGGTGAAAGAGGTGTTGCGGTGTGGGAGTTGGAGAGTAGGGGTGAAAGAGGAGTTGGGGTGAGGGGGTTGGAGAGTAGGGGTGAAAGAGGAGTTGGGGTGAGGGGGGTTGGAGAGTAGGAGTGAAAGAGGAGTTGGGGTGAGGGGGTGGAAGAGTAGGGGTTAAAGAGGAGTTGGGGTGAGGGGGGTTGGAGAGTAGCGGTGAAAGAGGAGTTGGGGTGAGGGGGTTGGAGAGAAGGTGTGAAAGAGGAGTTTGGGTGAGGGGGGTGGAGAGTAGGGGTGAAAGAGGAGTTGGGGTGAGGGGGTTGAAGTGTAGGGGTGA
>NC_140990.1:47997522-48088987 GCF_052327205.1 Somniosus microcephalus
CCTCACCCCAACTCCTCTTTCACCCCTACTCTCCAACCCCCCTCACCCCAACTCCTCTTTCACCCCTACTCTCCAACCCCCCTCACCCCCACTCCTCTTTCACCCCTACTCTCCAAACCCTCACCCCAACTCCTCTTTCACCCTACTCTCCAACCCCCCTCACCCTAACTCCTCTTTCACCCCTACTCTCCTACCCCCTCACCCCAACTCCTGTTTCACCCCTACTCTCCAACTCCTCTCACCCCAACTGCTCTTTCACCCCTACTCTTCAACACCCCTCACCCCAACTCCTCTTTCACCCCTACTCTCCAACCCCCCTCACCCCAACTCCTCCTTCACCCCTACTCTCCTACCCCCTCACCCCAACTCCCCTTTCACCCCTACTCTCCAACTCCCCTCACCCCAACTCCTCTTTCACCCCTACTCTCCAACCCCCTCACCCCAACTCCTGTTTCACCCCTACTCTCCAACTCCCCTCACCCCAACTCCTCTTTCACCCCTACTCTGCAACCCCCTCACCGCAACTCCTCTTTCACCCCTACTCTCTAACCCTCCTCACCCGAACTCCTCCTTCACCCCTACTCTCCAACCCCATCACCCCAACTCCTCTTTCACCCCTACTCTCCCAAACCACTCACTCCAACTCCTCTTTCACCCCTACTCTCCAACCCCCTCACCCGAACTCCTCTTTCACCCCTACTCTCCAACCCCCCTCACCCCAACTCCTCTTTCCCCCTACTCTCCAACCCCCCTCACCCCAACTCCTCTTTCACCCCTACTCTCCAACCCCCTCACCCCAACTCCTCTTTCACCCCTACTCTCCAACCGCCCTCACCCCAACTCCTCTTTCACCCCTACTCTCCAACACCCCTCACCACAACTCCTCTTTCACCCCTACTCTCCAACCCCACTCACCTGAACTCCTCTTTCACCCCTACTCTCCAACCCCCCTCACCCCAACTCCTCTTTCACCCCTACTCTCCAACACCCCTCACCCCAACTCCTCTTTCACCCCTACTCTCCAACCCCACTCACCTGAACTCCTCTTTCACCCTACTCTCCAACCCCCCTCACCCCAACTCCTCTTTCACCCCTACTCTCCAACCCCCCTCACCCCAACTCCTCTTTCACCCCTACTCTCCAACCCCCCTCACCCCAACTCCTCTTTCACCCCTACTCTCCAACCCCCCTCAACCCAACTCCTCTTTCACCCCTACTCTCCAACCCCTCACCTCAACTCCTCTTTCACCCCTACTCTCCAACCCCCCTCACCACAACTCCTCTTTCAGCACTACTCTGCAACCCCCCTCACCCCAACTCCTCTTTCACCCCTACTCTCCAAACCCCTCACCCCAACTCCTCTTTCACCCCTACTCTCCAACCCCCCTTAGCCCAACTCCTCTTTCACCCCTACTCTCCAATCCCTCACCCCAACTCCTCTTTCACCATTTCACTCCAACCCCCCTCACCCCAACTCCTCTTTCACCCCTACTCTCCAACCCCTCTCACCGAACTCCTCTTTCACCCCTACTCTCCAACCCCCCTCACCCCAACTCCACTTTCACCCCGACTCTCCAACCCCTCTCACCCAACTCCTGTTTCACCCCTACTCTCCAACCCCCCTCTCCCCAAATCCTCTTTCACCCCTGCTCTCCAACCCCCCTCACCCCAACTCCTCTTTCACCCCTACTCTCCAACACCACCTCACCCCAACTCCTCTTTCACCCCTACTCTCCAACCCCCTCACGCCATCTCGTTTCACCCCTACACTCCAACCCCCCACACCCCTCCTCTTTCACCCCTGCTCTCCAACCCCCCTCACCCCAACTCCTCCTTCACCCCTACTGCTCAACCCCCCTCACCCAAACTCCTCTTTCACCCCTAATCTCCAAACCCCCTCACCCCAGCTCCTCTTTCACCACTACTCTCCAACCCCCTCACCCCAACTCCTGTTTCACCCCTACTCTCTAAGTCCCTCACCCCAACTCCTCTTTCACCCCTGCTCTCCAACCCCTCAGCCCAACTCCTCTTTCACCCCTACTCTCGAACCCCCCTCATCCCAACTCCTCTTTCACCCCTACTCTCCAACCCCCCTCACCCCAGCTCCTCTTTCACCGCTACTCTCCAAACACCTCACCCAACTACTCTTTCACCCCTACTCTCCAACCCTCCTCACCCCAACTCCTCTTTCACCCCTACTCTCCAAACCCCTTCACCCCAACTCCTCTTTCACCCCTCCTCTCCAAACCCCCTCATCCCAACTCCTCTTTCACCGCTACTCTACAACCACCTCACCCCAACTCCTCTTTCACCGCTACTCTCCAACCCCCCTTACCCCAACTCCTCTTTCACTGCTACTCTCCAACCACCTCACTCCAACTCCTCTTTCACCCCTACTCTCGAACCCCCCTCACCCCAACTCCTCTTTCACCGCTACTCTCCAACCACCTCACCCCAACTGCTCTTTCACCCCTACTCTCCAACCTCCTCACCCCATCTCCTCTTTCACCCCTACTCTCCAACCCCCCTCACCCCAACTCCTCTTTCACCCCTACTCTCCAATCCCCTCACCCCAACTCCTCTTTCACCCCTACTCTCCAACCCCCTCTCCACAACTCCACTTTCACCCCTACTCTCCAACCCCCCTCACCCCAACTCCTCTTTCACCCCTACTCTCCAACCCACTCACCCCAACTCCTCTTTCACCCCTACTCTCCAACACCCTCACCCCAACTACTCTTTCACCCCTACTCTCCAACCCCCATCACCCCAACTCCTCGTTCACCCCTACTCTCCAACCCCCCTCACCCCAACTCCTCTTTCACCCCTACTCTCCAACCCCCTCACCCCAACTATTCTTTCACACTGTGGTGATTATTCCTTGTTTAGTAAAAGTATTGTGATTGGTTGTTTGTTAACTGCCTTGGGATATATGTTGTAATCTCATTCGTAGTTGATGTCACATGATGTGTGGTGGCCACCTTAAATTCAGTTCTTTTCCAGCTTTGGTTGGGACTAGATGTGGAAAGACGTGCTGCAGATTTTAAAGTTAATAAAGCCTAGCTTTGGAAGGCAAATCTATTCTTTATTTCAATGTATTAACTTTATGTTAGAATGGAGCGATATCTTCAACCAGAACGATTCAAGGCTGACCCCAATTCTGTTGGAGTGGATGATAAATGGAAACATTGGTATTGTACATTTTAAAACTTTTTGGGCGTGTTGGATCAAGAGTCTCTAAATAAGCTGAATATGCTGATCAACTACATTGCTCCGGATGTATATAAATATATTTTGGACTGTAAAACTTATGAAGTGGCTATTTCTACATTGGAAAAGATTTTTGTTAAACCAAAGAATGAGGTATTTGCAGGTCACCTTCTATCTGCCCGTAGGCAGCAGGTGGGAGAATCTTTGGATACTTATTTACATGCACTTTGGTGCCTTAGTGTTAACTGTAATTATAAGGCCGTGACGGCTGAAGAATATAAGGAAGAATCGGTACGGGATGCTTTTATTAATGGATTACTGTCTAGATCAATTCATCAGCGGTTGTTAGAAAATAAGACTCTTGATCTTAAAAGTGTTTTTGAGCAAGCTTCTACATTGGATGTGGCTCAGAGAAGTTCAGATTCTTATGCTCTTTTTAATCGGCCTGCGACTATGGTTTCGGCAGTTTCGGATGAAAAGGAATTATGTGGACTTAATGGGAGTGGTTTACTAGATTCTGAAACAGTTTCTACTTCGGCGGCTGTTGCCTCTAGGATTCAGAAGTGTTATTTTTGTGGGAATATCCGGCACCCTCGTCTGAAGTGTCCTGCTCAGGAGGCTGTGTGTAGTAAATGCGGCAAGAGAGGTCATTATGCACGCGTGTGCAAATCATCAGGTTCAATTACCTCCTCCTCTCCTGGTGTGGGAGGGCCCTCCTCTACCACCTCCTCCTCTGTGACTATTCAGCCTTTAGATAGGGCGTTTATTGCATCAATTTCTGCTGCATTTGCTCATGGCCTAAACAAAGCTATAGTTATGGCTCAAGTTAATGGGTTGGAAGTGAAGGCCCTTATAGATACGGGCAGTACTGAGAGTTTTATAAGTCTTCAGTTTGCGAAGGAGAAGCATTTGAAAATTTCGCCTGTTACGTATCAGGTGTGTATGGCTCAGATGACCCTTACTTCACAAATAGCTGGTTTTTGCTTTGTGAAAATGATTCTTCTAGGTAATACGTATACTGATATACGCCTATCTGTTTTGCCTAATCTCTGTGCTGATATTTTGATTGGACATGATGTGCTTCAGTTACACGAGTCTCTTTAGTCTTTCATTTGGAGGGACTAAGCCACCTTTATCTATTTGTGGATTAACCACTTTATCCATTTCTCCATTATCACTTTTTTCCAATTTGATGCCGGATTGTAAGCCAATTGCTACCAAGTCAAGAAGATATAGTAGTCAGGATAGAGAATTTATTAACTCTGAAGTTCAACGTCTCTTATTGGAAGGAATCATTGAACCTAGTTGTTCGCCTTGGCGAGCACAGGTAGTTGTCACGACTAACGAGAGACACAAGAAACGAATGGTGATAGACTATTCCCAAACTATTAATAGGTATACTCAATTAGATGCGTACCCTTTGCCTAAGATTGATGAGCTTATCAATAAAGTATCTCAGTATAAGGTTTTTAGCACTATTGACTTAAAGAGTGCTTATCATCAGATTCCTATTGTTAAGAAGGATCAACCATATACGGCCTTTGAGGCTGGTGGAAAGCTGTATCAGTTTTGCCGAATACCATTTGGTGTTACTAATGGTGTTGCTTGTTTTCAACGGGCAATGGATGCTTTTATAAGTGATAACTCCCTCTCTGACACCTTTTCATACTTAGATGACATCACAGTGTGTGGCAAAGCAAGGGTGGAGCATGATTCTAATTTAAAAAGATTCCTTCAAGCTGCAGAAAAAGTTAGTTTAACTTTTAATAAAGAGAAATGTATCTTTTCGACTACTGAGGTAAATCTATTGGGGTATATTATCTCGGGAAACAAGATTAAACCAGATCCAGAACGTCTGCGACCATTGATTGATTTACCTTGTCCTACTAATTCTAAGGCTTTGCAACGAGTTGTTGGACTGTTTTCTTATTATTCTAATTGGATTGCAAATTTTTCACGGAAGATCCGGCCTCTTATTCGGGTTACGACATATCCTCTATCATGGGAGGCCAGGACATGTTTTGAGAATTTTAAAAAGGATATTTTAGGAGCAGTTGTGCATTCTATTGATGAGCAGGTTCCTTTTGTGATCGAGACGGATGCTTCTGATTTTGCAATTGGGGCTACTCTGAACCAAAATGGAAGACCTGTGGCCTTTTTCTCACGTACTTTGAACAATAGTGAAAAAAGACATTCTTCAATAGAGAAAGAGGCATACGCAATAGTAGAAGCATTGCGTAAATGGAGACATTATTTATCGGGGCGACATTTCACGTTGGTAACTGATCAAAAATCTGTGTCCTTTATGTTTGATGTTAAACATTTTGGAAAGATCAAAAATGATAAAATAATGAGATGGAGGATTGAGTTGGCATGTTACCATTTTGACATAGTTTATCGTCCGGTGAAGGATAATGTTGCTGCTGATGCACTGTCGAGGGCTTATTGTTCTGTGATTCACGGAGATACGCTTATTAATCTTCACAATGCCTTATGTCATCCTGGGGTTACGAGGATGATACACTTCGTACGCAGTAAGAATTTGCCCTTTTCAGTTGAAGACGTCAAGCGGATGACTTCATCATGTTCTATCTGCGCTCGGTGTAAACCGAATTTCTTTAAGCCTCAACGAGCTCATCTTATAAAGGCTACTTCTCCTTTTGAACATTTGAGCGTCGATTTTAAGGGGCCTCTTCCTTCAACTACTCAAAACCGATATATTTTTACTGTTGTGGATGAGTTTTCAAGGTTCCCTTTTGCTTTTCCTTGTGCAGATGTATCAGCTGCTACAGTTATCAAATGTCTGACTCAACTTTTTGTCATCTTTGGGATGCCTGCGTATATCCATTCGGATCAGGGAAGTTCTTTTATGTCTTCCCAGTTGAAGGAATACCTTCAGAGTCGGGGAATTTCTACTCGTAGAACTACCCCGTATAATCCCCAGGGTAATGGACAGTGCGAACGATACAATGGGGTGATCTGGAAGGCAGTTATGTTGGCTTTGACATCCCGGAACCTTAAGAATACACAGTGGGAAATAGTACTGCCTGATGCCCTGCATTCCATTAGATCATTGCTTTCAACGGCTACTAATGTGACCCCCCATGAAAGGCTCTTTAACTATCCGCGGAGATCTACTACGGGATATTCGGTACCTTCATGGCTTACTATGCAGGGACCTGTGCTGCTCGACGCCATGTTAGATTGTCAAAATATGATCCTTTAGTGGAGGAGGTGGAGCTGTTGGAGGCAAATTCCCAATATGCTCATATTCGATTCCAAGATGGGAAAGAAAGTATCGTTTCAATTAAAGACTTGGCTCCTTGTGGTGGCCAGCCCTCTTCTGAGGATATTAACAATAGTCATGATTTAGATAATGTGGATGCTGTTACAGATACTACGAATGTCTCCAATCCAATTGCAGATAATTATACTTCTATTAGTCAGCCCTTGATGGATGTTTATGACCGTCCCAGTTTACCTTCTGACGGGATTTCTAATCCGGAAACCGTTGAAAATCGGGATATGGATAGCCTTCCTGCTGAAGATACTCCTGTGCCTTCTGGTGTGGGAGGGCAAGGAATTTCACCAAGGTTAAGAAGGTCGACACGAACAAGATATCCGGTCGACCGATTGAAAATGGACTTTTAAATTGATAGTAATGTTTTAAAATTGTTGAAATATAATATTATATTGTTTTAGTTGAGAGATACTTAATACTTATGTGCAATGTTATTATTTGTTGCTGTTCACTTAGTATTGTGTCATGTAAACAGTTTTACTCTTGTTGTGCATAGTTTTAGTTGTAAATAATTAATTATAAATTGTAAAGGTTATTTAGGTTGGAGTATATTTTAAAAGGAGGGGTGAATGTGGTGATTATTCCTTGTTTAGTAAAAGTATTGTGATTGGTTGTTTGTTAACTGCCTTGGGATATATGTTGTCATCTCATTGGTAGTTGATGTCACATGATGAGTGGTGGCCACCTTAAATTCAGTTCTTTTCCAGCTTTGGTTGGGACTGGATGTGGAAAGACGTGCTGCAGATTTTAAAGTTAATAAAGCCTAGCTTTGGAAGGCAAATCTATTCTTTATTTCACACCCCTACTCTCCAACCCCCCTCACCCCAACTCCTCGTTCACCACTACTCTCCAACCCCCCTCACCCCAACTCCTCTTTCACCCCTACTCTCCAACCCCCTCACCCCAAATACTCTTTCACCCCTACTCTCCAACCCCCCTCACCCCAACTCCACTCACCCCAACTCCTCTTTCACCCCTACTCTCCAACCCCCCTCACCCCAACTCCTCTTTCACCCCTACTCTCGAACCCCCTCACCCCAACTCCTTTCCCCCCTACTCTCCAACCCCCCTCACCCCAACTCCTCTTTCACCCCTACTCTCCAACCCCCCTCACCCCAACTCCTCTTTCACCCCTACTCTCGAACCCCCTCACCCCAACTCCTTTCCCCCCTACTCTCCAACCCCGCTCACCCCAACTCCTCTTTCACCCCTACTCTCCAACCCCCTCACCCCAACTCATCTTTCACCCGTACTCTCCAACCCCCCTCACCCCGACGACTCTTTCACCCCTACTCTCCAACCCCCCTCACCCCAACTCCTCTTTCACCCCTACTCTCCAACCCCCCTCACCCCAACTCCTCTTTCACCCCTACTCTCCAACCCCCCTCACCGAAACTCCTCTTTCATCCTTACTGTCCAACAAACACCCACCCCAACTCTTCTTTCACCCCTACTCTCCAGCCCCTCTCACCCCAACTCCTCTTTCATCCCTACTGTCCAACAAACACTCACCCCAACCCCTCTTTCACCCCTACTCTCCAATCCCCCTCATCCCAACTCCTCTTTCACCCCTACTCTCCAACCCCCCTCACCCCAACACCACTTTCACCTCTACTCTCCAACCCCCTCTCACCCCAACTCCTCTATCACCCCTACTCTCCAACCCCCCTCAGCCCAACTCCTCCTTCACCCCTACACTCCAAACCCCCTCACACCAACTCCTCTTTCACCTCTACTCTCCAACCCCCTCACCCCAACCCCTCTTTCACCCCTACTCTCCAACTCCCCTTACCCTAACTCCTCTTTCACCCCTACTCCCCAACACCCCTCAGCCCAACTCCTCTTTCACCCCTACTCTCCAACCCCCCTCAGCCCAACTCCTCCTTCACCCCTACTCTCCAACTCCCCTCACCCCAACTCCTCTTTCACCCCTACTCTCCAACCCCCCTCACCCAACTCCTCTTTCATCCCTACTCTCCAACCCCTCTCACCCAAACTCCTCTTTCACCCCTACTCTCCAACCCCCCTCACCCCAACTCCTCTTTCACCCCTAAATGTCCAACAAACCCTCACCCCAGCTCCTCTTTCACCCCTACTCTCAAGCCCCTCTCACCCCAACTCCTCTTTCATCCCTACTGTCCAACAAACACTCACCCCAACTCCTCCTTCACCCCTACTCTCCAACCCCCCACACCCCAACTCCTCTTTCATTCCTACTCTCCAACCCCTCTCACTCCAACTCCTCTTTTACCCCTACTCTCCCACTCTCCACACCCCAACTCCTTTCACCCCTACTCTCCAACCCCCCTCACCCCAACTCCTCTTTCACCCCTACTCTCCAACCCCCCTTACCCCAACTCCTCTTTCACCCCTACTCTCCAACCCCCCTCACCCCAACTCCTCTTTCACCTCTACTCTCCAACCCCCCTCACCCCAACTCCTCTTTCACCCCTACTCTCCAACCCCCTCACCCCAACTCCTCTTTCACCCTACTCTCCAACCCCCTCACCCCAACTCCTCTTTCAACCTACTCTCCAACCCCCTCACCCCAAGTCCTCTTTCACCCCTACTCTCCAACTCACCACACCCCAACTCCTCTTTCACCCCTACTCTCCAACACCCTCACCCCAACTCCTCTTTCACCCGTACTCTCCAACTCTCCACACCCAAACTCCTCTTTCACTCCTACTCTCTAACTCCCTCACCCCAACTCCGCTTTCACCTCTACTCTCCAACCCCCCTCACCCCAACTCCTCTTTCACCTCTACTCTCCAACCCCCCTCTCCCCAACTCCTCTTTCACCCCTACTCCGCAACCCACCTCACCCCAACTCCTCTTTCACCCCTACTTTCCATCCCCCTCACCCCAACTCCTCTTTCACCCCTACTCTCCAACCCCCCTCACCACAACTCCTCTTTCACTTCTACTCTCCAACCCCCCTCACCACAACTCCTCTTTCACCCCTACTCCCCAAACCCCCTCACCCCAACACCTCTTTCACCGCCACTCTCCAGGCACTCACACCAACTCCTCTTTCACCCCTACTCTCCAACCCCCCTCACCCCAACTCCTCTTTCACCCCTAGTCTGCAACCCCTCTCACCCAACTCCTGTACCACCCCTACTCTCCAACACCCCCTCACCCCAACTCCTCTTTCACCCCTACTCTCCAACCCCCCTCACCCCAAGTCCTCCTTCAACCCTACTTGCCAACCGCCTCACCCGAACTCCTCTTTCACCCATACTCTCCACCCCCCTCACCCCAACTCCTCTTTCACCACTACTCTCCAAACCCCCTCACCCCAAGTCCTCTTTCAACCCTACTTGCCAACCCCCTCACCCGAACTCCTCTTTCACCCATACTCTCCACCCCCCTCACCCCAACTCCTCTTTCACCCCTACTCTCCAACTCCCTCACCCCAACTCCCCTTTCACCCCTACTCTCAAACCCCCTCACCCCAACTCCCCTTTCACCCCTACTCTCCAACCCACCACACCCCAACTCCTCTTTCACACCTACTCTCCAACTCCCCTCACCCCAACTCCTCTTTCACCCCTACTCTCCAAACCCCCTCAGCGCAACTCCTCTTTCACCCCCACTCTCCAACCACCCTCACCCCAACTCCTCTTTCACCCTACTCTCCAACCCCCTCACCCCAACTCCTCTTTCACCCCTACTCACCAACCCCCCTCAACCCAAGTCCTCCTTCAACCCTACTTGCCAACCCCCTCACCCGAACTCCTCTTTCACCCATACTCTCCACCCCCCTCACCCCAACTCCTCTTTCACCACTACTCTCCAAACCCCCTCACCCCAAGTCCTCTTTCAACCCTACTTGCCAACCCCCTCACCCGAACTCCTCTTTCACCCATACTCTCCACCCCCCTCACCCCAACTCCTCTTTCACCCCTACTCTCCAACTCCCTCACCCCAACTCCCCTTTCACCCCTACTCTCCAACCCCCTCACCCCAACTCCCCTTTCACCCCTACTCTCCAACCCACCACACCCCAACTCCTCTTTCACACCTACTCTCCAACTCCCCTCACCCCAACTCCTCTTTCACCCCTACTCTCCAAACCCCCTCACCGCAACTCCTCTTTCACCCCCACTCTCCAACCACCCTCACCCCAACTCCTCTTTCACCCTACTCTCCAACCCCCTCACCCCAACTCCTCTTTCACCCCTACTCACCAACCCCCCTCAACCCAACTCCTCTTTCACCCCTACTCTCCAACCCCCTCACCCCAACTCCTCTTTCACCCCGACTCTCCAACCCCCCTCATCCCAACTCCTCTTTCACCCCTACTCTCCAACCCCCCTCACCCCAACTCCTCTTTCACCCCTACTCTCCAAACCCCCTCACCCCAACACCTCTTTCACCACCACTCTCCAGGCCCTCACACCAACTCCTCTTTCACCCCTACTCTCCAACCCCTCTCACCCCAACTCCTCTTTCACCCCTACTCTCCAACCCCCCTCACCCCAACTCCTCTTTCAACCCTACTTGCCAACCCCCTCACCCGAACTCCTCTTTCACCCATACTCTCCACCCCCCTCACCCCAACTCATTTCACTCCTACACTCCAACCCCCCACACCCCTCTTCTTTCACCCCGACCCTCCAGCCCCCCTCACCCCAACTCCTGTTTCACCCCTACTCTACAAATCCCTCACCCCAACTCCTCTTTCACCCCTCCTCTCCAACCCCTCACCCCAACTCCTCTTTCACCCCTGCTCTCCAACCTCCCTCACCGCAACTCCTCTTTCACCGCTACTCTCCAACCACCTCACCCCAACTCCTCTTTCACCCCTACTCTCCAATCCCCCTCACACCAACTCCTCTTTCACCCCTAAACTCGAACCCCCTCACCCCAACTCCTCTTTCACAACTACTCTCCAACTCACCTCACCCCAACTCCTCTTTCACCCCTACTCTCCAACCCCCTCACTCCAACTCCTCTTTCACCCCTACTCACCAACCCCCTCACCCAAACTCCTTTCACCACTACTCTCCAAACCCCTCACCCCAACTCCTCTTTCAGTCCTACTCTCCAACCCCCTCACCCCAACTCCTCTTTCACCCATACTTTCGCACCCCCCTCACCCCAATTCCTCTTTCAGCCCTACTCTCCAACCCCCCTCACCCCAACTCCTCTTTCACCCCTACTCTCCAACAAATCCTCACCCCAACTCCTCTTTCACCCCTACTCTCCAACTCCCTCACCCCAACTCCTCTTTCACCCCTACTCTCCAACACCCCTCACCCCAACTCCTCTTTCACCCCTACTCTCCAAGCTCTCACCCCAACTCCTCTTTCACCCCTACTCTCCAACCCTCTCACCCCAACTCCTCTTTCACTCCTACTCTCCAACCCCCTCACCCCAACTCCTCTTTCACCCCTACTCTCCAACGCCCTCACCCCAACTCCCCTTTCACCCCTACTCTCCAACACCCCTCACCCCAACTCCTCTTTCACCCCCACTCTCCAACCCCCTCACACCAACTCCTCTTTCACCCCTACTCTCCAACCCCCTCACCCCAACTCCTCTTTCACCCCCACTCTCCAACCACCCTCACCCCAACTCCTCTTTCACCCCTGCTCACCAACCCCCCTCACACCAACTCCTCCTTCACCCGTACTGTCCAACCCCCCTCACACCAACTCCTCTTTCACCACTACTCTCCAACCCCCCTCACCCCAACTCCTCTTTCACCCCTACTCTCCAATCACCCTCACCTCAACTCCTCTCGCATGACTGCTCACCAAGCCACTCACCCCAACTCCTCTTTCACCCCTACTCTCCAACCACCCTCACCCCAACTCCTCTTTCACCCCTACTCTCCAAACCCCCTCACCCCAACACCTCTTTCACCTCTACTCTCCAACCCCCCTCACCCCAACTCCTCTTTCACCCTACTCTCCAACCCCCTCACACCAACTCCTCTTTCACCCCTCCTCTCCAACCCCCTCACCCCAACTCCTCTTTCACCCTACTCTCCAACCCCCTCACACCAACTCCTCTTTCACCCCTACTCTCCAACCCCCTCACCCCAACTCCTCTTTCACCCTACTCTCCAACCCCCTCACCCCAACTCCTCTTTCACCGCTACACTCCAATCTCCCTCACCCCAACTCCTCTTTCACCCCTATTTTCCATCCCCCTCACCCCAACTCCTCTTTCACCCCTCCTCTCCAACCCCCTCACCCCAACTCCTCTTTCACACCTACTCTCCAACCACCCTCACCCCAACTCCTCTTTCACCCCTGCGCGCCAAACCCCCTCACTCAATCTCCTCTTTCACCCCTACTCTCCAACCCCCTCACCCCAACTCCTCTTTCACCCGACTCTCCAACCCCCCTCACACCAACTCCTCTTTCACCCCTACTCTCCAACCCCCTCACCCCAACTCCTCTTTCACCCTACTCTCCAACCCCCCTCACACCAACTCCTCTTTCACCCCTACTCTCCATCCCCCTCACCCAAACTCCTCTTTCACCGCTACTCTCCAACCCCCTCATCCCAACTCCTTTCACCAATACTTTCCAACCCCCCTCATCCCAACTCCTTTTTCACCCCTACTCTCCAACTCTCCACACCCCTCTTCTTTCACCCCGACCCTCCAGCCCCCCTCACCCAAACTACTTTCACCCCTACCCTCCAAATCCCTCACCCCAACTCCTCCTTCACCCCTCCTCTCCAACCCCTCACCCCAACTCCTCTTTCACCCCTACTCTCGAACCCCGCTCATCCCAACTCATCTTTCACCCCTGCTCTCCAACCCCCCTCACCGCAACTCCTCTTTCACCGCTACTCTCCAACCACCTAACCCCAACTCCTCTTTCACAACTACTCTCCAATCCCCCTCACACCAACTCCTCTTTCACCCCTACTCTCCAACACCCCTCATCCCAACTCCTCTGTTACCCCTACTCTCCAAACCCTGTCATCCCAACTCCTCGTCCAACCCTACTCTCCAACCCCCTCACCCCAACTCCTTTCACCACTACTCTCCAAACCCCTCACCCCAACTCCTCTTTCACTCCTACTCTCCAAACCCCTCACCCCAACTCCTCTTTCACCACTGCTCTCCAACCCCCTCACCCCAACTCCTCTTTCACCCATACTTTCGCACCCCCCTCACCCCAACTCCTCTTTCACCCCTACTCTCCAACCCCTCTCACCCCAACTCCTCTTTCACCCCTACTCTCCAACAAATCCTCACCCCAACTCCTCTTTCACCCCTACTCTCCAACTCTCTCACCCCAACTCCTCTTTCACCCCTACTCTCCAATACCCCTCACCCCAACTCTTCTTTCACCCCTACTCTCCAAGCCCCTCACCCCAACTCCTCTTTCACCCCTAATCTCCAACCCCCTCACCCCAACTCCTCTTTCACTCCTACTCTCCAAGCCCCTCACCCCAACTCCTCTTTCACCCCTACTCTCCAACCACCCTCACCCCAACTCCTCTTTAACCACTACTCTCCAACCCCCCTTACCCCAACTCCTCTTTCACCCCTACTCTCCAACCACCCTCACCCCAACTCCTCTTTAACCACTACTCTCCAACCCCCCTCACCCCAACTCCTCTTTCAACTCTACTCTCCAACACCCCTCACCCCAACTCCTCTTTCACCCCTACTCTCCCACCCCTCACCCCAATTCCTCTTTCAGCCCTACTCTCCAACCCCCTCACCCCACTCCTCTTTCACCCCTACTCTCCAAACCCCCTCACTCAATCTCCTCTTTCACCCCTACTCTCAATCCCCCTCACCCAAACTCCTCTTTCACCGCTACTCTCCAACCCTCTCATCCCAACTCCTCTTTCACCCCTACTCACCAACCCCCTCACCCCAACTCCTCTTTCGCCCCTACTCTCCAACTCTCCACACCCCAACTCTTCTTTCACCTACTCTCCAACCCCCTCACCCCAACTCCTTTCACCAATACTCTCCAACCCCCCTCATCCCAACTCCTCTTTCACCCCTACTCTCCAAACCCCCTCACTCAATCTCCTCTTTCACCCCTACTCTCCAGCCCCCTCACCCAAACTCCTCTTTCACCCCTACTCTCCAACACCCTCACCCCAACTCCTTTCACCCCTACTCTCCAACCCCCCTCACCGCAACTCCTCTTTCACCCCTACTCGCCAAACCCCTCACCCCAACTCCTCTTTCACCCCTACTCTCCAACACCCTCACCCCAACTCCTCTTTCACCCCTACTTTCCAACCCCTCACCCCAACTCCCCTTTCACCCCTACTCTCCAACCCCTTCAAGCCAACTCCCCTTTCACCCCTACTCTCCAACCCACCTCACCCCAACTCATCTTTCACCCCTACTCTCCAACCCCTCACCCCAACTCCCCTTTCACCCCTACTCTCCAACCCACCTCACCCCAACTCCTCTTTCACCCCCACTCTCCAACCACCCTCACCCCAACTCCTCTTTAACCACTACTCTCCAACCACCCTCACCCCAACTCCTCTTTAACCACTACTCTCCAACCCCCCTCACCCCAACTCCTCTTTCACCCCCGCTCTCCAACCACCCTCACCTCAACTGCTCTGTCATCACTGCTCTCCAAGCCACTCACCCCAACTCCTCTTTCACCCCTACTCTCCAACCACCCTCACCCCAACTCCTCTTTAACCACTACTCTCCAACCCCCCTCACCCCAACTCCTCTTTCACGCCTACTTTCCAACCCCCCCTCACCCCAACTCCTCTTTCACCGCCACTCTCCAACGTCCCTCCCCCCAACTCCTCTTTCACCCCTACTCTCCAACCCCCCTCACCCCAACTCCTCTTTCACCCCTACTCTCCAACCCACCTCACCCCAACTCCTCTTTCACCCCTACTTTCCATCCCCCTCACCCCAACTCCTCTTTCACCCCTACTCTCCAACCCACCTCACCCCAACTCCTCTTGCACCCCTACTTTCCATCCCCCTCACCCCAACTCCTCTTTCACCCCTCCTCTCCAACCCCCTCACCCCAACTCCTCTTTCACCCCTACTCTTCAACCAGCATCACCCCAACTCCTCTTTCACCCCTACTCTCCAAACCCCCTCACTCAATCTCCTCTTTCACCCCGACTCTTCAACCCCCTCACCCCAACTCCTCTTTCACCCTACTCTCCAACCCCCCTCACATCAACTCCTCTTTCACCCCTACTCTCCATCCCCCCTCACCCAAACTCCTCTTTCACCCCTACTCTCCAAACCCCTCACCCCAACTCCTCTTTCACCCCTACTCACCAACCCCCCTCATCCCAACTCCTCTTTCACCCCTACTCTCCAACTCTCCACACACCAACTCCTCTTTCACCTTAGTCTCCAACCCCCTCACCCAACTCCTCTCTCATACCTACTCTCCAACCCACCTCACCCCAACTCCACCTTCACCCCTACTCTCCAACACCCCTCACCTCAACTCCTCTTTCACCCCTACTCTCCAATCTCCCTCACCCCAACTCCTCTTTCACCCCTACTCTCCAAACCCCTCAAACCAACTCCTCTTTCACCCCTACTCTCCAACCCACCTCACCCCAGCTCCTCTTTCACCCCTACTTTCCATCCCCCTCACCCCAACTCCTCTTTCACCCCTACTTTCCATCCCCCTCACCCCAACTCCTCTTTCACCCCTCCTCTCCAACCCCCTCACCCCAACTCCTCTTTCACCCCTACTCTCCAACCACCCTCACTCAAACTCCTCTTTCACCCCTACTCTCCAACCCCCTCACCCCCAACTCCTCTTTCACCCCTACTCTCCAAACCCCCTCACTCAAACTCCTCTTTCACCCCTACTCTCCAACCCCCCTCATCCCAACTCCTTTCACCCCTACTCTCCAAATCTCCACACCCCAACTCCTCTTTCACTCCTACTCTCTAACTCCCTCACCCCAACACCTCTTTCACCCCTACTCTCCAAACCCCTCACCCCAACTCCACTTTCACTCCTACTCTCCAACCCACCTCACCCCAACTCCACTTTCACCCCTACTCTCCAACTCCCCTCACCCCAACTCCTCTATCACGACTACTCTCCAAGCCACTCACCCCAACTCCTCCTTCACCAGTACTCTACAACACCCTCACCCCAAATCCTCTTTCACCCCTACTCTCCAACCCCCCTCACCCCAACTCCTCTTTCACCACTACTTTCCAACCCCCCTCACCCCAAATCCTCTTTCACCCCCTACTCTCCAACCCCCCTCACCCCAACTCCTCTTTCACCACTACTCTCCAACCCCCCTCACCCCAACTCCTCTTTCACCCCTACTCTCCAACCACCCTCACCTCAACTCCTCTATCACGACTACTCTCCAAGCCACTCACCCCAACTCCTCTTTCACCCCTACTCTCCAACCACCCCTCACCCCAACTGCTCTTTTACCACTACTCTCCAACCCCCCTCACCCCAACTCCTCTTTCACCCCTACCTTCCAACCCCCCTCACCCCAACTCCTCTTTTGCCCCTACTCTCCAATCTCCCTCACCCCAACTCCACTTTCACCCCTACTCTCCAACCCACCTCACCCCAACTCCTCTTTCACCCCTACTCTACAACCACCCTCACCCCAACTCCTCTTTCACCCCTAGTCTCCAACCCCCTCACCCAAACTCCTCTTTCACGCCTACTCTCCAAACCCTCTCACCCCAACTCCTCTTTCACCCCCACTCTCCAACCCCCTCACCCCAACTCCTCTTTCACCCCTACTCTCCAACTCCCCTCACCCCAACTCCTCTTTCACCCCCCACTCTCCAACCCCCTCACCCCAACTCCTCTTTCACCCCTACTCTCCAAACCCCTCACCCCAACTCCGCCTTCACTCCTACTCTCCAACCCACCTCACCCCAACTCCACTTTCACTCCTACTCTCCAACCCACCTCACCCCAACTCCACTTTCACCCCGACTCTCCAACTCCCCTCACCCCAACTCCTCTATCACGACTACTCTCCAAGCCACTCACCCCAACTCCTCCTTCACCAGTACTCTACAACACCCTCACCCCAAATCCTCTTTCACCCCTACTCTCCAACCCCCCTCACCCCAACTCCTCTTTCACCACTATTTTCCAACCCCCCTCTCCCCAACTCCTCTTTCACCCCTACTCTCCAACCCCCCTCACACCAACTCCTCCTTCACCCCCTACTCTCCAACCCCCCTCACCCCAACTCCTCTTTCACCCCTACTCTCCAACCACCCTCACCTCAACTCCTCTATCACGACTACTCTCCAAGCCACTCACCCCAACTCCTCTTTCACCCCTACTCTCCAACCACCCTCACCCCAACTGCTCTTTTACCACTACTCTCCAACCCCCTTCACCCCAACTCCTCTTTCACCCCTACCTTCCAACCCCCCTCACCCCAACTCCTCTTTCACCCCTACTCTCCAACCCACCTCACCCCAACTCCTCTATCACCTCTACTCTCCAAACCCCCTCACCCCAACTCCTCTTTCACCTCTACTCTCCAACCCCCCTCACCCCAACTCCTCTTTCACCCTTACTCTCCAACCCCCCTCACCCCAACTCCTCCTCTTTCACCCCTTCTCTCCAACCCCCTCACCCCAACTCCACTTTCAACCCTACTCTTCAACCCCCCTCATCCCAACTCCTCTTTCACCCCTACTCTCCAACTCTCAACACCCCAACTCCTCTTTCACTCCTACTCTCCAAACCCCCTCACCCCAACTCCTCTTTCACTCCTACTCTCCAACCCCCCTCACCCCAACTCCTCTTTCACCCCTTCTCTCCAACCCCCTCACCCCAACTCCTCTTTCACCCCTACTCTCCATCCACCCTCACCCCAACTCCCCTTTCACCCCTACTCTCCAAACCCCCTCACCCCAACTCCTCTTTATCCTTACTCTAACCCCCTCACCCCAACTCCTCCTTCAGCCCTACTCTCCAAACCCCCTCACCCCAACTCCTCTTTCACCCCTTCTCTCCAACCCAACTCACCCCAGCTCCTCTTTCACCCCTACTCTCCAACCCCCTCACCCCAACACCTGTTTCACCCCTACATTCCAAATCCCTCACCCCAACTGCTCTTTCACCCCTCCTCTTCAACCCCTCACCTCAACTCCTCTTTCACCCCTAATCTACAACCCCCACGCCCCAACTCCTCTTTCACCCCTACACTCCAACCCCCCTCATCCCAACTCCTGTTTCACCCCTGCTCTCCAATCCCCCTCACACCAACTCCTCTTTCACCCCTACTCTCCAACCCCCCTCACCCCAACTCCTCTCTCACCCCTACACTCCAACCCCTACTCTCCAACTCTCAACACCCCAACTCCTCTTTCACTCCTACTCTCCAAACCCCCTCACCCCAACTCCTCTTTCACTCCTACTCTCCAACCCCCCTCACCCCAACTCCTCTTTCACCCCTACTCTCCATCCACCCTCACCCCAACTCCCCTTTCACCCCTACTCTCCAAACCCCCTCACCCCAACTCCTCTTTATCCTTACTCTAACCCCCTCACCCCAACTCCTCCTTCAGCCCTACTCTCCAAACCCCCTCACCCCAACTCCTCTTTCACCCCTTCTCTCCAACCCAACTCACCCCAGCTCCTCTTTCACCCCTACTCTCCAACCCCCTCACCCCAACACCTGTTTCACCCCTACATTCCAAATCCCTCACCCCAACTGCTCTTTCACCCCTCCTCTTCAACCCCTCACCTCAACTCCTCTTTCACCCCTAATCTACAACCCCCACGCCCCAACTCCTCTTTCACCCCTACACTCCAACCCCCCTCATCCCAACTCCTGTTTCACCCCTGCTCTCCAATCCCCCTCACACCAACTCCTCTTTCACCCCTACTCTCCAACCCCCCTCACCCCAACTCCTCTCTCACCCCTACACTCCAACCCCCACGCCCCAACTCCTCTTTCACCCTACTCTCCAACCCCCTCACCCCAACTCCTCTTTCACCCCTACTCTCCAACTCCCCTCACCCCAACTCCTCTTTCACCCCTACTCTCCAACACCTCTCACCCTAACTCCTCTTTCATCCCCACTCTCCAATCTCCCTCACCCCAACTCCTCTTTCACCCCTACTCTCCAACCCCTCACCCCAACTCCCCTTTCACCCCTAATCTACAACCCCCACGCCCCAACTCCTCTTTCACCCTACTCTCCAACCCCCTCACCCCAACTCCTCTTTCACCCCTACTCTGCAACTCCCCTCACCCCAACTCCTGCTTCACCCCTACACTCCAACCCCCACGCCCCAACTCCTCTTTCACCCGACTCTCCAACACCTCTCACCCCAACTCCTCTTTCACCCCTACTCTCCAAACCCCCTCACCCCAACTCCTCTTTCACTCCTACTCTCTAACTCCCTCACCCCAAATCCTCTTTCGCCTCTACTCTCCAACCCCCCTCACCCCAACTCCTCTTTCACCCCTGCTCTCCAGCCCCCTCACCCCAACTCCTTCCACCCCTACTCTCCAGCCCCCTCACCCCAACTCCTCTTTCACCCCTACTCTCCAACCCCCCTCACACCAACTCCTCCTTCACCCTTACTCTCCAACCCCCCTCACACCAACTCCTCTTTCACCACTACTCTCCAACCCCCCTCACACCAACTCCTCTTTCACCACTACTCTCCAACCCCCTCACCCCAGCTCCTCTTTCACCCCGACTCTCCAACCACCCTCACCTCAACTCCTCTTTAACCACTACTCTCCAACCCCCCTCACCCTAACTCCTCTTTCACCCCTACTTTCCAATCTCCCTCACCCCAAATCCTCTTTCACCCCTACTCTCCAACCCCTCACCCCAACTCCCCTTTCACACCTACTCTCCAAACCCCCTCACCGCAACTCCTCTTTCACCCCTGCTCTCCAACCCCCCTCACCCTAACTCCTCTTTCACCACTACGCTCCAACCCCCCTCACCCCAACTCCTCTTTCACCCCTACTCTCCAACCCCCTCACACCAACTCCTCTTTCTCCCCTACTCTCCAATCTCCCTCACCCCAACTCCTCTTTCTCCCCTACTCTCCATCCCCCCTCACCCCAACTCCTCTTTAACCACTGCTCTCCAAGCCCCCTCACCCCAACTCCTCTTTCACCCCTACTCTCCATCCCCCCTCACCCCAACTCCTGTTTCACCCCTACTCTCCAACACCCCTCACCCCATCTCCTCTTTCACCCCTACTCTCCAACCCCCTCACCCCAACTCCTCTTTCACCCCTACTTTCCAACCCCATCACCCGAACTCCTCTTTCACCACTACTCTCCAACCCCGCTCACCACAACTCCTCTTTCACCCCTACTCTCCAACCCCCTCACACCAACTCGTTTCACCCCTACATTCCAAACCCCCACACACCTCTTCTTTCACCCCTACCCTCCAGCCCCCCTCACCCCAACTCCTCTTTCACCCCTACTCCCCAACCCCCCTCACCCCAGCTCCTCTTTCACCCCTACTCTCCAACCCCCCTAACTCCAACTCCTCTTTCACCCCTTCTGTCCATCCCCCCTCACCCCAACTCCTCTTTCACCCCTACTTTCCAACCACCCTCACCCCAGCTCCTCTTTCACCCCTACTCTCCAACACCCTCAGCCCAACTCCTGTTTCACCCCTACTCTCCAAATCCCTCACCCCAACTCCTCTTTCACCCCTCCTCTCCAACCCCTCACCCCAACTCCTCTTTCACCCCTACTCTCGAACCCCCCTCATCCCAACTCCTCTTTCACCCCTGCTCTCCAACCCCCTCACCCCAACTCCTCTTTCACCGCGACGCTCCAACCACCTCACCCCAACTCCTCTTTCACCCTTACTCTCCAACCCCCCTCACCCCAACTCCTCTTTCTACCCTACTCTCCAACCCCCCCCACTTCAACTCCAACTCCTCTTTCATCCATACTCTCCAACCCCCCCTCACCCCAACTCCTCTTTCACCCATACTCTCCAACCCCCTGTCCCCAACTCCTCTTTCACCCCTACTCTCCAACCCCCTCACACCAACTCCTCTTTCACCCCTACTCTCCAAACCCCCTCACCCCAACTCCTCTTTCACCCCTACTCTCCAACCCACTCACCCCAACTCCTATTTCACCCGACTCCCCAACCCCTCTCACCCAACTCTTGCTTCACCCCTACTCTCCAACCCCCCTCACCCCAACTCCTCTTTCACCCCTACTCTCCAACCCCCTTACCCCAACTCCTCTTTCACCCCTACTCTCCAACCCCCCTTACCCCAACTCCTCTTTCACCCCTACTCTCCAACCATCCTCACCCAAACTCCTCTTTCACCCCTACTATCCAAACCCCCTCATCCCAACTCCTCTTTCACCCCTAATCTCCAACCCCCCTCACCCCAACTCCTCTTTCACCCCTACTCTCCAACCCCCTCTCACCCCAACTCCTGTTTCACCCCCTCTCCAACCCCCCTCACCCCAACTCCTCTTTCACCCCTGCTCTCCAACACCCCTCACCGCAACTCCTCTTTCACCCATACTCTCCAACCCCCCTCACCCCAATCCTCTTTCACCCCTACTCTCCAACCCCCTCTCACCCCAACTCCTCTTTCACCCCTACTCTCCAACCCCCCTCACCCCAACTCCTCTTTCACCCGTACTCTCCAACCCCCCTCACCCCAACTCCTCTTTCACCCCTACTCTCCAACCCCCTCACCCCAAATCCTCTTTCACACATACTTTGCCAGCCCCTTACCCCAACTCCTCTTTCACCCCTACTCTCCAACCCCCCTCACCCCAACTGCTCTTTCACCCCTACTTTCCAACCCCCTCATCGAACTCCTCTTTCACCCCTAATCTCCAACCCCCCTCACCCCAACATCTCTTTCACCCCTACTCTCCAACCCCCCTCACCCCAACTCCTCTTTCACCCCTAGTCTGCAACCCCTCTCACCCAACTCCTTTTTCACCCCTACTCTCCAAACCCCCTCACCCCAACTCCGATATCACCCCTACTTTCCAACCCCATCACCCGAACTCCTCTTTCAACCCTACTCTCCAACCCCCCTCACCACAACTCCTCTTTCACCCCTACTCTCCAACCCCCTCACACCAACTCGTTTCACCCCGACACTCTAACCACCACACCCCTCTTCTTTCACCCCTACCCTCCAGCCCCCCTCATTTCAACTCCTCTTTCACCCCTACTCCCCAACCCCCCTCACCCCAGCTCCTCTTTCACCCCTACCCTCCAGCCCCCCTCACCCCAACTCCTCTTTCACCCCTACTCTCCAACCCCCCTCACCCCAACTCCTCTTTCACCCCTAATCTCCAACCACCCTCACCCCAGCTCCTCTTTCACCCCTACTCTCCAACCCCCCTCACCCCAACTCCTCTTTCACCCCTACACTCCAACCCCTCACCCCAACTCCTCCTTCACCCCTACACTCGAACCCCCCTCATCCCAACTCCTCTTTCAGTCCTACTCTCCAAACCCCTCACCCCAACTCCTCTTTCACCCCTACTCTCCAACCCTCCTCACCCAAACTCCTCTTTCACCCCTGCTCTCCAACCCCCCTCACCCCAACTCCTCTTTCACCCCTACTCTCCAACCCCCCTCATCCCAACTCCTCTTTCACCCCTGCTCTCCAACCCCCCTCAACCCAACTCCTCTTTCACCCCTGCTCTCCAACCCCCCTCACCGCAACTCCTCTTTCACCCCGGCTCTCCAACACCCCTCACCCAAACTGCTCTTTCACCCCTACTGTCCAACAAAACCTCACCCCAGCTCCTCTTTCACCCCTGCTCTCCAGCCCCTCTCACCCCAACTCCTCTTTCACCACTACTGTCCAACAAACACTCACCCCAGCTCCTCTTTCACCCCTACTCTCCAACCCCCCTCACCCCAACTACTTTTTCACCACTACTCTCCAACCCCCCTCACCCCTCTTCTTTCACCCCTACCCTCCAGCCCCCCTCACCCCAACTCCTCTTTCACCCCTACCCCCCAACCCCCCTCACCCCAACTCCTCTTTCACCCCTACTCTGCAACCTCCCTCCCCCCCAACTCCTCCTTCACCCCTACTCTCCAACCCCCCTCACCCCAACTACTTTTTCACCACTACTCTCCAACCCCCCTCACCCCTCTTCTTTCACCCCTACCCTCCAGCCCCCCTCACCCCAACTCCTCTTTCACCCCTACCCCCCAACCCCCCTCACCCCAACTCCTCTTTCACCCCTACTCTGCAACCTCCCTCCCCCCCAACTCCTCCTTCACCCCTACTCTCCAACCCCCTCACCCCAACACCTGTTTCACCCCTACTCTCCAACCCCCTCACCCCAACTCCTGTTTCACCCCTACTCTCCAAACCCCCTCACCCCAACTCCCCTTTCACCCCTATTCTCCAACCCCTCACCCCATCTCCTCTTTCACCCCTACTCTCCAACCCCCCTCACCCCAACTCCTCTTTCACCCTTACTCTCCAATCCCCCTCAACCCAACTCTTTTTTCATCCCCACTCTCTAACCCCCCCTCATCCCAACTCCTCTTTCATCCCTACTCTCCAACCCCCTCACCCCAACTCCTTTCATCCTACTCTCCAACCCCCCTCTGCCCAACTCCTCTTTCACCCCAACTCCTCTTTCACCCCTACTCTCCATCCCTCTCTCGTCTTCCATGGAACATGATATCAGTCAGAATTTGAAAGATATTTACAAATGATTCTAGAGGCTGTTTGAGTTGGGATCCTTCTTTATTCTGTCCACTCGAGGAGTGTGATAACAGACTTTCTCCTGTTAATATAGAGCTGGAGTACAGAGTCGTGAGTGTGTCCAGCTGCAGCTACTGGCAGACCACATTGCCATGCTGGAGCTGCGATTGGATGCATACTGGAGCGTTCGCGATGCTGAGGACGTCGAGGATATCATGTTTAAGCAGTTGGTCATGCTGCCGGGAAAGGTTGGACAGTCAGAAAGGAAAGGGTTGACCACTAGGCAGAGTACCAGGTGCAGGCAGGTAGTGCAGGAGTCCCTTCTGGACATCCCCCTCTCAAACAGATACACCACTTTGAATACTGTTGAGGGGGATGGCTTATCAGGGGAAGGCAGCAGCAGCCAACTTCCTGGCACCAGGGGTGGTTCTGCTGCACAGGACGGGAGGAAAAAGAGGGGTAGAGCTATAGTAATAGGGGATTCTAATGTAAGGGGAATAGATAGGTGTTTCTGCGGCCACAAACGAGACTCCAGGATGGTGTGTTGCCTCCCTGGTGCAAGGGTCAAGGATGTCTCAGAGCGGCTGCAGAACATTTTGGAAGGGGAGGGTGAACAGTCAGTTGTCGTGGTGCATATAGGTACCAACGATATAGGTAAAAAACGGGATGAGGTCCTGAAAGCTGAATATGGGGAGTTAGGAGGTAAATTAAAAAATAGGACCTCAAAGGTAGTAATCTCAGGATTGCTACCAGTGCCATGTGCTAGTCAGAGTAGAAATAGAAGGATATTTCAGCTGAATACATGGCGAGAGGAATGGTGCAAGGGGGAGGGATTCAAATTCCTGGGACATTGGAACCGGTTCTGGGGGAGGTGGGACCAGAACAATCCGGACCGTTTGCACCTGGGCAGGGCTGGGACCGATGTCCTAGGGGGAGTGTTTGCTAGTGCTCTGGGGGAGGGTTTAAACTAGAATGGCAGGGAGTTGGGAACCTGAGCAGGGAGACAGAGGAAAGGGAATCAAGGATAAAAGCAAAAGAAAGGAGAAAAACAAAAGTGGCAGTCAGAGCAATCAAGGGTTTAAATCAAAATGGCCACAGTAAATAATAATTCTAATAGGTCTAAGAGCGTTTAAAAAAAAAAAAGCCTGAAGGCTTTGTGTCTTAATGCGAGAAGCATTTGTAATAAGGTGGATGAATTCGCTGCGCAAATAGAGGTAAATGAATATGATTTGATTGGGATTACGGAAACATGGCTCCAGGGTGGCCAAGGCTGGGAACTCAACATCCAGGGGTATTCAATACTCAGGAAAGAAAGGCAAAAAGGAAAGGGAGGTGGGGTAGCATTGCTGGTTAAAGAAGGGATTAACACAATTGTAAGGAAGGATATTAGCTCTGATAATGTGGAATCTGTATGGGTAGAACTGAGAAATACCAAGGGGCAGAAAACATTAGTGGGAGTGGTATATAGACCTCCAAACAGTAATGCAGATGTTGGGGATGGCATTAAAAGGGAAATTAGAGAAGCGTGCAATAAGGGCACAGTAGTCATCATGGGTGACTTTAATCTACATATAGATTGGGCTAACCTAATTAGTAACAATATTGTGGAGAAGGAATTCCTGGAGTGTTTACGGGATGGTTTCCTGGACCAATATGTCGAGGAAACAACCAGAGATCAGGCCATCTTAGACTGGGTATTATGTAATGGGAAAGGATTAATTAGAAATCTTGTTGTGCGAGGCCCCTTGGGGCAGAGTGATCATAATATGATACAATTCTTCATTAAGATGCAGAATGAAGTAGTTGACTCAGAGACTAGTGTCCTGAATTTAAATAAAGGAAACTGATGGTGTGAGGTGCAAGTTGGGTAGGATTGATTGGTGAATGTCACTCAAAAGGGTTAACGGTGGATAGGCAATGGCAAACATTCAAAGACCACATGGATGAACTACAGAAGTTGTTCATCCCAGTTTGGCATAAAAATAAAACAAAAAAGGTGACTCAACCGTGGCTAACAAGGGAAATTAGGGATAGCATAAGATCCAAGGAGAGGACGTATAAATGGGCCAGAAAAAGCAGTAAACCTGAGGATTGGGAGCACTTTAGGATTCAACAAAGGAGGACAAAGGGATTAATTAAGAAGGGGAAAATAGAATATGAGAGTAAGCTTGCAGGGAACATAAAAACTGACTGTAAAAGCTTTTATAGATATGTGAAGAGAAAAAGATTGGTGAAGTCAAACATAGGTCCCTTGCAGTCAGAATCAGGGGAATTTATAATGGGGAACAAAGAAATGGCAGAACAACTAAATACATATTTTGGTTCTGTCTTCACAAAGGAGGACACAAATAACCTCCCAGAGATGTCGGGGAACATAGGGTCTGATGAAAGGGAGGAACTGAAAGAAATCAGTATTTGTAGGGAAATGGTGTTAGGGAAATTGACGGGATTGAAGGCCGATAAATCCCCAGGGCCTGATAATCTACATCCTAGAGTATTTAAGGAAGTGGCCCTAGAAATAGTAGATGCATTGCTGATCATCTTCCAACATTCAATGGAATCTGGAACAGTACCCATGGATTGGAGGGTAGTTAATGTTACCCCACTATTCAAAAAAGGTGGTAGAGAGAAAACAAGGAATTACAGACTGGTAAGCCTGACATCGGTAGTGGGGAAAATGCTAGAGTCCATTACAAAAGATGTAATAGCAATGCACTTGGAAAACAGTGACAGGATCGGACAAAGTCAACATGGATTTACAAAAGGTAAATCATGCTTGACTAATCTACTGGAATTTTTTGAGGATGTAACTGGTAAAATAGATAAGGGAGAACCAGTGGATGTAGTGTATTGAACTTTCAGAAGGCTTTCGATAAAGTCCCGCATAAGAGATTAGCGTGTAAAGTTAAGGCATATGGGATTGGGGGCAAGTTATTGACTTGAATAGAGAACTGGTTGGCAGACAGAAAGCAAAGAGTTGGAATAAACGGGTCTTTTTCTGAGTGGCAGGCAGTGACTAGTGGGGTACCGCAGGGATCAGTCCTAGGACCCCAGCTATTCACAATATATATTAATGATCTGGACAAGGGAACTAGATGTAATATCTCCAAGTTTGCAGACGACACAAAGCTGGGAATGCATGTGTGCTGTGAGGAGGATGCCAAGAAACTCTAGGATGATTTGGACAGGTTGGGTGATTGGGCAGAAGCATGGCAGATGCAATATAACATGGATAAATGTGAGGTTATCCACTTTGGTGTCAAAAACAGGAAGGCAGATTATTACCTGAATGGCAATAGATTGTGAGAAGGGGAAGTGCAACGAGACCTGGGTGTCCTTGTGCACCAGTCGCTGAAGGTAAGCATGCAGGTGCAGCAGGCGGTTAAGAAGGCAAATGGTATGTTGACCTTCGTAGCGAGAGTGTTTGAGTACAGGAACAAGGATGTCTTGCTGCAGTTGTACAGGGCCTTGGTGAGACCACATCTTGAGTATTGTGTGCAGTTTTGGTCGCCTTATCTGAGGAAGGATGCTCTTGCCATGGAGGGAGTTCAGCGAAGATTCACCAGGCTGATACCTGGGATGGCAGGAATGACGTATGAGGAGAGATTGGGTCGATTGGGCTTATACTACTGGAGTTTAGAAGAACGAGAGGGGATCTCATTGAAACTTAGAAAACTCTGACAGGAGTGGACAGACTATATGCAGGAAGGATGTTCCCGATGGCGGGGGAGTCCAGAACCAGGGGTCACAGTCTAAGGATAAGGGGTAGGACATTTAGGACTGAAATGAGGAGGAATTTCTTCACCCAGAAAGTGGTGAACCTCTGGAATTCTACCACAGAAGGCAGTAGAGGCCAATTCATTAAATATATTCAAGAAGGAGTTGGATATATTTCTTAAGGCTAAAGGGATCAAGGGGTATGGGAAGAAACATAGAAGACAGGAGCAGGAGTAGACCATTCAGCCCTTCGAGCCTGCTCCACCATTCAATGCGATCATGGCTGATCATCCAATTTCAGTACCCGGTCCCTACTTTCTCCCCATACCCCTGGATCCCTTTAGTCTAAAGAAATATATCCAACTCCTTCTTGAATATATTTACTGAATGGGCTTCTACTGCCTTCTGTGGTAGAGAATTCCACAGGTTCACCACTCTGGGTGAAGAAATTCCTCCTCATTTCTGTCCTAAATAGCCTACCCCTTATCCTTAGACTGTGACCCCTGGTTCTGGACTCCCCAAACATCGGGAACATCATTCCTGCATCTAGTCTCTCCAGTCCTGTCAGAATTTTATAAGTTTCAATGAGATCCCCTCTCATTCTTCTAAACTCCAGTGAGTACAAGCCCAATCGACCCAATCTCTCCTCATATGTCATTCCTGCCATCCCAAGTATCAGCCTGGTGAATCTTCGCTGAACTCCTTCCATGGCAAGAACATCCTTCCTCAGATAAGATGACCAAAACTGCACACAATACTCAAGATGTGGTCTCACCAAGGCCCTGTACAACTGCAGCAAGACATCCTTGTTCCTGTACTCAAACCCTCGCGCTACGAAGGCCAACATACCATTTGCCTTCTTAACCACCTGCTGCACCTGCATGCTTACCTTCAGCGACTGGTGCACAGGGACACCCAGGTCTCGTTACACTTCTCCTTCTCCCAATCTATTGCCATTCAGATAATAATCTGCCTTCCTGTTTTTGCCACCAAAGTGGATAACCTCACAATTATCCACATTATATTGCATCTGCCATGCTTTGGCCCAATCACCCAACCTGTCCAAATCATCCTGAAGTTTCTCGGCATCCTCCTCACAGCACACGCGCCCACCCAGCTTTGTGTCATCTGCAAATTTGAATATATTACATCTAGTTCCCTTGTCTAGATCATTAATATATATTGTGAATAGCTGGGGTCCAAGGACCGATCCCTGCAATACCCCACTAGTCACTGCCTGCCACTTGAAAAAAGACCTGTTTATTCCAACTCTTTGCTTTCTGTCTGCCAACCAGTTCTCTATCCAAGTCAATACCTTGCCCCCAATCCCATGTGCCTTAACTTTATATGCTAATCTCTTATGCGGGACCTTATCAAAAGCCTTCTGAAAGTCCAAATACCCCACATCCACTGGTTCTCCCTTATCTATTTTACCAGTTACATCCTCAAAAAATTCCAGTGGATGAGTCAAGCACGATTTACCTTTTGTAAATCCATGTTGACTTTGTCCGATCCCGTCACTGTTTTGGAAGTACTCTGCTATTACATCTTTTATAATGGACTCTAGCATTTTCCCCACCACCGATGTCAGGCTTACCGGTCTGTAATTACCCATTTTATCTCTACTACCTTTTTTGTATAGTGGGGTAACATTAGCTACCCTCCAATCCACGGTTACTGTTCCAGATTCCATCAAATGTTGGAAGATGATCAGCAATGCATCTACTATTTCTAGGGCCACTTCCTTAAGTACCCTAGGATGTAGATTATCAGGCCCTGGGGATTTATCCGCCTTCAATCCCATCAATTTCCCTAACACCATTTCCCTACTAATACTGATTTCTTTCAGATCCTCCCTTTCATCAGACCCTATGTTCCCCGACATCTCTGGGACATTATTTGTGTCCTCCTTTGTGAAGACAGAAAGCAGGGACAGGGTACTGAATTTGGATGATCAGCCATGATCGCATTGAATGGCGGAGCAGGCTCGAGGGGCCAAATGGCCTACTCCTGCCCCAATCTTCTATGTTTCTATGTGATGTGTTTACGTGTTCATCTTGTTGACTAAAAATTGAGTCTTGTGGTTTCAGACACCAGATAATCAAGCTCACAACAACAGATTGTCTGTTACTGACTTTATTAACAGCACTGCAAAAGTACAGACATAGTTACCCGATCCGGAGAACAGGGATAATACAGTGGATTGAGAGCTCTCTTCTCCCCAGGTCTGTTCTAACCAGCTGTGACTACACTGGTTGTGGGAGAAAATGTATTAAACATTAAGGCATGCTGGGATACTTGACCACTTTACTACTTGAACAAAGGACACTAAACTAGTTAAAACTAAAAGAACTGCTGACTGCCATAATGGAGTCAAGCTGACCTTTTGGCTTAGGACATCTGGTGATAAAATGTGAACATGTTAATCTGTTTCTTGAGAACAATGGAACCTATGAAACCTTATGTTGAAATGTAATGTAAGCTAATCACCTGAAGTTGTTTGCCTTGCTGTATAACTATGAGTGCTGTGCATTAGTAATTTAGAGTGCTGGTGAGCAGTAGGGACTGCTGCAGACCCTCCATGATATCACGTAATAAATTCCTAAAGCGAACCTCGAAGTCTCCGTCTGATAATTAATTTCCTCCACAGAATTTGGCGTAGTCGGCAGGATCCCTAACAACGGGATCCAAAAGAACTAAGAAGGTCTAAGTTGGGTATAGCGTTGACCTTGTATATCACTTGGCCCGCTTAGGCTCCAATTAGACAAAGGAAATTTAAAAAGGGACTCTCCTAAAAATAAAAGGAAAGTGCCCGGTGCCTCCCAGCTGAAAGGGGGAGAGCACCTAGTGCGTCCCAGCTGAAAGGGGGACGGCGCGCGGTTGCCTAGTTATCCGGCCGGTGACTCATGCTGAGCCAAGAATCCCGTCAGGCTGAGGCAAGACTGCTGAGAAGAGAGAAAAGACTATGGCACCGAATTAAGTAGCTACAAAGAAAATAAAGGGTTGACTTCGAGACTCGCGGACGGAAAAACCGGTGAGCGCTTATTGTATTTTGTGTATATAAAATAACCCGCGGTTGTATAACCAGTAAGTTTAAAACTAAGTTACAGGAGTAAGGAGAAGATGGGAAATAACGGCAGTCGAGCGGATTCGTCCGATCCTGCCAAGAAAGGAGCCCGAGGCAAGGTAGAACAGGAGGTTGCAAATGGTAAAATCAAGATATGTAAAAGAACGAATGACAGAATAAAAAAGCTCGTGCAACATCGAAAAAAGGTAGGAGATCCCATCGTTCCACCGGGATCGCCAGCCGATACTGTAATAAAAGAAACAGGAGACGATCGGTATGCGGTAACTTTTAGTAGGGATCTGTATGGATGGTCGGGTGGAGATTGGCCTTATGGGGGAAGTTTTAAAATACCTTTAATAAAAGAATGGGAAGAAATTACTAGAAGCGAAGGAGGGGATCCTGAGTGGGACTAATGATAGGGCTGCTCTAAGACAGCAACCGGCATGATTTCCGGCACCGCCTCCATACAATCCAGCAGGTCTAGCAGCACCACAGCCAGTTGTACCCCTACCAGGGGCACAGCCTGGAGCTCCACCCCCACCCGCAGATGAACCCGTAATTGAACCTCCTCCTCCAGCAGAGGCACTCGGAGCAGGAGCTGCTGCACTGCCTGGTAGTAATGTACAGGACCTACCCTCACGTAACGGACCTACAACTAGGTCACAAACACAACCTGACACTACTACCCATCAACTTCCTCGAGTCATGATAGGAGAGGTGGCAGTGTTAAAACCATGGTCCCCAGCGGAAGCTAGAGCTATGATAGCCGAGGCACCAGACCCCTTAAAGAAGCCCACTGCCTTTCATAATTGGCTAGAACAAATGTGTACCATTTACAGCCCTCTTCCTGGGGATGTGCTAATGCTGCTAAAATGTGCGTATGGGTCCTCATGGTCGACCCTAAGGGACGGATTTGCTGTTCCCCCGGGAGAAAATGGAGATTGGCGACAAGATGATGTACAACTGGACCAGGGAAATTAGTCTTTTGCTCACTGGTTAGAACATAGAGGTAAAGAGGCTATAATGAGAGGAGCCAAGAAGCATAGTGACATAGGAGAAGTTACTCGATGTCTGCAAAGAAAGGAGGAGACAATTCCTGATTTTGCAGCTCGATTTAAAAGCAAGTGGGAGGAACATGCGGGAGTTCCACTAGCAGACAATGGACCTTTGGCAGTACAAACACTGCTAAACTGCATGTTACCCTTTCAAGCTCAAGCCTTTAAAATGATTAATCTAAATTGGCAGACTCAGCCCTGGGTGGACGTAGTTACTGCTCTGGTAAATATGGATAGGGAAGGACTCTTTACTCAGTCGAAAGAGCAAAAGCCAAAAACAGCGGGACAATATTTCCAACAGAATAGAAGAGGATTTGCAGGAAGAGAAGGTTATGGTAGAAGCAGAGGAAGGGGAAGAGGACAATGGCAAATGAGAGATAGATCACAGGATGAATGTAGGAACTGTGGGAAAAGAGGACATTGGGCTAGAGATTGCTGATGCCCCCCAAGGCCACAGCAGGGATACGCCCAACAAGGAGGGTATCCAGCTCCAGGGGCAGAAGGAACTTCCTTTTCTTTCAGTAACCCTAATCCATCCACATAGGGGTGCCACGGAGAAGCGGTGGTACAGGCGGCTGTGATCAGATTGTCCAAATCCATGAGAGAACAGCCTATGGCTACAGTTAAAATAGGAAATAGCCATTTGGACCTTCTGGTCGATACCGGTGCAACAATGTCCTCTGTACCCCCCTCTGTGGGTATACCTGCCAGTCAATTTAACGTTGTAAGCATGGGAGTAGCCGGTATCCCTATGTTAGAACCCCTCTCCAAACCTACCGAAATTCAAGTGCACGGGCAATCCGTCACAGACACCCTCATAATTTCTCAGACCGCCCCTCTCCCTATGTTGGGAAGACAGGCTTTATGTAAATTGGGAGCAGTTATATACTGCACTCGAGACGGCATGTTCATGGAACTGCCTCAAATACAAACTCATCAGCTAATGAATTTAATGATAGAGGAAAAGCAAGTAGAAGGAGCCCCCATTTTGTACTGCTGGCAGCTGAATAGCAATCCTTATGGCCAATTGGTAAAAAATGTATACCAAGCCTTGCAGGAATTGGAAGATCCTCAGGGGCAGTATTTACAATATCTAATTGAAACCAGTAGAGAAAAGAAACGGACCCATTGTACGGCATGGTACACGCATAAAGAAACACCCAATTATCAAGAATTGGTTTGCTCATACCTAAACCAGCCAGAATTGCTGCAGATTTCACCTTATTTATTCTTTGGAGATAAAGGCCTGGGAATGTTGGTTCACCATAAAAATCAGCAATATACCTGGACCAGGTTGCCCCAGGGGTATACTGAAAGTCCTGCGGTGTATGCGGCAGCGGTTAAAAATGACTTGGAGGAATGTCAGTTATCGGATCAGTCCACCTTAATCCAGTACGCAGATGACCTTTTGGTTGCCTCCCGAACGGGGCCAGACTGCCAAGAAGATACTATAAAATTGCTCCAGCATCTGGCTAGCAGGGGACACAGGGTGTCCTCCGAGAAGTTGCAGTTTTGCCAAACATCCGTCCAGTATTTGGGTTTTCAGTTGGAGTATGGACAGCGAAGATTGGGACTGGAAAGAATAAGAGCAGTGGATAAAGTGCTGATCCCGCGAACAAAGGACATTTTGTCGTTTCTGGGAATGGTGGGTTATTGTAGACAATGGATATATGACTACAGAGAAATGGATGCGGTCTTACGATCAGCTACGCTGCAGACAGAGCCCCCCATAGTCGAATGGACGCCAGAACGAGATAAGGCATTCAGTGATCTTAAAAAAGCTATGGTCAGTGCTCCCGCGTTAGGACTACCTAAGTATAATAAGCCTTTTCAGTTATACGTCAATGAAAGAGAAGGCTTTGCAACAGGAGTACTGGCACAAGAACATGGGGGAGGAAAAAGGCCTGTAGCATATTACTCTGTAGCCTTACCAGCCGTAGTGAGAGGCATGCCAGCCTGCTTACGAGCCGTTGCTGCAACCGCCACAATAGTGGAAAAATCCATCCCTATTGTGCTTGATCACCCTTGTGTGGTAATTGTTCCCCACGCAGTGCTGCTATTATTAAATTCGGCAGCTACTCAGCACTTTACGGTGGCAAGAAGGACTGGGTATGAGATAATCCTCTTGTCACACTCTAATTATACCTACCAGCGATCACCAGCTGTCAACCCGGCGACCTTCGTGCCAATACCAACAGAATACCCAGGTGAACCAGAACACGACTGCTTGTTAACTGTTGAAGCCACCACTACACCCAGGCCAGATTTGCTAAGTGATCCTATTGATAATCCTGACTTTATCCTCTTCACGGATGGTTCTTTGCATCGACCTAGTGATGATCAACTATTAGCAGGTTATGCGGTGGTGACTGCTCATGAATTATTGGAAGCTTATGTGTTGCCACCTGGCACATCTGCACAAGCAGCTGAACTATATGCATTAACCAGAGCCTGTATTTTGGCTAAAGATCAAAGCGTCAATATCTATTCTGACTCCCGTCATGCAGTTGGGGTGGTGCATGATTTTGGACAATTATGGAAAAACAGAGGTTTTATTACATCCTCAGGAAAATCTATTAAGCATGCGCAAATGGTGTTAAATTTGTTGGAGGCTATTCAGTTGCCAAGTAAAATTGCAGTACTAAAATGTGAGGCCCACACCATGGCAGGTGATGAAGTCTCGTGTGGAAATAGGTTTGCTGATAGTGCGGCTAAAGAGGTCGCACTGAGGCAGGCCCCACAGCTTCAAGCCGCCAAAAATACCGTTAGTAACTTTCCTCCAGAACTTCCTAGTAGCATTGATGCTGATCTACTACGACAGGCCCAAAGTCAGGCAACAGTCCAAGAAAAACGTACTTGGAGTAAGGCAGGTTGCTATCAAGATCATATATGGATGCATCCTGATGGCCGAGTGGTTTGCCCACGAAGCTTGTTTTTGCCCCTGTCTCGCCTGGCACATGGACAGGCTCACATGGGCAAAGGAGGGATGGCACATGCATTGTCCCAACAATGGTATGCACCAGGAATAATGGTAACAATTGAAAAAGTTGCCAGAACGTGTTTAGTATGTCAGCAGAACAATAGAGGGAAATCGCCTGCAAATTTTGATCACCTACCCCAACCAGAGCTGCCCTTTGAGAATCTACAGATAGATTTTGTACATATGCCCGCAGTAAAAGGATTTAAGTACATACTGGTAATAGTAGATATGTTCTCCAGATGGCTAGAGGCATACCCCACTAGGAGGGATGATGCCAGAACAGTAGTAAGCATTCTGCTAAAAGAAATAATACCTAGATTTGGAATACCTATGGGAATAAACAGTGACAGAGGAACTCATTTCACCAGCAAACTGATAAAAAACTTAACTGAAGCCCTTGGATTTCAATGGAAATTGCACATACCTTACCAGCCACAATCCTCAGGAATAGTGGAAAGAGTGAATGGGGAAATCAAGGCCGCCCTAACCAAAGTATGCCAGCAAAATGGGTTGCAATGGTCGGATGCCGTGCCAGTAGTAATGTATGCCCTGAGAAATCAGAAAAATAGAAACACAGGTCTGACACCACATGAGATCTTGATGGGCCGGCCTATGACAACAGGCACACGCCCACCCATGACTCCAGAGAAGGTGGCATTAATTTGGAATGATGAAAAATCATTAAAATATGCTCAGGCCATGTGTGAAACAGCAGGAAGAATACATGAGAAAGTGAGACAGGCCCAGACGCGCCCCACAGAAGGAAACATGCACCCCTTTAAACCCGGAGATCAAGTTTATGTGAAAGCGCTAAATAAAGAATCTTTTTCTCCTAGGTGGAAAGGACCATATTTGGTGCTGCTTACAACTCGAACAGCTCTCAAATTGAAAGAAAAACCTGATTGGGTACACGCTACAAGGTGCAAGTTGCATCATCCGGAGGAAACACGGGAGGTGGAGTATAAACATACTGCACCAGACACCACTTCAGAAACAGGAAAAGATCCGTGCCCACCATAATTTGGCACTCCACTGAAGGACTGATTACTTTCGGATTGCTATATATGTTTATATTTAATGCTGTATAACAATAATTAGGAACATTTAAAGATTTCTAGGATAAATCAGGAAATATGTTAAACCAGATAATAATAATCGGCCTATGTGTAATAAGGACAGCCGCCTGGACCATCCTGCCTACTGAAAAAACAATGGTCAGGCCAGTTAGGGTGGAAGGCGAGAGACAGTAACCAATCGCAGGGAACTTACACTTGTAACAATGGCACCATTTGTGTAATTGCTAATTGGACGATTAATTGCGAAGCCTGTGGGATGTTCGAAATGAAATCTGGGATGGATAAAATAGTATTTAGCCAAGGATCTAATATAACTCTAAGTATAAAATGGGAAAAAGGAGTGAACATAAGTTGTAGGATAGAGAATGACACTGACATACTAAACAATTATACTAAATTATGGAAATGGTATAAAAATGACACAAGAACCGGAGACATGGAACAACCGATATATTTGAAAGACGGTCAGGCGTACGGATGCGTGAATGCAACTCTTATAGAAGGAAGACCTCACTGGTATGGGGAAACATTCTTTGCAAAGAAAACGAAACAGATAGAAAGTCCTATGGACCATTTGCAAAGATTGCATTCTACCTGTACCCCGGTCTTGATCTCCCCATATACTCTAAATTTGACAGTACAGGTACAATATGAGGATAAAAAAGATACTGGATGTAATATTACTACTATACAAGCCAAATTGAATAAGAGAATTAGGATCAGGAGAAGGAGAAGGGACTTAGCAATGGTCTTGGGAGGAGTAGGAACTGGTATGGGAGCCCTTAATGCAATAGATATTGAAACATTGCAGAATAAAATACAGCAAGTAGGAGGGCTGAGCTAGAGCGAATCGCTATGTCAGGACATGCTCCTAGTTGGATGAGAATTTTCGGATTTGAAGGAAATAATCTAGAAGTAAAACCTGATCGAAGATACACTAAATGTGACCTTAAGGGATGTAATTTTACAATGAAAGTGGTAAATGTGACAAAAGCCAAAACCTGGTGTCAGTTCTTGGTATTGCCCCAACTGTTTGGAGAAAACTTTTGGTATCCCGAATTTCATGGTAAATGGATAGATCAGGGGAATAAGACCCACGATGCCTCGGATTGCCAAGATTGGCCATTTGGAAAAGTATGCCCATTGCATACCCCTATATATGAACCTTGCTCATTGCAACATAGTAGAGGTACATGCATTTGGAATTTGAAACCTTGTAATGATACTACCTTGCATGAGATAGGCCAGAACTATCTGTGTATTAGCAGTGCCTGGCCTATATATGTCGGCGGGATTTTGAAAAGGCCCCCTTTAAACACTTGCATAAAAGATGTTTATACTGTGTTTGACCCACATACCAACAAGACATATCAGTTGGGAAAATGGGCTACGGTAATGCAAAGAAGAACTGTATTGGGGATAGAAAATGCCCCCCTTACAGTTAATTTGGCTAATCTGACGAAATTTTTGAAAAACAATGAAAAGATAGCAGAAGCCTTAGTGAAAAGAGGAAGAGATCTGCACCATTTAAAAGCAGTGACGGATTATGATGAGCAAGGTTTGATTCAAATAGCTACGCAAATAACAGATTTGACGGTACACCACTGGTGGGATGTGTTTAACGGATGGTCACCTAAAGCATCCGCAGTGCTGGAATTGTTTGTTCACCCGATGGTTATATTTTGTGTAGTGACAGGAGTTTTATTTATATTAATTTGTATAATGTGGATAAGAGTGAGATATCTGCTAGCGCAAACAGTAGAATCAGTAGCATCTGTAACAAGAGCTACGAAAGTACTAGAGAGAAAGGAAAGAAAAAGAGCAAACCAGGATGACTATGATGAAGAAGATTGTCTAAAAATGCGTCCCTTCCCAAAGGGATATTATCCTCCCTATGAAAACGAACTGAATACAATGCCGTAAAGCAGTGTTGATCAGTAAAGATCAACAAGGAGGGAATTGTGGGAGAAAACGTATTAAACATTAAGGCATGCTGGGATACTTGACCACTTTACTAATTGAACAAAGGACACTAAACTGGTTAAAACTAAAAGAACTGCTGACTGCCATAATGAAGTCAAGCTGACCTTTTGGCTTAGGACATCTGGTGATAAAATGTGAACATGTTAATCTGTTTCTTGAGAACAATGGAACCTATGAAACCTTATGTTGAAATGTAATGTAAGCTAATCACCTGAAGTTGTTTACCTTGCTGTATAACTATGAGTGCTGTACATTAGTAATTTAGAGTGCTGGTGAGCAGTAGGGACTGCTGCAGACTCTCCAAGATATCACGTAATAAATTCCTAAAGCGAACCTCGAAGTCTCCGTCTGATAGTTAATTTCCTCCACACTGGCGATATTTATAGTTAACTTGTTTACTACATTATTGACCTGGCCCTGCCCAAACCATAACCACAAGGATATCTGTCATTGTTCTGACTGTGACCACAAGGCTGTGTCACTATCTCACACACACACACCGTTTCCTTCTTTCACATCTCCATACACAGACCATCTCTTTACACATCCCCTTCCATCCTCAATCAACGTCATTGAAAAATAGATTATCTGGTCAATACCACATTGCTGTTTGTGGGAGCTTGCTGTGCAGAAATTTCCTACATTAGAACAGTGACTACACTTCAAAAGTACTTCCTTGTCTGTAAAGCACTTTGGGACGTCCTGAGGTTGTGAAAGGTGCGATAGAAATACAGCCTTTTTCCATGGATAACAGTGATAGTTACACTGGGATAAATCTTCAGTCATTTTCTATTACAGGCTCTCTGGAAGGTGTGGGGAGCTGGGACTTGAGAGTAACTGAAGGTGTTAGAACGGCGATAATCTAGAGTTAGAAAGGAGAAAAGGCCCAAAAATGGAACAGTCGGTAACAGGACATCAATTAGTCTCCTCTAATCTTGGAGGAAACAAATACTCGACACACTGCGTATTTGACATTTATCCAGAATATTAAACTCCAGCCCAGTTATAGGGGTTATTAACATCAGAAACAAACTCCAACTGTCAGAATTAACATGGTTCAGTCCTGGATGTGATTAACAGCAGCAATACCAGCAGAATCCAACCCCTGCAGTCACTTGTGAACTAGCTGGTGTCTCAGCAGGTTGGATGACTGAGGGAATCCCTTCCCACACACTGAGCAGGTGAACGGCCTCTCCCCAGTGTGAACTCGCTGATGTGTCAGCAGTTGGGATGACTGAGGGAATCCCTTCCCACACACTGAGCAGGTGAACGGTCTCTCCCCAGTGTAGTTTGTTGGTGTTTCAGCAGATATCTTGTGCTTTTAAAGCTCTTCTCACACTTAGAACATTTGAAAGGTCTGTTTTCAGTGTGAACAAGTTGGTGTATAATGAGGTTGGCTAATCGAGCAAATACATTCCCACACATGGAGGTGAACGTCTCCTCTCCAGTGTGAAGTCGCTGGTGTCTCAGCAGAGTGGGTGAATCAATGAATCCCTTCCCACACACGGAGCAGGTGAACGCCCTCTCCCTAGTGTGAACTAGCTGGTGTCTCAGCAGGTGGGATGACTGAGGGAATCCCTTCCCACACACTGAGCAGGTGAACGGCCTCTCCCCAATGTGAGTTAGTTGGTGTTTCAGCAGATATCTTGTGCTTTTAAAGCACTTCTCACACTCAGAACATTTGAAAGGTCTCTTTTCAGTGTGAACAAGTTGGTGTATAATGAGGTTGGCTAATCGAGCAAATCCCTTCCCACACGTGGAGCAGGTGAACGGCCTCTCCCCAGTGTGACTGCGTCGATGACTTTCTAGCTGGGATCGGTAATTGAATCCCTTCCCACAGTCCACACATTTCCACAATTTCTCCGTGGTGCGGGTGTCCTTGTGTCTCTCCAGGTTGGACGATCAGTTGAAGCCTCGTCCACACACACAACACGTGTACGGTTTCTCCCCGCTGTGAATGGTGCGATGTTTTTTCAGGCTGTGTAACTGGTTAAAGCTCTTTCCACAGTCAGTGCACTGGAACACTCCCACTTGGGTGTGTGTGTCTCAGTGCTTTTCCAGTCACGCTGATGTTTGAAATCTTTCCTCACAGACAGAACAAGCAAACATTTCTCCTTCCACATTCAAAGGCCGATGATATTCAGTTCCTGATGAATGGAGTGACTCTGTCAGATCTTGATGTGATGTTTGGTTTGAGTTTCCCATCTGTAAATCCTCCCCTTCTAACACCCTGTAAAAGAAGTTTACAAAAGTCATCACTAAGTACAAGATAGAAATTCAGAACAGACAATTCTAGTTTCCTTGCAACATTCTTTCCTCTCTTGTTCCCTAAATCATGTGGTCCAATCAAACTGGAAGAAGCTAAAATAAGCAACAAAGTCCCAACAAAAGCAAAGGGAACCTTCCCAATTAAACCAGAATGTTGTTGCCAGTGTCTGAGAGACACTCTGTACCCTGAGGTGCCCACCAGTCGAAGAAGGTATCAAGTGAACCAATGGACACCGCCTGCTCCCTCTCCAGGGCCACCCGGGCAGGGACAAGACCACGGGAGAGAGGCAGGCAGCCAGAGTGACCCTCCCCCATGGGCCCCGCCCATCCTGGGCCTACAAATTGCTGTTTTCACCAGGCCCAAGAGCAGGTCCAGGAGAAGATCCTCCGACTTACCCACCTGCCTCTGCTCCGGGCGGCCATAGATTAGGAGCGTGGGGCTAAAGTGTAACCAAGAGTTGAGGAGCAGCCCCTTCAGGTAACTATACAGGGGCTGCAACCTCTCACACTGAATATATACACGGCCCATGGACTCCTCTAGGCCGCAAACATCACATGCGGCCTGGGAGTGGGTGAAGGTGATTAAAAACCTGCTGCCCGGGATGCTCCATCTCCCGGGCACTGGGACCCGGTTGGGAACAGAGACTACATATATCTACATATGAGGACGGCCTCAACCGGGATCTTGGGTTCATGTCACGCTACATGTAACCCCACCTGACGTAGTCATCCAGACTCGAGTCGTCGTTGGCTTGTTCTCTCTACACAGATGCGGCTGGACCTGCTGTGATTTCCAGCAAAAAAAAGTTTTCTGTTTTTTGTTTTTCATACAGACCCCAGCATCTGCAATATTTGACCCCTTGTGACCCCACCTCATTGTTCTTTGATGTAATGTTTTCCTGACTGACCTGTTTGGACACCATTCACACCTTTGATTGCTGTGATTATCTCTTTGCCGAGGTGTGATAAAGGGCAGTTAGAAAGATTACCTGTAATCATCTGGCAGTATTCTCTGACTATATATGCTGTGCCTATATGCAACTCTTCACTTCACCTGATGAAGGAGCAGCGCTCCGAAAGCTTGTGATTTCAAATAAAGCTGTTGGACTATAACCTGGTGTTGTGTGGCTTCTTACATTTATCTACATATAGATTGGGCTAACCAAATTAGTAACAACACTGTGGAGGAGGAATTCCTAGAGTGTATACGGGATGGTTTCCTGGACCAATGTGTCAAGGAACCAACTAGAGATCAGGCTATCTTAGACTGGGTATTATGTAATGAGAAAGGATTAATTAGCAATCTTGTTTTGCGAGGACCCTTGGGGAGGAGCGATCATAATATGCTAGAATTCTTCATTAAAATGGAGAGTGAAGTAGTTGACTCAGAGACTAGGGTCCTGAATTTAAATAAAGGAAACTATGAAGGTATGAGGCACAAGTTGGCTAGGATAGATTGGGGAACATTACTTAAAGGGTTGACGGTGGATAGGCAATGGCAAACATTTAAAGATCACATGAATGAACTACAGAAATTGTTCATCCCTGTTTGGCATAAAAATAAAACAAAAAAGGTGACTCAACCGTGGCTAACAAGGGAAATTAGGGATAGCATAAGCTCCAAGGCGAGGACATATAAATTGGCCAGAAAAAGCAGCAAACCTGAGGATTGGGAGCAGTTTAGGATTCAGCAAAGGAGGACAAAGGGATTAATTAAGAGGGGGAAAATAGAGTATGAGAGTAAGCTTTCAGGTAACATAAAAACTGACTGTAAAAGCTTCTATAGATATGTGAAGAGAAAAAGATTGGTGAAGTCAAGCATAGGTCCCTTGCAGTCAGAATCAGGGGAATTTATAATGGGGAACAAAGAAATGGCTGACCAATTAAATACATACTTTGGTTCTGTCTTCACAAAGGAGGACACATATAACCTCCCAAAGATGTCGGAGAACATAGGGTCTAATGAGAGGGAGGAATTGAATGAAATCAGTATTTGTAGGGAAATGGTGTTAGGGAAATTGACGGAATTGAAGGCCAATAAATCCCCAGGATGCCGGTAAGCCTGACATCAGTAGTGGGGAAAATGCTAGAGTCCATTATAAAAGATGTAATAACAGAGCACTTGGAAAACAGTGACACGATCGGACAAAGTCAACATGGATTTACAAAAGGTAAATCATGCTTGACTAATCTACTGGAATTTTTTGAGGGTGTAACTGATAGAATAGATAAGGGAGAACCAGTGGATGTGGTGTATTTGGACTTTCAGAAGGCTTTCGATAAGGTCCTGCATAAGAGATTAGCGTGTAAAGTTAAAGCACAAGGGAATGGGGGCAAGGTACTGACTTGGATAGAGAACTGGTTGGCAGACAGGAAGCAAAGAGTTGGAATAAACGGGTCTTTTTCCAAGTGGCAGGCAGTGACTAGTGGGGTACTGCAGGGATCGGTCCTAGGACCCCAGCTATTCACAATATATATAAATGATCAAGACGAGGGAACTAGATGTAACATCTCCAAGTTTGCAGACGGCACAAAGCTGGGTGGGCGTGTGTGCTGTGAGGAGGATGCCGAGAAACTCCAATATGATTTGGACAGGTTGGGTGATTATACTGCATTTGCCATGCATCTGCCCAATGTGGATAAATGCGAGGTTATCCATTTCGTTGGCAAAAACAGGAAGGCAGATTATCTGAACGGCAATAGATTGGGAAAAGGGGAAGTGCAACGAGACCTGAGTGTCCTTGTGCACCAGTCGCTGAAGGTAAGCATGCAGGTGCAGCAGGCGGTTAAGAAGGCAAATGGTATGTTGGCCTTCATAGCGAGAGGATTCGAGTACAGGAGCAAGGATGTCTTGCTGCAGTTGTACAGGGCCTTGGTGAGACCACACCTTGAGTATTGTGTGCAGTTTTGGTCGCCTTATCAGAGGAAGGATGTTCTTGCCATGGAGAGAGTGCAGCGAAGATTCACCAGATTGATACCTGGGATGGCAGGAATGACGTATGAGGAGAGATTGGGTCAATTAGGCTTATATTCGCTAGAGTTTAGAAGAATGAGAGGGGATCTCATTGAAACTTATAAAATTCTAACAGGACTGGACAGGCTAGATGCAGGAAGGATGTTCCCGATTGTTGGGGAGTCCAGAACCAGGGGTCACAGTCTAAGGATAAGGGGTAAGCTATTTAGGACTGAGATGAGGAGGAATTTCTTCACCCAGAGAGTGGTGAACCTGTGGAATTCTCTTCCACAGAAGGCAGTTGAGGCCAATTCATTAAATATATTCAAGAAGGAGATAGGTATTTTTCTTAAAGCTAAAGGGATCAAGGGATATGGGGAGAAAGCAGGGACAGGGTACTGAATTTGAATGATCAGCCATGATCTCATTAAATGGCGGAGCAGGCTCGAGGGGCCGAATGGCCTACTCCTGCTCCTATTTTCTATGTTCCTCTGAGACCCTGAAGCCCCGCCCACTCTCTGTTCCTGTCCAAGATGGCCGCGCATGCGCCGTGATCCCGCCCTGTCCAAGATGGCTGCCAGCGACCCCGCTGACCCGGGCGGCCGGGCCTGTCACCACGGGGCAAACACGAGGCCTGTGGGCTCTTCTTCGGGGCCCGAGGCCTACACCGGGTGTTTATGAAGCTTCCCAGCCCACCCACGGCTCCAATTCCTCCCCGAGCCCACAATCTCCTACTGCCTCCCGGAACCGTCTCTTCCGCTTCAGACCATCGCCAACACTGGCACTGCGCCTGCGCACTGGGCTCCTGTGGTCATTCTGCCGCACAGGGGATTTTTACTCTTGTTTAGCCCAGTGGTACTGAGGCCAATTATAGACCCTGAGCTGTCTTGGCTGAGATCAACCAACAGCACAGATCAAGGATCCCAGTCAGTTGTGCAGAGTGTTTTAAAATTTGGGGGAGGGTTAGAACAGAATATTTTGAAAGGAATGTTACTCCACCTTTAAAGGAAACCTTCATTAAACTGCAAAATTCTGAAGTCTTTCAAAATTGAACAAGCAAAAAGTAGACAGACATTTTAGAAAGGCTCAAGTCATTAAAATAGACAGGTTTACAATCACTGCACAAGTACAGAAGGGAGCGACTGTTAACAGGAGCTCTGTCAGTGAAGTGCTCCGACACTCCAAGATAAACCAGACTGTCCCTTTAACTATAAATATACAAAGTAAAGGGGTCACGGTCCATTTAAATATCTGCCCCATTCCCCCAGGCAGTGGGAGGAGGAACAGCGCGCGGTCTCTTTATAACCTGACCCAGCAGGCCACGTGAGGAAACCCACTCTATGTGGGGCGGGGCCTTGGGAACCAGCTCTATGGGGGACCACTTACACCGAGACACCAAATCCAGGGACCACTTACACTGAGACACCAAATCCAGGGACCACTTACACTGAGACACCAAATCCAGGGACCACTTACACCGAGACACCAAATCCAGGGACCACTTACACCGAGACACCAAATCCAGGGACCACTTACACTGTGACACCAAATCCAGGGACCACTTACACTGAGACACCAAATCCAGGGACCACTTACACTGAGACACCAAATCCAGGGACCACTTACACTGAGACACCAAATCCAGGGACCACTTACACTGAGACACCAAATCCAGGGACCACTTACACTGAGACACCAAATCCAGGGACCACTTACACTGAGACACCAAATGAAAAAGGACACATCCAGTGACATTGGCATCGTCAATAATTGTTTCTATCCCTAATCCTAACCCGTAAACATAACCACTAACCTCTAATCCTAACTACTAACCCCTATTCCTGACCCTAACCACTAACCCGTAATCCCTAAGTGTAACACCTGCCCCGAATCCCAAGACCCCAACCACTAACCCTAAATCGTTCAGTGTCATTAGTCATTGTGATGTCACCGGTGATGCAGGTTGGCCGTGTTGTCATTAGTCATTGTGATGTCACCGGTGATGCAGGTTGGCCGTGTTGTCAATAGTCATTGTGATGTCACCAGTGATGCAGGTTGGCCGTGTTGTGAATAGTCATTGTGATGTCACCAGTGATGCAGGTTGGCCGTGTTGTCAATAGTCATTGTGATGTCACCAGTGATGCAGGTTGGCCGTGTTGTCAATAGTCATTGTGATGTCACCAGTGATGCAGGTCGGTCGTGTTGTCAATAGTCATTGTGATGTCACTGGTGATGAAGGTCGGCCACGTTGTCAATAGTCATTGTGATGTCACCGGTGATGCAGGTCGGATTAGTTGGTTTGTAGAATACTTGCTTTACTATCTTATAATCATCAGTATCTTATAATCATCAGTAATAGATTTATAATCGTGTGTAGAAATTAAATATAAAAGTCTGTGATCATCAACTGCATGCAATGGTAACCTGAATTATGTATAACATGTAACCCTTTTTATGCTTAAAAGTCTGTGAGTAAGCTGTACCCAGACAACCTGGGGTGAGGAAGAGATTGCCGTGGTCGATCAGACTGCAGTTAGCCTGGGAACCAAGGTGAGCTGCAGTTACCACTGTGTGGCATGTTATAACATCCGCAGTGAATTAAACACAAAGGCCAAGTTCAAGGGCCGTATCACAACCAATGAGACATGTTCCTTTCGTATTATCATAACTACCCCAGATGAGTCTTGGTGTCAAAAGCAGATGATGTAAAAGTGTCAGCAGACTAAAGCCTGTGTAAACCAGAGTGCTGCGAATGTGGCATCTTTATGATTGGATTTTGGGTCTGGGTGTCAGCCAGTGATTGGTTCAGGACTCCATAGATTTTGAATGAGAGTAAGAGTATAGGAAGGGGGTCTTAACAGGCACAAATTGTAGAAGATTTCAGATGTAGAGGATTTCAGGAGTAGAGGATTTCAGGAATAATCAAGGAGACACCCGGGAGATGAAGAGAGACAAGAGACACAGGGTGCAGCCTGCTCACAATTGCGCTTCTACTCAGAGTATAAGTGGTAATATCAGTCTCAATTATACTCTGTAAACTGCTGCTCGAACACTGTAATATATTAAGTCTAGCTTGTGCTGAATAAAATTAAATCACTGTCCCCAATACGGGTCAACCTCGAATCATTAGGAACCAGGGTCCCTCTGGGATCTTATAAACTGGTGAGCCTAGCCAGGAGGTTGATTGACAGTTGATTCTTTTATAAATTATTCGGTACAAGTAAGATCCTAGGACTGACGTGGTTAGTGCGACCTAGTCATTTAAGAAAGGAAAGCCTTCGGGAGGGTGTGGGACACTGCGACCTACCAGTAGTAATAGCAACAGTTAGTAGAAATGGCGGGCTTGACAGAAGTTGCGCATGTCACAGATAAAAAGTTCAGATAATTAAGTGTAACTGATTTAGTATCGTTTCTGACGAGTCCAGAAGCAGACTCATATCAGAAGGGGATAGAGAGGGTCCAGAGCCAAGTGTTTCTGGGAAAGGTCGAATTAGACAAAGGGAAACACTTGTCAGGCTATGCAGCACATTTCTGTGCACAGCGCGGTGAAGTAAGAGAAGGGGAACATTTAGAAGCACAAAGAATAAGAGAAGGGGAACATTTAGAAGCACAGAGAATAAGAGAAGGGGAACATTTAGAAATGCGGAAAATAATACAGAAAGAACTCCAGCAGCTAGAAGCCAGGAATCTGGGAACTCAGCAAATGAAGAGAAAAAACCGGGAGAGCCAGGACAAGCTGCTGAGACGACAGTTTAAAGGGTGAAAAAAGAAAGGTAAAGTTGAAACCGTCACTGAAGCTGTCAGCTTCTGTACTGAGAAAAATAAAACACAAGATTACTGAGTGAAAGGAACCTTAAAGGAAGCTGGAATTTCAATTTGTGTTAAAGTGGGTGTTAAAGTGTGGAAGTTTTCCTGACTGTGAATCTTTAAGAAGTTACAGTATTTCTTTTGTCTGAAAGTCTGTCTTTAAAAAAGTGTCTTTTTTTTAAGCTCCACCCACTATTCGGTGCACAGAACTAAAAGCTGTTTAACCTTTTGTAATCTTGTCTTGGATGTAGGAAGCATTTGGTACTCTTGGAGTTCATAACCCATTACAGGGATCAATATTTCTAAGTTGCGTAAATGTGTGAAAATGTTGAGCATGTTCATTTCAATTTAAGATTGTGCACCCAGAATTGGGGAAAAAAGAACTTTGAACTACAATTTCAGTTAAAAACTCTGGTGTGAAAAGGATGAGAACAGCAAAAACAAAAAAGTTTGTTTAACAAAAGATAAGTTTCAGTCTAAGATTTAACCTTGGAGTAGCAGTTGCCATGGTGCCTGGTACTTAATTGGAATTTCCAAAGCACTTTGATTTGCTTTCTTTCAATGTGAAAACTATTTTTTCCAGTTAGATTCTGTATTTTTACAGTCATTTGGAAAGGTGCCTGAAGAACAACGAGAAAGATGACATCATTTACTTTTTTTTTTGTAAGCAAAATAATCAAAAAAGGCAGCTGTCAGCAGACAGGGTTAACTCCTTTGCAGGTTTATAAGAAGGTGGAGTGAAACATTGTCAGACACACGCAATTCCGTCACTTCACGCAAAAAATGTTTTAAAAGAAAGTTTAAGGTACAAAGCCTTGGGAAAAAGTTTCGATTGGGAAAGCTTTTAAAACATTTTTTGCGTGAAGTGACGCAATTGCGTGTGTCTGACAATGTTTCACTCTGCCTTCTTATAAACCTGCAAAGGAGTTAACCCTGTCTGCTGACAGCTGCCTTTTTTGATTATTTTGTCTGTTCTGTATCGTGTTTATTTTTTTGAAATATTGGTCTGAATTAAATTGGAATTACTGAGGTTAATTATTAAATTGTGAAAAACCACCTTTCATTGCAGCCTCAATGAAATTCTGGTTATTATTTTTAATTATGTGAGGGTTTCTAGTTCCGATGTGAGACTTTCACATTGGCAGTTTTGAATTTCTTAAATGTTTAATGCTTTGAATTGGAATTTTGAGATATTTGAGGTGATTCTGCTTGTTAAACATTTTGGTTGTACTGGAAAATCCTGGGGTTGGAAACCTCTGAAACAAAACGCTAAAAAGTTTAAAAAGAATTGGAGCTTAATTTAAAAGGCTGTCTTCCCTGATGAGAATCTTTTATTTAGAGTTAATAATATGTTACTAATGATTTCTGCAGTTTTAATGGCTTTTTAATACTGAAGAAAGTTTTGAAGGTACAAAGACTTGGAAAAAGTTTCGATCGGGAAAGCTTTTAAAACATTTTTTGCATGAAGTGACGCAATTGCATGTGTCTGGCAATGTTTCACTCCGCCTTCTTATAAACCTGCAAAGGAGTTAACCCTGTCTGCTGACAGCTGTCTTTTTTAATTCACCAAGGATCAACTTTTGCATTGCTGAATGAAATTTAAAGATATTGGACATTATTAATTTGAAGTGACTATTTCCCCACGGTGCGGAAGGAAAATTCTGATTTCACAAAATGAGCCCAATGGGTGTTTAATCGGAGCCACAATGGATTCTCTGTTTTCGTTTCTTTTAAACAGATGACCATGGTTTTCCAGACCGCATGAGTCATAGATTCATAACGGCACAGAAGGAGGCCATTCGGCCCATCGAGTCCATTCCGGCTGTCTGTCGAGCAATCCAGTCAGTCCCATTCCCCCGCTCTATCCCCGTAGCCCTGCAAGTTTATTTCCCTCAAGTGCCTATCCAGTCTCCCCTTGAAAACATTCAGTGTCTCCGTTTCCACCATGTCCGTTGGCAGAGAATTCCAGGTCATCACCACTCGCTGCATAAAAATGTTTTTCCTCACGTCCCCCCTGTATCTCTTGCCCAAAACCTTAAATCTGTGTCCCCTAGTCCTTGTACCATCAACTAGTGGGAACAGCCTTTCCCCGTCTAGCCTAGGCAAACCCGTCATAATCTTGTACACCTCTATCAAATCACCCCTCAACCTCCTTTGCTCCAATGAAAACAGATCCGGCTTCTCCAACCTGTCCTTGTAGCGAAGATCCCCCATCCCCGGAACCATTCTGGTAAATCTCCTCTGCACCCTCTCAAGGGCCTTCACATCCTTCCTAAAGTGTGGTGGCCAGAACTGGATGCAATACTCCAGTTGTGGCCTAACCAGCGCTTTATAAAGGTTCAGCATAACTTCTCTACTTTTATATCAATACCTCTATTTATGAAGCCCAAGATACCACATGCTTTGTTAACCACTCTCTCAATATGTCCCGCCACCTTCAGGGACCTATGCACATTAACTCCCAGGTCCCTCTGTCCCTGCACACTCTTTAAAACTGTGCCATTAAGTGTATATTGCCTCTCCCTGTTCCTTCTGCCAAAATGCATCACCTCACACTTCTCTGTATTAAATTCCATCTGCCACTTGTCTGCCCATTCTGTTAGCCTTTCTATGTCCTGTTGCAGTCGATTGGTATCATCCTCACTGTTTGCCACACCCCCAAGTTTGGTGTCATCGGCAAATTCAGATGTTCTACTCTATTCTAATATCCAGGTCATTTATATATATCAAAATGAATATTGATGCCTTAACAAGAGATCCAGCAGTTTAAAGAATTTAAGAACCTATCTGCAGCCATCGCCAGACATTTAAAATAAATCCCAGCATGGTGACGATTTGGACTAAAGGCTTTGCCTGTCAAAGACTCGGACTTAACCCATTCAGGGTCAGGTGTTATTTCCCGAGACAGTGTGCTCGAGAAGGGGAGATATGGAAGTTACCTCCAAACTAATTCCAAGCACTTGTGTCTCTAATATGAAACCAGCATGTAAACCAGCAAGCCCGGGCATCACTTGTTTCTGAAATGGGAATTGATGAGATGAATTGATCAAAATAAAATTGATAAGTTGCTGTTTCAAGCACTCAAGAAGGAAAAATTTACCTGAAGTTTAAGATAGTCAAATTTTCATTAAAAGAAACCGGTGGAAAGCAGTCTAAGGTGGTCCTGCCAATTGCTGCGTATCAGGGAAGAAAGGTTTTGGGAAATAAAATTGAACATTGACAAAACCTGTCAGTCCAACAATACTGCAATGATAAAATGGACTCAGGCACAATACATCGGATTATTTTGGGAAATAAAAAGATCCTCTAAAATAAGGAATTAAAAAAGCCAAAATGTGTTAATAACTGGGACCAAGTGGGAAGGTTTGATCTGTTTCCTATCTTTAATAACGTATTGGACAGTAAAGTTCCTCCAGGGCTCATGAATGAGATAGAATGGTAATTAATGGGATGTGTAAAACGGAATGAGAGGAAGTGATTGAGGATGTCAGATAGAAACAGGAAATGTTTCATTCACCACCAAATGGGAATCATTTCCTCAGTTGAATGGGAATAAATCACCTGTGTACGATTCACCGAAAGGTCTCAATCTGGGATTAATGAACAGTCTCGGGAAAGGCAGGAAAGTGCAGTTGAAAATAGTCAATTGATAGTTTTCTCTTGGAGAGGTTTGTGTCCTTGCCTGTGAACTTTGTAAGAAAACTTCATTTGATAGACTGGCCACTACCCGAGACATCGGGACCATACAGTGGGAGATGAGCAAAGATCTCCAGACACCTCACCATCTTCTGATGAAATCACCTGAAAGCCCATGAATGGTTCGTATCGGATGGCGCGTGTGGCAGGATATTGTGTGTGGACAGATGTGATTTGTTACATAGGAAGCAATTAGCATGTGGAAATGTGTGGTGAATTTACACAGAAGAACGGGTCTCAGACATATTCAGTTATTGACAGCAGCACGACATGAAATGGTTAATGTGGCTCAGGAGAGTGAGACAACTTTTAAAGCACGGACACACACTCCATCGAGAAACTATCTAATTCATGAAACAATCAGGATAGAGTTAAAGACACTGGTACCTGTCAGAGGGATTGAAACTGAAGTTGAAGCGGAGAGCGACATAGAATTCGGATTGGGACAATTGAGGGCTAGAGAGAGATCATACTTAGTAAGAATTATCCACAAGATGGATACCCAAGGCATATTACACTAGTTTAAAAGCATGATTATTCAAGAATCAGCGTGCATTGGCTAACAGTTCCATAATACACACTTAAACCTACAACTAATAATGCCTATTTCATCCATGTTAGCTAGTGGGAATCTGAAATGGAGATTTCTCAGGATTCTTACACCCGGGAGACGGGGAGAGAGAGAGACACAGGGTGCAGCCTGCTCACAGCTGCGCTTCTACCCAGAGTATATGTGGTAATATAAGTCTCAATTATTCTCTGTAAACTGCTGCTTGAATACTGTAATGTATTAAGTCTTGCTTGTGCTGAATAAAGTTAAATCACTGTCCCCAATACGGGTCAACCTCGAATCATTAGGAACCGGGGTCCCTCTGGGATCTTACACCATGCATGTGCTTCCCTGGTCCTTCTAGGAGGTGGAGATCGTGGGTTTGGCAGGTTCTGTCAAAGAAGCCTTATCAAGTTGCAGATGTTTGAAGTCCCTCTCCATCGCCCCTCCCACCTCTCTCTCTCCTCCCATAGAGGCCAGAGTCTTGTGTAGGCCCAGATCAGGAGGTGGTTTCCCTTCCCTGAGGGACATTAGTGAACCAGTTGGGTTTTACGACAATCCAGCAGCTTTCATGGTCACTTGTTTCTGCTGCCGGCCCCACAAATGACCAGATTCATTGAGCTCAATTTCACAGCCTACCTTTGTTTTGTTGTGGCTTCTCTCTCACGCTCCCTTTCTCCTGTTTTAAATTCATTTTGCAGGGTATTGGAAGGGGCGGATTTGCAGACAGGAAGATTAAACCAAACATCACATCAAGATCTGACAGAGTCACTCGATTCATCAGGAACTGAATTTCATCAGCCTTTGAACATGGAAGCAAAAAGCACCATTCACGGTGGGGAGAAACCGTACACATGTTGTGTGTGTGGACGAGGATTCAGCCAATCACTTGGCCTGTCAAGACACAAGCGCAGTCACACCGCAGATAAACCGTGTAAATGTGGGGATTGTGGGAAAGGATTCAATTACCCGTCCCAGCTGGAAACTCATCGGCGCAGTCACACCGGGGAGAGACCGTTCACCTGCTCCGTGTGTGGGAAGGGATTCACTCAATCATCCAACCTGCTGACACACCAGCGAGTTCACAAGTGACTGTGGGGGTTGGATTCTGTTGTTTTTGCTGCTGTTAATCACATCCAGGACTGAACCATGTTCATTCTGACAGTTGGGTTTTGTTTCTGGTGATGTTAATAACCCCTATAACTGGGCTGGAATTTAATATCCTCGATATATGTTAAATAGATCAGTTTTGTTTTAAACACATTGTTGTAGATTTTCTTCTTTCCCACCGGAGTGTTTCGCATCACCTGGCTGGAGCTCAGAAAGGACAATCTGGGGGAGGATCGTACGGCAGGAACAGAACTTCAGCCTGGACACAGTCCTTCAGGGCCACACTGAGAGGGGCAAACGGCACTTTGGTCTTTCTCGTCTCCCTTCACCGGCAGCAAAGACTCTGTCCAGGTTAATCTTGAGGTGTGTAAGAAATGTGTCCCAGCCGCTCTCTTCCATGGTTCAGAGCTCCTAGGCACGGAACAGAAGGCTCCTTTCCAACTGTATTTAGGTTTTTTTTTTTATTCGTTCCTGGGATGTGGGCGTCGCTGGCAAATCCAGCATTTATTGCCCATCCCTAATTGCCCTTGAGAAGTGGGTGGTGAGCCACCTTCTTGAACCGCTGCAGTCCGTGTGGTGAAGGTACTCCCACAGTGCTGTTAGGGAGGGAGTAACAGGATTTTGACCCAGCGACGATGAAGGAACGGCGATATATTTCTAAGTCAGGATGGTGTGTGTCTTGGAGGGGAGCTTGGCGTGGTGGTGTTCCCCTGCGCCTGCTGCCCTTGTCCTAGGTGGTGGAGGTCGCAGGTTTGGGAGGTACTGTCGCAGGTTCAGGGAGAACGGTGAATGCTGGAAACCTGCTGTTGAATCAGAGATTGGTGTCAAACTGCGATCTGTTCCTTACTGAAAGTGAAAGAGACTTAAGTTTTCAGTCTAAAAATGACTGGTAATTATTCTACGAAGCTTTAACGTGTTTGTGCGCCAGTCCTGAGTCTACCATCTAAAGGCAGACATTAATTAATTTAACATAAACCCATTTAAAATAAATAGGTTAAAGTCTGCATTAAAAAATAGCAGAGGGAGGAGTTCACAGGAGCCCGTTAACTGCTGGTACAATTATACAACAGACATTTGATCTCCAGATAAAGAAGGACCGATGGGTTTCCAGCTCAAGCGGGTAATTGAATCCCTTCCCACAATCCTCACATTTCCATGGTTTCTCCGTGGTGCGGGTGTCCTTGTGTCTCTCTAGGTTGGACGATCAGTTGAAGCCTCGTCCACACACAGAACACGTGTACAATTTCTCCCCGCTGTGAACGGTGCGATGTTTTTTCAGGCTGTGTAACTGGTTAAAGCTCTTTCCACAGTCAGTGCACTGGAACACTCTCACTCGGGTGTGTGTGTCTCGGTGCTTTTCCAGTCACACTGATGTTTGAAATCTTTTCCCACAGGCAGAACAGACAAACATTTCTCCTTCCACATTCAAAGGCCGATGATATTCAGGTCCTGATGAATGGAGTGACTCTGTCAGATCTTGATGTGATGTTTGGTTTGAGTTTGCGGTCTGTAAATGCTGCCCTTCTCACAGCCTGTAAAAGGAGTTTACAAAAGACATCACCGTGAGTCCAGGATAGAAATTGACAACAACAGAAAATGCTGGAAAAACTCAGCAGGCCAGGCAACATCTGTGGAGAGAGAAATAGAGTCAACGTTTCAGGTCAACACCATTTGTCAAGACTGAAGCAGCTCAGGAAATGAAATAGATTAAAAGGCCAGAATGGGGGCTGGGAGAGAACAAGAGAGAAGTGAAGAGACATTAAGAGGTTTTCAAAACGAGACGAGATGGTGATAGGACTAGTGGAGACAAAAGACGGCTCTGGATTAGGTGTGAAATGCGCTGGCAGAATGGGAGACAGCTGCCATGTGGGAGAGAAAAAAAGGGGTGGGGGAGGGCCAAAACAAAGGTGTGGATAAAAAATATAAGTAAAAATGTAATAGGGGCCGAGGTTATGATCTGAAATTGTTGAACTTGATATCGAGTCCGGAAGGCTGTAAAGTGCCTAATCGGAAGATGAGGTGCTGTTCCTCAAGTTTACGGTGAGCTTCTGTGGAACAATGCAAGAGGTCAAGGACGGTGAGGTCCGAGTGGGATTGGGGCGGTGAATTAAAATGACAGGCGACCGGAAGCTCGGGGTCATCCTTACGGACTGAACGGAGGTGTTCCGCAAAACGGTCACCCAATCTTCATTTGGTCTCCCCAATGTAGAGGAGACCACATCGTGAGCAGCGAATACAGTATACTAGATTGCAAGAAGTACAAGTAAATCGCTGTTTCACCTGGAAGGGGTGTTTGGGGCCCTGGACAGTGGGAAGGGGGGGGAGGTACAAGGGCAGGTGTTGCATCTCCTGCGCTTGCACGGGAAGGTGCCGGACGAAGGGGTGCTGGGGGTGACAGAGGAGTGGACTAGGGTGTCTTGGAGGGAGCGGTCCCTATGGAATGCTGAAAGTGGAGGGGAGGGGAAGATGCGTTTGGTGGTGGGATCACGTTGAAGGTAGCGGAAATGGCAGAGGATGATCCGTTGAATGTGGACGCTGGTGGGGTGAAAGGTGAGGACAAGGAGAACCCTATCGTGGTTCCGGGAGGGAGGGGCAGGGGTGAGGGCAGAAGTGCGAGAGATAGAACGGACAGGTCGAGGGCCGTGTCGACCATGGTAGAGGGGAATCCTCGGTTGAGGAAAAAGGAAGACATGTCGAAAGCACTGGTGTGGAAGGTGGCATCGTCGGAGCAGATGCGGCGGAGACGGAGTAACTGGGAGAATGGAATAGAGTCCTTAAAGGAGGCGGGGTGGGAGGACGTGTAGTCCAGGTAGCTGTGGGAGACTTGTACTGAATGTTGGTCAATAACCTATCCCCAGAGATGGAGACGGAGAAGTCGAGGAAGGGAAGGGAAGAGTCGGAGATGCACCATGTGAAGGTGAGGGAAGGGTGGAAATTGGAGGCAAAGTGAATGAAATTGACAAGATTCTCTTCTCCTGGTTCCTGGCCAAGGGGGCCGCGCATGCGCCCTGCTGCCCCCTGAGCCTCTCAAGATGGCGGCCGTTACCCCGGGCCTGTCACGGGGAGAAAGCCCCGCAGCTGCCGCCCCGCTCGGAGCAAACGCCTGGCCCGGAGGATCTTGCTCGGGGCCTGAGGCCCACCCCGGGTGTGTGTGATGCGGATAATGTTGAGTGTTTTAATAATGGGGCCTGGGGCCGCACTCGGGGTGTGAAGCCCACGTCCCCCCGGGGTTCATGAACCCGCTCCCTGAGCTCGGGGTGTGAGCGGCCCGCGTCCCCCCGGGGTTCATGAACCCGCTCCCTGAGCTCGGGGTGTGAGCGGCCCGCGTCCCCCCGGGGTTCATGAACCCGCTCCGTGAGCTCGGGGTGTGCGCGGCCCGCGTCCCCCCGGGGTTCATGAACCCGCTCCCTGAGCTCGGGGTGTGAGCGGCCCGCGTCCCCCCGGGGTTCATGAACCCGCTCCGTGAGCTCGGGGTGTGCGCGGCCCGCGTCCCCCCGGGGTTGATGAACCCGCTCCCTGAGCTCGGGGTGTGAGCGGCCCGCGTCCCCCCGGGGTTGATGAACCCGCTGCCTGAGCTCGGGGTGTGAGCGGCCCGCGTCCCCCCGGGGTTGATGAACCCGCTGCCTGAGCTCGGGGTGTGAGCGGCCCGCGTCCCCCCGGGGTTCATGAACCCGCTCCCCGAGCTCGGGGTGTGAGCGGCCCGCGTCCCCCCGGGGTTCATGAACCCGCTCCCCGAGCTCGGGGTGTGAGCGTCCCGCGTCCCCCCGGGGTTCATGAACCCGCTCCTTGAGCTCGGGGTGTGAGCGGCCCGCGTCCCCCCGGGGTTCATGAACCCGCTCCCCGAGCTCGGGGTGTGAGCGGCCCGCGTCCCCCCGGGGTTCATGAACCCGCTCCCTGAGCTCGGGGTGTGAGCGGCCCGCGGCCCCCCGGGTTCATGAACCCGCTCCCTGACCTCTCACCTGAAGTGTCAGCGGCTGCTGCCAAGGTCCGCGCATGTTCAGCTCACCTTCTGTTGTTAAAGGTCAAGACCCGCCCCTCACACACTCCGATTCGTAGGAGGACCCGCCGCTCGCTTGGTCCTCCAGTCCCGCCCCGCTCTTCCTATTGGTTCGGCATTCCCGTCAATCACCCGGGCAGTGTGAGCTGAGCATGCGCGGACCTTTGCAGCACCCGCTGACACATCAGGTGAGAGGTCAGGGAGCGGGTTCATGAACCCCGGGGGGACGCGGGCCGCTCACACCCGAGCTCAGGGAGCGGGTTTATGAACCCCGGGGGGACGCGGGCCGCTCACACCCCGAGCTCAGGGAGCGGGTTCATGAACCCCAGGGGGACGCGGGCCGCTCACACCCCGAGCTCAGGGAGCGGGTTTATGAACCCCGGGGGGACGCGGGCCGCTCACACCCCGAGCTCAAGGAGCGGGTGAAATTATTACACCAAGAAAGCAGTGTGAGTGTCGGAGCGCACTGTGGACAGGCTCTGCCCAGTGCTCATGGTAAAATAGTGAAATCTTTGCTATTCCGATCTTCTACTTGATCGGCCCTTCCCTCAGACTGCTCAAGCAGGACAGAGAGAAACAGAAATCTCCTGACAGAAGCAGCACCTGAAGTTACATTGAGTGAAACACAGTCTGCCCACAAGGTCCACACACAGGCTTCGTTGCTATAGAAACGATCACAACATTTATATCGGACCCAATGAAAGGCCTAATCAGAAACTGCCCTCGGGCTCCTTTTACCAAGCTACCGCCAATGACCTTCTCACAGACAGGCAGCAAATTCAACTGAAACTATTGTATTGGCAAACAGGTGACTGAATGCTCGTGTATTTCAACTGCTATAGTCCAGGGTATGTGAAATATATCTGAGTTTATATGAAGGTTTATACAGGGATCTTAATCTTCTCGCAAGTCAAATTATTTTCCCAATGCAATCGAGAGTAATCTTCAGGTAACTAGTGTATCTCTCATGGCATTGCTCAGGGTGAATACAGTCTGGTGTGGGGGTCAATGATTACTGTGATTGAAAAATGTTAAATGGTGATTTTATTATACACCATATTATAGGAGTGTTCATATTATAGGAGTGTTAATATTATAGGGCTCAAATTCTATGAGCATGTGCAGATTTGCATAGAAGCTGTAATCAGTGGCCTTGATTATAATTAAAAATTCATCTAACTATGTAAAAAAAACCAAAGATAAATAAATAAATAAACCCCGGTGGGGGACGCGGGCTGCTCACACCCCGAGTGCGGCCCCAGGCCCCATTATTAAAACACTCAACATTATCCGCCTCCCCACAACTACCCGCCAGTTTAAGACACAAACTCCGGAACAACCAGGAAGTGTTGGGAAATCCCCAGCGAGTCAGGCAGTGTCTGTAAATGGAGGAGAAATGGTGACTGGTCAGGGAGCGTCTGTAAATGGAGGAGAAATGGGAACTGGTCAGGGAGCGTCTGTAAATGGAGGAGAACTGGGGACTGGTCAGGGAGCGTCTGTAAATGGAGGAGAAATGGGAACTGGTCAGGGAGCATCTGTAAATGGAGGACTGGCAGCTCAATATTCCGGGGTATAGAATCTTCAGGTGAGACAGAGGCGGGTGTAAATGAGGAGAGGGTGTCGCAATATTAATCAAGGAGTCAATTACTGCTGTAAGGAGGGATGATATCTTAGCAGGTTCCTCTAATGAGGCCATATGGGTAGACTTAAAAACAAAAAGGGGGCAAGCACTTTGCTGGGAGTGTAGTATAGGCCCCCAAACAGTCAGGGGGAGATAGAGGAACAGATACGTAGGCAAATCACAGAGAAGTGTAGAAATAATAGCATAATAATAGTGGGGGATTTCAACTTCCCCAATATTAACTGGGATAGTCAAAGTGTGAAAGGCTTAGAGGGTGCGGAATTCTTAAAGTGCATCCAGGAGAGCTTTTTGAGCCAGCATGTAGAAAGTCCTACAAGAGAGGAGGCGGTACTGGACCTAATTCTAGGGAATGTAGCTGGACAAGTGGTAGAAGTGTCCGTAGGAGAGCATTTTGGTGACAGTGACCATAATTCGGTGAGATTTAAGGTAGTCATGGAAAAGGAAGATGGACCGGAAATAAAGGTTCTAAATTGGGGGAAGGCCGATTTTAATATGATAAGGCAGGATCTGGCCAAAGTGGACTGGGATCAGCTACTTAGAAACACAGAAACATAGAAGATAGGAGCAGGAGTAGGCCATTCCGTCCCTCGAGCCTGCTCCGCCATTCAATGAGATCATGGCTGATCATCCAAATTCAGTACCCTGTCCCTGCCTTCTCCCCATATCCCTTGATCCCTTTAGCCTTAAGAAATATATCTAACTCCTTCTTAAATATATTTAATGAATTGGCCTCCACTGCCTTCTGTGGTAGAGAATTCCACAGGCTCACCACTCTCTGGGTGAAGAAATTCCTCCTCATCTCTGTCCTAAATGGCTTACCCCTTATCCTTAGACTGTGACACCTGATTCTGGACTCCCCGACCATCGGGAACATCCTTCCTGCAACTAGTCTGTCAATGAGATCCCCTCTCATTCTTCTAAACTCCACCTTTGTATCATCTGCAAACTTGGAGATATTACATCTAGTTCCCTCGTCCAGATCATTTATATATATTGTGAATAGCTGGGGTCCCAGGACCGATCCCTGCGGTACCCCACTAGTCACTGCCTGCCACTCGGAAAAAGAGCTGTTTATTCCAACTCTTTGCTTCCTGTCTGCCAACCAGTTCTTTATACAAGTCAGTACCTTGCCCCCAATCCCATGTGCCATAACTTTACACGTTAATCTCTTATGCCGGACCTTATTGAAAGCCTTCTGAAAGTCCAAATACACCACATCCACTGGTTCTCCCTTATCTATTCTACCAGTTACATCCTCAAAAAATTCCAGTAGATTAGTCAAGCACGATTTACCTTTTGTAAATCCATGTTGACTTTGTCCGATCCTGTCACTGTTTTCCAAGTGCTCTGCTATTACATCTTTTATAATGGACTCTAGCATTTTCCCCACTTGTAAAAACCCCTCATCAGAGCAGCGGGAGTCTTTCAGAAAGGAAATAGAGAGAGTACAACGCCAGCATGTTCCCGTAATGGTCAAGGGTGGGACCAACAAGCCCAGGGAACACTAGATGGCAAGGGATATACAAGAATGGATTAGGAAAAAAACGGAGGCTTTTGGCAGATACAAAGGACTAAAAACAGTGGAAGCCCTAGAGGAGTATAGAAAGCGCAGGGGGGTACTTAAAAAAGAAATTAGGAGAGCGAAGAGGGGGCATGAAAAAACACTGGCGGGCAAAATAAAGGAAAATCCCAAGGTGTTTTATAAGTATATTAAGGGCAAGAGGATAACCAGGGAATGAGTAGGGCCCATTAGGGACAAAAGTGGCAATCTGTGTGTAGAGCCGGAAGATGTGGGTGAGGTTTTAAATGGATATTTTGCATCTGTGTTCACTATGGAGAAGGACGATGTAGGCATAGAAATCAGGCAGGGGATTGTGATATACTTGAACAAATTAGTATTGGGAGGGAGGAGGTACTAGCAGTTTTAGCGGGCTTAAAAGTGGATAAATCCCCAGGCCCAGACGAGATGTATCCCAGGTTGCAGTGTGAGGCAAGGGAGGAGATTGCAGGGGCTCTGACACAAATTTTCAGAACCTCTCTGGCCACAGGGGAGGTGCCAGAGGACTGGAGAACAGCTAATGTAGTACCATTATTCAAGAAGGGTAGTAGGGTTAACCAGGGAATTACAGGCCAGTGAGCCTAACATCAGTGGTAGGGAAATTAGTGTAAAAAATTCTGAGGGACAGAATTAGTCTCCACTTGGAGAGGCAAGGATTAATCAAGGATAGTCAGCATGGCTTTGTCAGGGGGAGATCATGTCTAACCAATTTGATTGCATTTTTCGAGGGGGTGACTAGGTGTGTGGATGAGGGTAGTGCGGTTGATGTAGTCTACATGGACTTCAGTAAGGCTTTTGACAAAGTCCAGCATGGGAGACTGGTCAAGAAGGTAAGAGCCCATGGGATCCAGGGCAATTTGGCACATTGGATCCAAAATTGGCTGAGTAGCAGGAGGCAGAGGGTGATGGTCGAAGGTTGTTTTTGTGACTGGAAGCCTGTGTCCAGTGGTGTACCGCAAGGATCGGTGCTGGGTCCTTTGCTGTTTGTAGTGTACATTAATGATTTAGATATGAATGTAGGAGGTATGATCAGTAAGTTCGCAGATGACACGAAAATTGGTGGAGTGGTAAATAGCGAGGAGGGAAGCCTCAGGCTACAGGACTATTTAGACAGGTTGGTTAGATGGGCAGAACAGTTGCAAATGGAATTTAACCCTGAAAAGTGTAAGGTGATGCATTTTGGGAGGACTAACAAGGCAAGGAAATACACAATGAATGGTAGGACCCTAGGAAGGACAGAGGATCAGAGGGACCTTGGTGTGCATGTACATAGATCCCTGAAGGCAGCAGGACAGGTAGATAAGGTGGTTAAAAAGGCATATGGGATACTTGCCTTCATTAGCCGAGGCATAGAATATAAGAGCAGGGAGGTTATGATGGAGCTGTACAAATCGCTAGTTAGGCCACAGCTGGAATACTGTGTGCAGTTCTGGTCGCCACACTATAGGAAGGATGTGATTGCATTGGAGAGAGTGCAGAGGAGATTCACCAGGATGTTACCTGGGCTGGAGCGCTTCAGCTATGAAGAGAGACTGGCCAGGCTGGGGTTGTTTTCCTTAGAGCAGAGAAGGCTGAGGGGGGACCTGATTGAGGTGTACAAAATTATGAGGGGCATAGATAGGGTAGATAGGAAGGAACTTTTCTCCTTAGTAGAGGGGTCAATAACCAGGGGGCATAGATTCAAGGTAAGGGGCAGGAGGTTTAGAGGGGATTTGAGGAAAAACTTTTTCACCCAGAGGGTGGTTGGAATCTGGAACTCACTGCCTGAAAGGGTGGTAGAGGCAGGAACCCTCACAACATTCAAGAAGCATTTAGATGAGCACTTGAAACGCCATAACATGCAAGGCTACGGACCAAGTGCTGGAAAGTGGGATTAGAATAGACAGGGCTTGATGGCCGGCGCAGACACGATGGCCTCTTTCTGTGCTGTATGACTCTATGAGAAATGGGGACTGGTCAGGGAGCATCTGTATATAAAGGAGAAATGGAGACGGGTCAGGGAGCATCTGCAAATGGAGGAGAAATGGTGACTGGTCAGGGAGCGTCTGTAAATGGAGGGGAAAGGGAGATTGGTCAGCGAGTGTCTGTAAATGGAGGAGAAATTGTGACAGGTCAAGGAGTGCCCCTCACCAAAATTGTGAGATATTACAGAAGAAAAGCTTATAAGGAAGGACAGAGTATTGGAAAGAAGGTTAGAGCCAGAGTTAGCACCTTCTGGGAAGGAGAACCAGTGAGTGTAGAACTGAACCCAGCCAGAGTCAGCACCTTCAGGGGAGGAGATGGAGGGGAACCAGTGAGTGTAGAACTGAACCCAGCCAGGGTCAGCACCTTCAGGGGAGGAGAGGGGAACCAGTGAGTGTAGAACTGAACCCAGCCAGAGTCAGCACCTTCAGGGGAGGAGAGGGGAACCAGTGAGTGTAGAACTGAACCCAGCCAGGGTCAGCACCTTCAGGGGAGGAGAGGGGAACCAGTGAGTGTAGAACTGAACCCAGCCAGAGTCAGCACCTTCAGGGGAGGAGAGGGAGGGGAACCAGTGAGTGTAGAACTGAACCCAGCCAGAGTCAGCACCTTCAGGAGAGGAGAGGGAGGGGAACCAGTGAGTGTAGAACTGAACCCAGCCAGAGTCAGCACCTTCAGGGGAGGGAGAAAAGTTGGCCGAAAGGAAAAATGATGGAGATGGTGCAATGGGTTTGAATTTCAGCACAGGGAGGAGGGAGAGTGTGTGGGACGAGGATTTACAGCTTTTGGGAAACAAGAGAGGAAAGAATGTTCCATAGAAACTAAAATTGTCTGTTCTGAATTTTTTTCCCATACTTAGAATGATGACTTTTGTAAACTCCTTTTACAGGGTATTAGAAGGGGAGGATTTGCAGACGGGAAACTCAAACAAAACATCACGTCAAGATCTGACAGTCACTCGATTCATCAGGACCTGAATATCATTGGCCTTTGAATGTGGAAGGAGGAATGTTTGTCTGTTCTGTCTGTGGGAAAATATTTCAAACATCAGTGTGACTGGAAAAGCACCGAGACACACACACCCGAGTGAGAGTGTTCCAGGGCACTGACTGTGGAAAGAGCTTTAACCAGTTACATAGCCTGAAAAAACATCGCACCGTTCACAGCGGGGAGAAACCGTACACGTGTTGTGTGTGTGGACGAGGCTTCAACTGATCGTCCAACCGGGAGAGACACAAGGACACTCGCACCATGGAGAAACCGTGGGAATGTGGGGACTGTGGGAAGGGATTCAATGCCCCATCCCAGCTGGAAACTCATCGACGCAGTCATACTGGGGCGAGGCCGTATACCTGCTCCGTGTGTGGGAAGAGATTCACTCAGTCATCCACCCTGCTGAAACACCAGCGAGTTCACACTGTGGAGAGGCCATTCATCTGCTTTGAGTGTGGGACGGGATTCATTCAGTCATCTGACCTTCAGACACACCAGCGAGTTCACACTGGGGAGAGACCGTTCACCTGCTCCGTGTGTGGGCAAAGTTTTCCTCATTCAGCCAACCTGCTGACACACCAACGAGTTCACACTGATAAGAAACCTTATAAATGTTTTGACTGTGAGAAGAGCATTAAAAGCACAAAAGATCTCCTGACAAACCAACACACTCACACTGGGGAGAGGCCATTCCCCTGCTCCATGTGTGGAAAGGGATTTGCTGATTCATCCCACCTGCTGACACACCAGCGAGTTCACACTGGGGAGAGGCCGTTCACCTGCTCCGTGTGTGTGAAGTGATTCACTTGTTCATCCAACCTGCTGGCACACCAGCGAGTTCACAAGTGACTGCGGGGGTTGGATTCTGCTGTTATTGCTGCTGTTAATCACATCCAGGACTGAACCTTGTTCATTCTGACAGTTGGGGTTTGTTTCAGCTGATGTTAGTAACCCCTGTAACTGGGCTGGAGTTTAATCTGTATCAATCAATGTCAAATAAATGAGCTTTGTTTCACACACACGCAGTGTGTCGAGTCCTTGATATCTCGACAATAAGACGAGCTGATTGAGGACTTGTTACAAACTGAGTGGAATCATCTGAGAACTGAGTTCCCACAACTTGTTAAAAGATGGATCGACAAGATGTCCAAGTCTGACAGGACAGAAAATTCTATTATATCACAGGGTCCACTTCAACCCTCCAGGGCAGTGAGCCCCTGTAATATTGGATTTTAACCTATGGGAAATATTCTGGTAATCTGTTATTGTCACGGGGCAAAGCAGCCTTGTTACTTTAACATCAGTTTAATCAGACTCAATGGACAATCCGATCTCCAAAGGAAAATGTCCCCTTAAAGCTGACGGTGTCGGCAGTTCTGCAGCTCATTTCTCAGTGTGAGCGTGTCAGAATGAAAAGCTTTAACAACAGCCGATGTTTCACAAAGGGAGACCTCACCAGACCAAAGGCCATTGGAGGAGTTTAATGGGCTGTTTGTGTCACTGGGCTACAGGAGGCCATTTTTAACCTAAGGAAAACTGGTCACAGCAAACAGAGAGTTTAACAGACTGTCCCTGGTCCACTCGAACCCCCACCTTCTCTCTCTATTTTTGGGCACTGCTGCAGTAATTGCTCCTCTGACCTTTCCTCTCTTGTCCCTCCTACACCCCTAATACACGGCCCGACACAATCTCCCTCCCCCTACATCCTCACTGTGCTGGAATCCACACCAGTCTCCCCATCTGCTCCTTGTTCTCTTCCTGGATCCTAAAACTACTGAACTCACTCTTCCCCTCCTGAAGTCTACAGGCTCTAAAACTGAAGCTTGGTGTCCCTCAGTCCCGACTCCTTGATTTACCTCCCCTTCTCTCCTCCTCTTTCCCCTTGGTTGTGTTCCACACTCTGGGCCTTGGGCCTTCCCCGGGGATTCTCAGTATGAACAGGTGGGATGTGTTTGGAGACAGGGTGTCCCGGCTCTCCACCTTTAAAGGGACAAGGAGACGACCAGCTGGGCTGAATGGCCCTGCTTTATGACATCACTGCAGCGCCTAGCAACCAACCTCCCTGAGCCCTGCTCATTATGGGCTGGGTTTAGCTCAGTGCTGTTTCAGGAAGGGAAACAGGAGCAGGATTCGCCCCGTGTGGAGCCCAGGATTAATGGGGAGAGGTACAGGATCAATTTATACCTTATTGAGTGAGAAATGTCATTGTCCAGACACTCCCTGTCCCTCGGTATCTGTGTTGGGGAGCGGGTGATGGGTTTACTCTGTATCTTACCCGTGCTGTACCCGACTGGAGAGTGTTTGATGCTGACACTAGGGGCTCAGCTCCACGAGCGCAACATTTAACCCAAAGATGATCTGATAAACCCATCAGCTTCTCCCCTGGACACAGGTCCTGAGGGACAGGGAGTGTCTCTGATATTTTGGTCGGTGTCGTTGATCAAGTTTAAACACCTCGCTCACATCTCCTCTCACCCTGCTTTGTTCGAATGAGAAGTGCCCCAGTTTCTCTCGTCTCTCCTCCTGGGAAAGACAAGTTCGCCTCAGTTAGAAACTCAAACAGGTGCTTCACTGCAGACAGGCCATCATGAGGAAACATTTCTTTACCCAGCGAGTTATTATGATCTGAAATGCACTGCCTGAAAGGGTGGAGGAAGCAGACTCAAGAATAACTTTCAAAAGAGAATTGGATAAATTTTTGAAGGGAAAACATTTACCGGGATATGGGGAAAGAGCAAGGGAGTGGGACTAATTGGATAGCTCTCCCAAAGAGCTGGCACAAGCATGATGGGCCGAATGGCCACCTTTTGTGCTGTATCATTCTCTGATTCTCTGATAACTAAAGCCTCTCATCCGTGGTATAACCTCAGTGAATTTATTCTGCAGCCTCTCTGTGGCCCCGACATCCTTCCCAGTGTAAGATGCCCAAAACTTATTCTAACTGCAGCCGAACCGATGATTTTGTTTTCTATGCCCCATTTATAAAAAACCTCAGGTAACATTTTTAAACCGCTTTATAAACTTGTCCTCCAACTTTTAAAGATTTGTGTATCTGATCGCCCTGTAGATTTTAGAGATATTAACATAACATGGTTAAAATACATTGACATCAAATGTCTGATATAATGTGTATTGTGGGAAAGAGAAGTTTAGTCTGAGTTAGAAACTCAAACAGGCGTTTCACTGCAGACAGGTCGCCATGGTAACACTGCTAAGACATTTCCAGCATTTTCTGTTGTTATCACTGAATCTACTGGTTGGAATCTGTAATCAGATCAGGAGAAAGAACAGAGTTTGTCTGTTATTAACCACAATATAAACTTAGAATCAGAGAATGGTTACAGCACAGAAGGAGGCCATTCAGCCTGTCGAGCCCGTGCCGGCTCTCTGCAAGAGCACTTCAGCTAGTCCCACTCCACCGCCCTTTCCCCGTAGCCCTGCAAATGTTTTTCTTTCAGCTACTCATCCAATTCCCTTTTGAAAGCCGTGATTGAATCTGCTTCCACCACCCTTTCAGGCAGTGCATTCCAGATCCTAACCATTCGCTGCGTAAAAAAGTTTTTCCTCATGTCGCCTTTGGTTCTTTTGCCAAACACCTTAAATCTGTGTCCTCTGGTTCTCGACCCTTCCGCCAATGGGAACAGTTTCTCTATCTCTACTCTGTCCAGACCCCTCGTGATTTTGAACACTTCTATCTGATCTCCTCCCAACATTCTCTGCTCTAGGGAGAACCACCCCAGCTTCTTCTGTCTATCCACGTAACTGAAGTCCCTCATCCCTGGAACCATTCTTGTAAATCTTTTCTGCACCATCTCTAAGGCCTTCACATCCTTCCTAATGTGTGGTGCCCAGAATTGGACACAATACTCCAGTTGAGGCCGAACCAGTGTTTTATGAAGGTTCATCATAACTTCTCTGCTTTTGGACTCTGTGCCTTCCTTGCTTTTGTTGCCTCTTGCTGCTGGCTCCAGGCACTGGAGCGGTTCCTGTGTGTTCAGCTCTCAGCTGCAGTCAGTACCTGGGCCGGGCTCAGCACTTTACCCGGCACATCTCTGTCCACGTTGTCATACTTGACACGGAGGGGGTGCGCAGGCTTCTCATCCACCTCGGTCAGGGCGAGAGGTCCCGACCACTCGTGCAAGTCTACGGGCATGTTGCAGCCGCACTGCAGACAGCCCGGGCTTAGGCTGCGCGAGCTGGAGCCGCGTGAGCTACCCTGGAGAAGGTTGAGATTCCAGAAATAGTGGGGAACCAAGGGGCTAATGAGAGTGAGGAACTTAAAGTAATTCACATCAGTCAAGAAAAAGTACTTGAGAAACTAACGGGACTAAAAGCCGACAAATCCCCTGGACCTGACGGCCTACATCCTAGGGTTCTAAAAGAGGTGGCTGCGGAGATAGTGGATGCATTGGTCGTGATCTTCCAACATTCACTAGATTCTGGAAAGGTCCTAGTGGAATGGAAGGTAGCAAATGTAACCCCGCTATTCAAGAAAGGAGGGAGAGAGAAAACAGGGATCTACAGGTCAGTTAGCCTGACATCAGTCCTCGGGAAAATGCTGGAATCCATTATTAAGGAAGTGGAACAGGGCACTTAGAAAATGATGATATGATTAGGCAGAGTCAACATGGTTTTATGAAAGGGAAATCGTGTTTGTATAAAGCTCCAAAGTGGGTTCCAAATCATTAATGCTCCAGATTCTAAGATTGGGAAGTGAACAGCTGTGAAATGGTAGGTTTTAGACCACTTCTGCAGCTTTCACCTATTCACAGCAATCCACAGTGATTGAGAACCCGGCATACTTACCTGACGTGATAGCCGCTCTCCGGGAACCTCGTTAAAAACCTGGGAAAATGGTAAGTACATGGGAAAATGGTGCTTAACTACCTTTTAACAAGCTTTAAAGTATCTAAATTGGCTGACCTGTCGCTTGGTGTCGGGTCTGTTCAGGGATGACAGACCCGACACTTAGGAAACTCACAAGGAGGTGGTTCAGAGCGGGATACCGACCCGCTGTCAGTTTTTGTGATTATGGCAGTGGACTCGCCTCCAAACCCGCACTCTGAGCACCGACAAAATTCAGCCCTTAGAGAACTGCGTACAGTTCTGGTCACCATATTATAAATAGGATATAGAGGATACAGAGGCACTGGAGAGAGTGCAGAGAAGGTTTAGAAGGATGATACTAGAAATACAAGGTTATACATATGAGGAAAGGATGAATAGGCTGGGTCTCTGTTCACTTGAAAAAAGGCTGAGGGGTGACCTAATAGAGGTCCTTAAAATTATGAAAATGTTTTGGTAGAGTGGATACAGAGAGAATGATTCCACTTGTGGGGAAGAGCATAACTAGAGGCCATCAATATAAGATAGTCACCAAGAAATCCAATAGGGAATTCAGAAGAAACTTCGTTACCCAGAGAGTGGTGAGAATGTGGAACTCGCTACCACAGGGAGTGGTTGAAGCGAATAGTATCGATGCATTTAAGGGGAGGCTGGACAAGCAGATGAGGGAGAAGGGAATAGAGGGTTATGGTGATAGATTTAGATGAGGAAAGACGGGAGGAGGCTCGTGTGGAGCAGAAACACCAGCATGGACTGGTTGGGCCGAATGGCCTGTTTCTGTGCCGTATACCATGTGTAAACCTAACAATCTCAGTTTTACAATTTTCAATTCACTATTCCCTGTAAAACGATTGTTAAAACCTGAGCCAGTGTGTTGTGAGACAAAGAGCCTTGTGTCCAATAAGGGGAATAAAGGCCCACAGCCTCCCCTGGCCCCGGGCCCTGAACAAGGGACTGGAGAAACTCGCTGCCCTGCGGATCAGACAATCAGCTGGTGCTAGTCCCACCCCTCGGGCTCCCCGATTGGTTGGAGGACCCGCCGCCGGCTCGCTCCTCCAACCCCACCCCACTCGCTCCCTATTGGTAGGAAGCTCCCGTCAATCAGGCCGCGGGCCCGGGTCACGTGTCCCTCACCGGGTGGAGCTGCAGTTCGGCGGGAGCGGGGTCGGGAGATTAATACACTGTGGGTAGGCCGCGCCGCAGGGTTTATAAAGTTGGTGGAGGGAGCGGGTTAATGAACCCCGGGGGGACGCGGGCTGCACACACCCCGAGTGCGGCCCCAGGCCCCATTATTAAAACACTCAACATTATCCGCTTCACACACACCCGGGGTGGGCCTCAGGCCCCAAACAAGAGCTTCCGGGCTGGGCGTTTGCCCCAAGTGGGGCGACAGCTGCGGGCGGGGCTTTCTCCCGGTGACAGGCCCGGGGTAACGGCTGCCATCTTGAGAGGCTCAGGGGGCAGCAGGGCGCATGCGCGGCCCCCTTGGCCAGGAACCAGGAGGAGAGAATCTTGTCAATTTCTATCCTGGACTCACAGTGATGGCTTTTGTAAACTCCTTTTACAGGCTGTGAGAAGGGCAGCATTTACACACCGCAAGCTCAAACCAAACCACCTCAAGATCTGACAGAGTCACTCCATTCATCAGGACCCGAATATCATCGACCTTTGAATGTGGAATGAGAAATGTTTGTCTCTTCTGTCTGTGGGAAAAGATTTCAAACATCAGTGTGACTGGAAAAGCACTGAGACACACACACCCGAGTGAGAGTGTTCCAGTGCACTGACTGTGGAAAGAGCTTTAACCAGTTACATAGCCTGAAAAAACATCGCACCGTTCATAGCGGGGAGAAACCGTACACGTGTTCTGTGTAGACGAGGCTTTAACCGATCGTCCAACCTGGAGAGACACAAGGACACCCGCACCATGGAGAAACCATGGAAATGTAGGGACTGTGGGAAGGGATTCAATTACCCATCCAAGCTGGAATCTCATCGATGCAGCCACACCGGGGAGAGGCTGTTCACCTGCTCCATGTGTGGGAAAACATCACTTGTTTCCCACTTGGCGCAAAAAGAATATATTAATGGCAACAATTCATTTGAGTTGATTTTAAATAGTTCAGTTTACAAATTGAATCATGTTTCTCTCATTGTATTTCCTAACTCAGATTCATGGCCTCATTTATTTTATAGCTCTGAGCCCCTGAACCTCATCTGGTAGCGTAATGTTGGCGAGTGGTGATTGATGGCCCTGGGAACCAATAGGAAGAGAGCTCAGAGGCCGGAGGGACAAGGGAGCAGCAAGTTCTGCAACCAATCACGGTGTTTGAGGGGTGGAACCTGAGTCGGGTGAGTCAGTGTGAACCCGTTAAACAATTTATCTTTTAAAACTTAAATTGAGATTTCGTTTGTCAACAGAACAGTTTAACATTTGTTAGTATTTTGTGTAGTGTATGTGCCTTTAAGAGCCCCCTGTGTACTGTAATGCCGGTAATGGCCACTCGGGCTATATAAGCCTGTATATTGTGTTGTATCAGTTAGTTCACCTCCAGACTTTGTTCAGTAAACACCTGTGAAACCAACTCCTGCCTTCCGTGTCTCTATTAACACACGGATACAACAGTGGCGACAAATTGGAAACGGACTTACCTGCAATTCGGCAGCACCTCAAGGACATCGATTCCTCAGACGTCCAAAGTCGAAGAAAAGCAAGAAAAAAAACTGTGGTTTCACCAGCTAGCCGAGCTGGTGGCAGGTACTGCAATAATCCTTTCTGGGCGGGCTGGGGCTCCATCGGCTGGCTCTGCGGCGAAGCCAAGCAGCGAAGGCGGAGGCAAGCAAAAACAGACTGGGGGGAGCACTCGGGAGACGGCCGGCGCTGCAAAGCAGGTCGGCGTTCGGACCTAGCAGAGGAGGGGGAAAGTCCCAGAGAGTCCGGCGGGAACGAGTCTCCACCTGTAAATTTTAAAAAAAACACGGAAAACAGCGTTCTCAGCAGCAGCAGTGGCGGGAAAGCGCGGGAAGCGCTATATCTTTTCTGCAGGAAAGAAAGAAAAGCGCAGGAAGCGCCATTTTTTTTTCCAGGATGCCTAAGGCTGGCAATATTGATGCTTTTGATAACGATATAGAGGATTGGACCACATATGTGGAAAGAGTGGAGGTATATTGCACAGCAAATGGAATAGAAAATGATAAAAAGGCATCAGTACTCCTAAATCTAATGGGCGCAAAGACATACGGTCTGTTACGAAACTTAATCACTCCAGCCAAACCAAAGGACAAGAATTTTAAGGAAATTGTTGATACCCTACAGGAGCACTTAAACCCAACACCGCTGCTGATAGCGGAACGATTCAAATTCTTCAAGAGGAATCAGCACAAGAATGAAAGTAACGCTGATTACCTCACCGAATTAAGAAAGCTATCAAAGCACTGTCAATTCGGGGCAGGACTGGCAGATTCTCTTCGAGACAAATTTGTCTGCGGTCTCCTAAGTGAAGGAACACAGAAAAGGCTGCTTTCTGAGAAAGATTTGACACTGGACAAGGCTTTCATTATGGCTGTATCATACGAAGCAGCCGCAAGAGGAGCTGCAGAGATACAGCAAAAGACACAGGACTTCAGCACCCATGAAATGACACAGGGTTTTGAGAGATGTTATCGCTGTGGCAGATCCACCCATGACCAGAGGGACTGCTGGTTCAAGGACAAAGCATGCAGGCAATGCGGAAAGATTGGACACATTGCACGGGTATGCCGATCTGGACAAAAAAAATCCATGGACAGGAAAAAAAGTCAATAAAGAAAAGTACAGAAAGGTACAAATGATGATGGACAGTAGATCCGAAGACCAGAAGAGCGATAGTGACTCCGGAAACACGAGACTAAGCTGTCTCAAATTACATAATGTAATTGCCAAAGAAGATTACCAGACCATTTGGGTTACCCTCACAATAGCAGGGTCCTCAGTTAAAATGGAGCTAGATACAGGATCAGCTCTGACCGTCATAAATCGATGGGATTACGAGCGGCTATTTCTGCATATACCTTTAAAAGACACATCCATTATCTTGAAAACATATACGGGGCAGAAAGTATACCCCAAAGGAAAAATAATCTTCCGATTAGGCACTCTGCAGCCTTCCAGACTCAATATCGAGTTTAACAATTTCAGATCATAAGCTCGGCCCCCATTTCATTTTTTCTTGTAATTTTTCCACTCCTTTCCCCCCCCCCCCCTTTCCTTTTGTTTCTCTCTCACACCTGGCAGCTATCTTTTGCCCTGCCAGTACACTTTACACCCAATCTCAGCCTATTACCATCTCGTCTAGCTTCTAATCTCTTTTACTTCTTTTGTTTCTTTTATTCTTTTGTCCGATCGCAGCCCTGCCTTCGATCTAGTTTCTTTTCTTTCCAGTTTTGAAGAAGGGTTCGACCCGAAACGTCAATTGCCTGACCTGCTGAGTTTTTCCAGCATTTTCTGTTGTTATTTCGGATTTCCAACATCTGCAGTATTTTGCTATCGGAAAAATAAGGGTGCCTGTTGTATACAATGGCAAGGAAATACAGAAGTTGTATTTATACGTTCTACAAGATGGTGGTCCACCGCTGTAGGGATGTGAATGGATCAGGAAGATACGTTTAGACTGGCACTCCATTCAGGCACTGACGGTGACCAGTAAGAAAAAAAATGATGATGATGTCATACCTGAATGATTAAAAGACATCTTGGCCAACGCCAAGGAAGTGTTTCAAGAGAAACTAGGAAACTTGAAAGGCATCACCGCCTCAATAAAAGTGGAAGATGCGGCAAGTCCCAAGTTTTTTAAGGCAAGGCTGGTGCCATACGCAATTCGTCCAACAGTCGAGGCAGAGCTGGAGAATTTGGAAAAGGCAGGCGTATTATCCAAGATAGATTGGAGCAAGTGGGCAACACCCATCGTCCCGGTCATTAAGAAAATGTTGAATAATGATAAATCTGAAGAACAGAGAAAAATTCGCATCTGTGGAGACTTCAAGATGACTATAAACCCGGCCCTTCACACGGTACAGTATCCTCTTCCGAGGATAGAAGATATTTTCGCCTCACTATCCGGAGGGAAACATTTCACCAAAATTGACTTGGCACAGGCATATCTACAGATGGAGGTTGAAGAGGCCTCTAGAAAGTATCTCACGATAAATACACACAAAGGCCTGTACCAGTACAATCGACTGGTTTTCGGAGTAGCATCAGCTCCAGCTATCTGGCAAAGAGCTATGGAGCAAGTCCTGCAAGGGATTCCAGGGACTCAATGCTACCTAGACGACATCCTTGTAACAGGAGAAAACGACAACGAGCACCTTGCCAATTTGGAGCAGGTGCTCACTAGGCTGAGAGAACAGGGCCTACGTGCAAATCACCCCAAGTGCGAATTTTTCCAGAAAAAATATCATATTGTGGCCACATAATTAATAAGGAAGGGTTGCATAAGTCACCTGAAATAATTGAAGCGGACATAAAAGCCCCAGCACCTGAAAATGTTTCACAATTAAGGTCATTCCTGGGATTGATAAATTACTATCATAAATTTTTACCGAACTTATCAACTCTTCTGCACCCTCTAAATGAACTGCTCCAAACAGGAGTAATTTGGAAATGGAGCGAAGACTGTAAACGTGCCTTCCATAAATGCAAAGACTTAATCACGTCCAAGGAAGTTTTGGCTCATTACAACCCATCACTGCCAATCAGACTGGCGTGCGATGCATCCCCTTATGGTGTAGGAGCGGTATTATCGCATAGATTCCCTGATGGCTTGGAACAGCCGATAGCTTTTGCGTCACGCTCATTGAACTCAGCTGAGCGTAACTATGCCCAAATCGACAGGGAAGCACTCAGCCTGGTATAGGGAGTGAAGAAATTCAATCATTACCTACACGGACAAAATTTACCTTGTTGACTGACCATCAACCCCTCATCTCCATATTCAACCCTAAAAAGGGTGTTCCCATTATGACAGCACAAAGGCTACAGAGGTGGTCCCTTTTTCTAGGGGCACACCAATATGACATAGAATACAAAGGATCAAAACAGCATGGGAATGCTGACGGTTTATCGCGCCTACCGTTGCCAACGGTAGAAGAGGCACCTACAGTAGACCCAGTGGAGATGTTCCACTCTACCATAGTCGAATGTCTACCAGCAACAAATTCTGCCATTGAAAGGGAAACGAGAAATGACCCGACTCTCTCACGAGTCTACGATTTAACAGTGAAGGGATGGCCAGCACACGGCGAACCACTGTTGCCAGCATTCTCGCAAAGAAGAGAACAGCTGTCAGTGTGCCGAGGAACCTTGATGTGTGGATCCAGAGTGGTGATTCCACCCAAACTCCAGGGTAAAGTGCTAAAGGAGCTTCACAAGGGGCATCTGGGTGGAGTGAAAATGAAGAACCTAGCCAGGGCGTTTGTATGGTGGCCAGGTATCGATGGAGACATCGAAGAAATGACCAAGAGCTGCCTAGGATGCCAGAAGGTCCAAAACGCCCCACCACAAGCCCCTCTACATCCATGGGAGTGGCCCTCATCTCCATGGCAAAGGGTACATATCAACTTTGCTGGTCCATTTATGGACTCAATGTTCTTAATCGCGGTTGATGCACACTCCAAGTGGCCGGAGGTAATAAAGATGTCCTCCACCACCACGGAAAAAACCATCACAGTATTAAGGACCACATTTGCCAGGAATGGGCTGCCTGAACAGATCTGTTCTGATAATGGACCGCAATTTGTGTCCGAAGAATTCAGGAAGTTCTTAAAAAACAATGGGGTTAAGCACTACACGTCCGCCCCATACCATCCCGCCACCAATGGATTGGCTGAAAGGTTTGTCCAGACCTTCAAGAAGGCCATAAAGGCCATGGGTAATGAAGACATAAAACTTCAGCATAAGGTAGATAACTTCTTGTTTGCATACAGGAATGCAACACATATGGTTACAAACCAAACTCCCGCCATGATGTTCTTCAATAGAAGCCTAAGATGCCGGCTGGATTTGATCAAGCCAAACATCAGAAGGGACGTGGAGAACCGGCAATTTCAAAGCATGAATGAAAGGCCAACTAGAACCTTCCAGATAGGTCAACAATGTTTGGCTCGGGACTACCGTACCGAGAAATGGCAGCCTGGAACTATTTGCACACGACTAGGACCGCTGATGTATACCGTGGACATTGGAGAAAGCATAATAAGGCGCCATGCTGACCAGATCATAGAGTCATCCGAAAAGAGACAACCTACACCACAACTCTATACGCCTAATGATGAAGTAGAGATAACCATAGTATCTACCTCCGATCCGGTGATACTGGAACCAGATGAACCCGACACTGGCATTCAAGCCGAATCAGCCTTGCCAAAAGAACCTACTACACCACCAGAAACTACTACACCACCGAGGCGTTATCCAGACCAAGTCAGGAAGCCTCCAGAGAGACTGACTTATAATTGATTGACTGCAGCAATGTGTAGATTATTGTTCTTGTAACATGTAATTAATGATTACTTAAAATATTATGTACTTGTTGGCTAAAAGGGGAGGAATTGTAGTGTATGTGCCTTTAAGAGCCCCCTGTGTACTGTAATGCCGGTAATCGCCACTCGGGCTATATAAGCCTGTATATTGTGTTGTATCAGTTAGTTCACCTCCAGACTTTGTTCAGTAAACACCTGTGAAACCAACTCCTGCCTTCAGTGTCTCTATTAACACACGGCTACAACATTTTGTTTCCCTGGAGTTCCTATTATGAGTTTCAGACACTTCAGTGCCAAGTGGACCAGATGTTTACAACCCTCTTAATAAGGAGAATCTGATTCCAGTGTCAGAAGGGTCGGTAACCAGAGGACTCAGATTTAAGGTCATTGTCAAAAGAACCAGCGGCGACATGAGGAAAGAATTTAAGCAGCGAGTTGTTATGACCTGGAGGGCACTGCCTGAAGTGGTGGTGGAAGCAGATTCAATGGCAACTTTCAAAGGGGAATTGGAGAACTACTTGAATTGGAAACAAATTGCGGGTCTGTGGGGATAAAGCAGAGGAGTGGGCCTAAATTCAAAGAGCTGGCTCTGGGACAATGGGCCGAAGGGCTGTACCATTCTCTGATTCAATGAACTCTGCATTCCTCCAATTCTGGCCTGTTGTTCATCCCCCACTTCCTTCGCTCCACCATTGGTGGCTGTGCCTTCAGTTGCCTCGGCCCTAAGGTCAATCTTTGTCTGATTCTGCTCTTGTGAAGCACCTTGGAATGTTTTACTACGTTAAAGGCGCTATGTAAATGCAAGTTGTTGTTGCTGTGCTACCATTGGCCTCAGCTTTTCCAGACAGAATCAGCCAGGGCCGGTGGCTGTGCTGCTCCACATGGTCGAAATGCTGGCAGCTCGCCGTATAGGCTCACAGCTCAGAATTGCTATTGGCGAGGTACTGGAGGGCAAAGAGTGACTGGGCCAAACCCCACCATCACGCAGCACCTTCAGGAGGGAAAGGGAGAAAAATCCAAATTTCTATCCTGACTTTTGTAAACTGCTTTTACAGGGCATTAGAAGGGGAGGATGTGCAGATGAGAAACTCAAATCAAACATCACGTCAAGATCTGAGAGAGTGACACGATTCAGCAGGACCTGAATATCATCAGCCTTTGAATGTGGAAGGAGAAATGTTTGTCTGTTCTGTCTGTGCGGAAAGATTTCAAACATCACAATGACTGGAAAAGCACCGAGACACACACACCCGAGTGAGAGTGTTCCAGTGCACTGACTGTGGAAAGAGCTTTAACCAGTTACACAGCCTGAAAAAATATTTGCACCATTCACAGCGGGGAGAAACCGTACACGTGTTCTGTGTGTGGACGAAGCTTCAACTGATCATCCAACCTAGAGAGTCAAAATGACATCGGCACCACAGAGAAGCCGTGGGATTGTGGGGACTGTGGGAAGAGATTCAGTTCCCCATCAAAGTTGGAAACTCATCAACGCAGTCACACCGGGGAGAGGCCATTTACCTGCTCCATGTGTGAGAAGGGATTCACTCATTCATCCAACCTTCTGAGACACCAGCGAGTTCACACTGGGGAGAGGCTATTCACCTGCTCCCTGTGTGAGAAGGGATTCACTCAGAGATCCAGCTTGCTGATACACCAGCGAGTTCACACTGGGGAGAGAGCATTCACCTGCTCCATGTGTGGGAAGAGATTCACTCGTTCATCTGAGCTTGTGAAACACCAGCACATTCACAGTAGAGAGAGGCTGTTCACCTTCTCTATGTGTGAGAACAGATTCACTCGTTCATCCGAGCTTCTGAGACACCAGCGAGTTCACACTGGAGAGAGCCCGTTCACCTGCTTCACGTGTGAGAAGGGATTTAATCGACCATCCAAACTTCTGACACACCAGCGCATTCACACTGGGGAGAGGCCGTTCACCTGTTCCGTGTGTGAGAAGGGATTCACTAATTCATCTGATGTTCTGACACACCAGCGAGTTCACACTGGGGAGAGACTGTTCACCTGCTTTGTGTGTGGGAAGGGATTCACTCGGTCATCGCACCTCACTGAACACCAACTTGTTCACACAGATAAATGTCCTTTTAAATGTTCTGACTGTGAGAAGAGCTTTAGAAGCACAAATGATCTGCTGATACACCAGCGAGTTTACACTGGGAGAGGCCATACACCTGGTTTGAGTGTGGGAAGGGATTCACTCAGTTATCCCACCTGCTGTCACACCAGCGAGTTCACACTGGGGAGAGGCCGTATACCTGCTTTGAGTGTGGGAAGGGATTCATTCAGTCATCCACCCTGCTGAGACACCAGCGAGTTCACAAGTGACTGCAGGGGTTGGATTCTGCTGTTATTTATGCTGTTAATCACATCCAGACTGAACCATGTTCATTCTGACAGTTGGGGTTTGTTTCTGATGACAATAACTCCTGTAACTGGGCTGGAGATTAATATCCTGGATTTCTGTCAAATAAATCAGCTTTGTTTTAAACACATTGTTGTAGATTTTTGTCTTTCCCACCTGAGTGTTTAGCATCACCTGGCTGGAGCTCAGAAAGGACAATCTGGGGGAGGATCGTACGGTGGGAACAGAACTTCAGCCTGGACACAGTCCTTCAGGGCCACACTGAGATGGGCAAACGGCACTTTAGTCTTTCTCGTCTCTCTTCACTGACAGCAAAGTCGCCGTGCGGGTAATCTTGAGGCATGTGAGAAACGTGTCCCAGCCGCTCTCTGCCATGGTTCAGAGCTCCTAGGCACGGAACAGAAGGCTCCTTTACAACTGTGTCTAGAGTCAGGAAGAACAACGGTGAATGCTGGGAACGTGCTGTCAAATCAGAGATTGGTGTCAAACTGCAATCTGTTCCTGACTGAAAGTGAAACGGCAGGTTTAAGATTCCAGTCTGAAAATGACTGGTAATTATTTGACATGTTTGTGTGACAGTCCTGAGTCTACCATTTTAAGGCAGGCATTAACCCATTTAAAATACAACTGTTTAAAATAAATTGGTTAAAGTCTGCATTAAAGTAGCAGACGGAGGAGTTCACAGGAGCGTGTTAACTGCTGGTACAATTATACAACAGACATTTGATCTCCAGATAAAAACTGTACAACACCAAAAAATCGTACAGATGGGCCAAAAACGACACGGAAAAATACCAGAAAACAATTAGCAATGCATCAGCTCAAGCTCTCTTAGACACCTTTCTGGATAACACATACACTCACAATAAAGAAGGCGTAAACCGGGCAGTTAGTGAACTAAACAATATTTTTGATAATTTGGCAACAAATGCAAACTTGAAAGCTCGCAAGAACAAACCCAAAACAAAAAACTATGAAAAATGGTTTGACCGAGATTGCCATAACATGAGGAAAAAACTTAGAAAAATATCAAACCAAAAACACAGACATCCAGAAAACGAGGAACTACGCCTTACTTATTGTCAGACACTAACACAATACAGAAACACACTCAGAACCAAAAAAGAGCAATATATTAAGAATACACTCAGCTCCATGGAGGAATCCATTGATTCCAATTGTTTCTGGGAAAACTTGAAAACACTACACAAAAAACAACTCGACCATTTGGCCATTCAAAATGGGGACACATGGGTAAACCACTTTGAAAAATTATACCAGAAAAACACACTAAGACCAGAGCAACACCAAATATGCAAAAAACTGGAAAAGCTAGAAATGGCCATAAAAGATAACCAAAACCCGCTAGACGTCATAATAACAGAAAAAGAACTTCTTGAAAAACTCAAGGACCTGCGACCAGGAAAAGCCTGCGGGACAGACGGCATACTAAACGAGATGATTAAATACACAGACAACAAAATGAAACTGGCTATCCTAAAACTCTTCAACTTGGTTCTGAGTGTCGGTTATTTCCCTGATATCTGGAACAAAGGACTCATAACGCCCATATACAAAAGTGGGGACAAAATCGACCCAAACAACTATCGAGGCATCTGTGTAAACAGTAACCTGGGGAAGGTATTCTGTAGCATCATAAACAAAAGACTTATAAACTTCCTTGAGGAGCACAATGTCTTGAGTAAAAGCCAAATTGGATTCCTGCCAAACTATAGAACATCCGATCATATCTTCACCCTACAGACCCTAATTGACAAACACGTTCACCATAACAAAAGCAAAATCTACGCATGCTTTGTAGATTTCCAGAAGGCTTTCGACTCCATCTGGCATGACGGTTTATTCCTGAAACTTATCGAAAGCGGGGTAGGAGGGAAAACATATGATGTAATTAAATCAATGTATACAAACAACAAATGTGCAGTTAAAATTGGAGACAAACAAACAAAATACTTCCCACAGGGGCGGGGGGTGATGCAGGGCTCGCCAATCTCACCGACACTCTTTAATATTTACATAAATGGATTGGCAAAACTACTTGAACAATCTACAGCACCCGGCCTCACCCTATATGAATCCAAGGTTAAATTCCTCCTCTATGCAGACGACCTGGTTCTGCTGTCACCAACTAAAGAGGGGCTACAGCAGAACCTGGACCTGCTGGAGTCGTACTGCCAGACTTGGGCCCTGACAATAAATCCCCAAAAAACCAAAGTCCTTGTGTTCCAGCAAAGATCCAAACATCAGGGACCCAAAATAAATTTCACAGTAGGAACAACCAAAATTGAACAAACCACTAACTACACATACTTGGGCTTAAAAATCAGTTCTACGGGAAACTTCAAACTGGCTGTGAATGAACTGAAAGAGAAAGCAAGAAGGGCTTTCTATGCCATCAAAAAATCAATCCAAATAGAAATCCCAATTAGCATTTGGCTCAAAATTTTCAAATCAGTAATTGAACCAATTGCGCTCTATGGCAGTGAGGTATGGGGACCGCTAACTCAACAAGAATTTGCAAAATGGGACAAACACCCAATTGAGGTCCTACATGCAGAATTCTGTAAAAGTATCCTCCGGACTCAAAGGAAAACAGTAAACAATGCATGCAGGGCGGAACTAGGCCAATATCCATTAATAATCACTATCCAAAAAAGAGCCACCAAATTTTGGAATCACCTACAAATGAGCAATCCCCAATGCTATCACTACGACGCCCTGAAATGCCAAGAGCTGACCATAAAGAAGAATACCCTCAGTCAACTAGTCCTGGGACTCAGTGAAGTAACTACTAACAATACTAACAATAACCAGCCCCAGGACAGTGACAGGGTAACACAAAGAATTCGACCCAACACAATCGTCGCTAAGCAAAAGGAAAAATATCTGACATATTGGGCAGAAACAACAAAAACCCAAAGCAAACTCAATTGCTACTTGGCCCTAAACAGACAATACAACATGGCTGATTACCTGACCATGGTAAAGGATAACAAACTGAGAAGAACCTTGACAAGGTACAGACTTAGCGAACATAGCCTAGCGATCGAAAAAGGCAGACACAGGCAGACCAGGCTGCCAAGAGAAGACAGGATATGCTCTCACTGCAGTCAGGGAGTAGTGGAGACAGAGATGCACTTCCTCACAGCCTGCAGAAAATATCAGGGCATCAGGGAGAATTTCTACCAAAAATTCTCACAAATATGCCCTGATTTCAGAAATCTGAATGACAACCAAAAACTCCCATTCCTACTGGGAGAGGAGAGAAGCTGTGTAACACTGGCGGCACACTATGTTACAGCTTGCCATGAACAGAGGGACAACCAGTAAACTAAGAAAAGAATATATATAAACAATGCGAATGTATATTTATACACTCAGGGATATACCTGTTTATACACTGTATGAATAGAACTGCATTTATGTGCTAAACCATAAATGTATTTTGATGCTTTGGCAACATAAGATGTAACTTATCATGCCAATAAAGCGATTTGAATTGTGAATTGTAAAGAAGGACCTGCAGCGTGTTTCCAGGAATTCCCTGTTTTATTGATGTGTGTGTTAGACACCAGGATAACTAAAAAATACACGACCAGCAATATCTACGGGGATGCGATCCCAACAGTTACTCTGGGATCACTCCCGATGTGGAACTCCACCACTGACCCTGCTGAAGGTTGTAGGCTCAGGGAGTGGGGCCTCCAGGAGTGGACGGTAAGAAAGCTGGGTTTTATTGGACGATCAGATTTAACTTGAAGTAGAGTCATAAAAGTCTTGCTTTGTTTTATATACATGTATGTTTAATATTAGTGGACTTTGTATTAAAGACCCGTGTCTAGTGAACTATTAGCTTGTAATCACCTCAGACAGAACAGGCTCCAATTATCCCTTTTAAGCTAAAACAGACCTCGTGTGAACAGAACCAGCAGAGCTGAGAACTCTGCCTGTGTGGACTGAGCGGAACCGTGAAGGCCATTTGTTTCTTGAAATGCCCCAGTAAAAGCAAACTCTGACATTGTTCTGACTCGCAGATTCCTCATAGCTCCAATGAACAGGAAGCGGTTACTCGATGAACCCTAAACAGCCATCCAATGAAATGCTTTGTTTGATAAATGTCTTTCAGCTCAATGGTTTGATTGGCCAAGGTAACCAGGGTCACATGGGCTGTACCTGATTGGGCTTTAAATACAGGAACAGTTTGCAGCTCAGGTCAGAGAGCACCCCGGGAAGAAGAAAGCTGACGGCTACAGCCAAGATGGAACATCCTTCGGGCTGTCCCTGGAGAGGGAGCACGCGGTGTCCGCCGGGACGCTGGAGGCCTTCCGTGACCGGTGGGCACCGGAGGGACTGGAGTCAATTGTCAACATCAGCAACAGTATTCGGATCTGATTTAATTATAATTTGGAGTTGATTGTTTGTGTCCCTTTAAAAAGGGGGCCCTCTCGGTAATGTGACATCGATTGATGACAATGTCATTCTAATTGGCATTTTAAAAGAGTCGAACATCCTTTCGTGCCTCCCAGGCTTGGCAATTATCAAAGTCTGAGTTCATGGATACAGCTTGTTACATTATGAGTCTTACTATATAACTATAATATTGTGAGAATGTTACAAGAAATATTCCTTTGTAGAATCTCCCATGTAAATATTTTGCACTCATTTAGTATAGGAGTTGTATTACTGTAGAATCTACATATTAAAAATAAAGCCTGTGCTCAGGGGGATTAAGGTGTGTGGAGTGTTTTATTGGAGATCTTGAACTCAACTAGCAATAGTGTAAAAGCTCACGAGGACTGTAAACAACTTCAGTCTGACATACATTGGAGATTGGTGTCAGTGACTGTGGGGTCAGTTTATATCAGACAGGAGGAGATTGGTGTCACTGACTGTGGGGTTGGTTTATATCAGACAGGAGGAGATTGGTGTCAGTGACTGTGGGGTTGGTTTATATCAGACAGGAGGAGATTGGTGTCAGTGACTGTGGGGCTGGTTTATATCAGACAGGAGGAGATTGGTGTCAGTGACTGTGGGGTCAGTTTATATCAGACAGGAGGAGATTGGTGTCAGTGACTGTGGGGTTGGTTTATATCAGACAGGAGGCGATTGGTGTCAGTGACTGTGGGGCTGGTTTATATCAGACAGGAGGAGATTGGTGTCAGTGACTGTGGGGTTGGTTTATATCAGACAGGAGGCGATTGGTGTCAGTGACTGTGGGGCTGGTTTATATCAGACAGGAGGAGATTGGTGTCAGTGACTGTGGGGTTATGAACATATGAAATAGGAGCAGGAGTGGGCCATATGGCCCCTCAAGCCTGCTCCGCCATTCAATAAGATCATGACTGATCATCGACCTCAACTCCACTTTCCCGCCCGATCTCCGTATCCCTTGATTCCCCTCGAGTCCAAAAATCTATCTCAGCCTTGAATATACTCAAAGACTTAGCATTCACAGCCCTCTGGGGCAGAGAATTCCAAAGATTCACAACCCTCTGAGTGAAGAAATTCCTCCTCATCTCAGTCTTGAATGGTCGACCCCTTATCCTGAGACTCTGCCCCCGAGTTCTGGACACTCTAGCCAGGGGAAACAACTTCTCAGCATCTACCCTGTCAATCCCCTTCAGAATCTTGTATGTTTCAATGAGATCACCTCTCATTCTTCTAAACTTCAGAGAGTTTATCACACAGCAGATTAGTGTCAATGCAGTGAAGTCTCGTGCAAGGTTTCTCCCTGTGAAAATTTTGCTGAATAGTCAGGAATGTGGGTACTGGGGATCTCCTATGTAAATAATTGCAGAATCACAGAGGGATCTTTACTCGCACTATAAACTGTGCTGTACCTGCCCTGGGAGTGTTTGATGGGGCAGTGTAGAGGGAGCTTTACTTTGTATCTAACCTGGGCTGTACCTGCCCTGGGTGTGTTTGATGGGACAGTGTAGAGGGAGCTTTACTCTGTATCTAACCCGTGCTGTACCTGCCCTGGGAGTGTTTGATGGGGCAGTTTAGAGGGAGCTTTACTCTGTCTCTAACCCGTGGTGTACCTGCCCTGGACGTGTTTGATGGGACAGTGTGGAGGGAGCTTTACTCTGTATCTAACCCGTGCTGTACCTGCCCTGGGAGTGTTTGATGAGACAGAGTAGAGGGAGCTTTACTCTGTATCTAACCTGTGCTGTAGCTGCCCTGGGTGTGTTTGATGGGACAGTGTAGAGAGAGCTTTACTTTGTATGTAACCCATGCTGTACCTGCCCTGGGAGTGTTTGATGAGACAGAGTACAGAGAGCTTTACTTTGCATCTAACCGGTGCTGTACCTGTCCTGGGAGTGTTTGATGAGACAGTGTAGAGAGAGCTTTACTTTGTATCTAACCCGTGCTGTACCTGCCCTGGGAGTGTTTGATGGGACAGTTTAGAGGGAGCTTTACTCTGTATCTAACCCGTGCTGTACCTGCCCTGGGAGTGTTTGATGGGACAGTGTAGAGGGAGATTTACTCTGTATCTAACCCGTGCTGTACCTGCCCTTGGACTGTTTGATGGGACAGTGTAGAGGGAGCTTTACTCTGTATCTAACCTGTGCTGTACCTGCCCTGGGAGTGTTTGATGGGACAGTTTAGAGGGAGCTTTACTCTGTATCTAACCTGTGCTGTACCTGCCCTGGAAGTGTTTGATGGGACAGTTTAGAGGGAGCTTTACTCTGTATCTAACCTGTGCTGTACCTGCCCCGGGAGTTTTGATGGGACAGTGTAGAGAGAGCTTTACTCTGTATCTAACCCGTGCTGTACCTGCCCTGGGAGTGTTTGATGGGACAGTGTAGAGAGAGCTTTACTTTGTATCTAACCCGTGCTGTACCTGCCCTGGGAGTGTTTGATGGGACAGTTTAGAGGGAGCTTTACTCTGTATCTAACCCATGCTGTACCTGCCCGGGAGTTTTGATGGGACAGTTTAGAGAGAGCTTTACTCTGTATCTAACCCGTGCTGTACCTGCCCTGGGAGTGTTTGATGGGACAGTGTAGAGAGAGCTTTACTTTGTATCTAACCCGTGCTGTACCTGCCCCAGGAGTTTTGATGGGGCACTTGGTGCTGACCTCGATGATCACAACATTTAACCCAAAGATGATAGAATATAAAGCCATCAGCTTCTTAATAGAGTATTAAAGTTGGTGACACCAGACACTTGAACCTGCAAGTTAATAAGATGAGGCATTAGCTAGAATCTTACACCCTAACTCTCTCTGCTCCTCCACTCCTTTCAAAGTTTTCCATTTCATGTACATTTCCTATGTTTTTCTTCCTCCTAAATCTATCACCTCAGACATCTCCAGTCTGAAGAACATCCATTAACCACTACACTCTGTTCTCTGCCCTTTACCCAACTTCCTATTCACGCTGCCCCACTCCCTTTCATACCTTGAGCCTTAATTTGATCAACAAGCCTCCTGTCCGGCACCTTATCAAACACCTTTTGACAATCCATCGACACAACACCCACTGCATTTCCTTCATCCCCAGCATCGAAGCTCTGTCCACACTCAATCAGCTCCGATGGATGGGTCACAGTGTCCGCATGCCCGATACTAGACTCCAAAACAAGTGCTGTACTCGGAGCTCCGGCACAGCAAGAGAGCCCCAGGGGTGGCAGAGGAAACGCTCCAAGGACACCCTCAAAGCCTCCTTGAAAAAGTGTATCATCCCCACCGACACCTGGGAATCCCTGGCCCAAGACCGCACAAAGTGGAGGAGAAGCATCCGGGAAGGCGCCGAACACCTCGAGTCTCTTCGCCGGGAGCAAGCGGAAGCCAAGCGCAGGCAGCGCAAGGAGCACACGTCAACCCAAGCACCCCACCCACCCGCCCCTTCAACCACCGTCTGCCCCACCTGTGACAGAGACTGTAGGTCCAGCATTGGACTCATTAGTCACCTGAGAACTCATTTTTAATGTGGAAGCAAGTCATCCTCGGTGCCGAGGGACTGCCTAAGAAGATTTTCCTTCCCCACTATACTGAGTGTGACCCCCCGGCCCAATTTAGCCTTAAGAAATATATCCAACTCCTTCTTGAATATATTTAATCAATTGGCCGCTACTGCCTTCTGTGGTAGAGAATTCCACAGGGTTCACCACTCTCTCAGTGAAGAAATTCCTCCCTCATCTCTTTCTAAATGGCTTACCCCTTATCCTTAGACTGTGACCCTGGTTCTGGATCCCCCACCATCGGGAACATCCTTCCAACATCTAGTCTGTCTGGTCCTGTTAGAATTTTATAAGTTTCGATGAGATCCCCTCTCATTCTTCTAAACTCCAGCAAGTACAAGCCCAATCGACCCAATCTCTCTTCATACATCATTCCTGCCATCCAGGTATCAGTCTGGTGAATCTTCGCTGCACTCCTTCCATGGCAAGAACATCCTTCCTCAGATAAGGTGACCAAAACTGCACACAATACTCAAGATGTGGTCTCACCAAGGGCCTGTACAACTGCAGCAAGACATCCTTGTTCTGTACTCAAACCCTCTCGCTACGAAGGCCAACATGCCATTTTGCCTTCTTAACCGCCTGCTGCACCTGCATGCTTACCTTCAGCGACTGGTGCACAAGGACACTCAGGTCTCATTGCACGTCCCCTTCTCCAAATCTATTGCCATTCAGATAATAATCTGCCTTCTTGTTTTTGACACAAAGTTGATAACCTCACATTTATCCACGTTATATTGCATCTGCCATACTTCTGCCCAATCACCCAACCTGTCCAAATCATACTGGAGTTTCTCGGCATCCTCCTCACAGCACACACGCCCACCCCAGCTTTGTGTCATCTGCAAACTTGAGATATTACATCTACTTCCCTCGTCCAGATCATTAATATATATTGTGCTAGCTGGGGTCCAAGGACCGATCCCTGTGGTACCCCACTCGTCACTGCCTGCCACTCGGAAAAAGAGTCGTTTATTCCAACTCTTTGCTTTCTGTCTGCCAACCAGTTCTCTATCCAAGTCAATACCTTGCCCCCAATCCATGTGCCTTAACTTTACATGCTAATCTCTTATGCGGGACCTTATCGAAAGCCTTTTGAAAGTCCAAATACACTACATCCACTGGTTCTCCTTATCTATTTTACCAGTTACATCCTCAAAAAATTCCAGTAGATTAGTCAAGCACAATTTACCTTTTGTAAATCCATGTTGACTTTGTCCGATTCGGTCACTGTTTTCCAAGTGCTCTGCTATTACATCTTTTTACTAGCTGGAGTGCCCGGCGGTGCCGAGAGTTTTTTGAGGGCATGTTGTTGTTGGAAGAGAGAGAGAGAGAGAGAGAGAGAGAGAGAGACTGGGGGGAGAAGAGAGAGACTGGGGGGGGAGAGAGCGACTGGGAGGAAGAGAGAGAAAGAGAGAGAGACTGGGGGGAAGAGAGAGAAAGAGAGAGAGACTGGGGGGAAGAGAGAGAGAGAGAGACTGGGGGGGAAGGGAGAGAGAGAGACGGGGGGGAAGAGAGAGGAGAGAGGGGGGACTGGGGGGTGGAGTGAGAGAGAGACGGGGGAGTGAGAGAGAGAGACCTGGGGGGAGAAGAGAGAGACTGCTGGATTTAGTTCGGGATTAGCCTGGAGAGAGAGGGGGGAAGGAGCGCCTCAGGCCTGGCCCGATGGACCCCTGCGAAGGAAGGTGGTGAGCTCTCCCTCCCTCTCCCACCCCCTCACTCTTTCCCTCCCTCACCCTCTCTCTCTCCCTCACCCTGTCTCTCCCTGCTTTACTCTCTCTCCCTCCCTCCCTCTCCCCTCCCTCTCTCCTCTCCCTCCCTCCCCCCTCCTCACCCTCCACTCACCCTCCCTCCCACACTCCTCTCCCTGCCCCTCTCCTCTCCCACCCTCCCCCTCTCCTCTCCCTCCCTCTCTCCTCACCCTCCCTCTCTCCTCACCCTCCCTCTCTCCTCACCCTCCCTCTCTCCTCTCCCTCCCTCCCCCTCTCCTCACCCTCACCCCCCTTCTCCTCTCCCTGCCCTTCTCCTCTCCCTGCCCCTCTCCTCACCCTCACCCCCCTTCTCCTCTCCCCTGCCCTTCTCCTCCCCTCTCCTCTCCCTCCCTCTCCTCTCCCTCCCTCCCTCTCCTCTCCCTCCCTCCCCCTCTCTCTCCCTCCCTCCCCCTCTCTCTCCCCAGGTACTGCACTAATCCTTCCTGGACGGCGGGCTGGGGCTCGATCGGGTGGCTCTGCAGCAGGGCCGAGCAGCGAGTCAGAAGGCGGAGGCAAACAGAGATGGAGGGTGGAGCACTCGGGAGACGGCCGGTGCTGCAAAGCAGGTCAGCGTTCGGACCAAGCAGAGGGAGGGAAAAGTCCCAGAGAGTCCAGCGGGAACGAGTCTCCAACTATTAAAAATATCTGTGTAAATAAAAACTGCGGAGAACAGCGTTGTCAGCAGCGGCAGCGGCGGGAAAGCGCGGGAGACGCCATTTTTTCTCAGCAGGGAAGAAAGGAAAGCGCAGGAGGCGCCATTTTTTGATTTTCAGGATGCCTAAGACTGGCAATATTACTGCTTTCGATAGTGATATAGAGGATTGGACCACATATGTGGAAAGAGTGGAGGTGTATTGCACAGCGAATGAAGTAGAGGATGATAAAAAGGCACCGGTACTTCTAAATCTGATGGGCGCAAGGACATACGGGCTGTTACGAAACTTAATCACTCCAGCCAAACCGATGGACAAGAATTTTAAGGAGATTGTTGATACCCTACAAGAGCACTTAAACCCAACACCGCTGCTGATAGCGGAACGATTCAAATTCTTCAGGAGGAATCAGCACAAGAATGAAAGTAACGCTGATTACCTCACCGAATTAAGAAAGCTGTCAAAGCACTGCCAATTCGGGGCAGGACTGGCAGACTCTCTACGAGACAAATTCGTCTGCGGTCTCCTAAGTGAAGGAACACAGAAAAGGCTACTTTCTGAGAAAGATTTGACACTGGACAAGGCTTTCAGTGTGGCTGTATCATACGAAGCAGCAGCAAGAGGAGCTGCAGAGATACAGCAAAAGCCACAGGACTTCGGCACCCATGAAATGACACAGGGTTTCGAGAGATGTTATCGCTGCGGCAGATCCACCCATGACCAGACGGACTGCTGGTTCAAGGACAAAGCATGCAGGCAATGCGGAAAGATGGGACACATTGCACGTGTATGCCGATCTGGAAACAAAAAATCCACTGACAGAAAAAAAATCAATAAGGAAAAGTACAGAAAGCTACAAATGATGACGGACAGTAGCTCCGAAGACCAGAAGAGCGATAGCGACTCCGGAAACAAGAGACTAAGCTGTCTCAAATTACATAATGTAATTGCCAAAGAAGATTACCAGACCATTTGGGTTACCCTCACGATAGCAGGGTCCCCAGTTAAAATGGAGCTAGATACAGGATCAGCTCTGACCGTCATAAGTCGATGGGATTACGAGCGGCTATTTCCGCATATACCTTTGAAAGACACATCCATTATCTTGAAGACATATACGGGGCAGAAAGTATACCCCAGAGGGAAAATAAGGGTGCCTGTTGTATACAACGGCAAGGAAATACAGAAGTTGTATTTATACGTTCTGCAAGATGGTGGTCCACCGTTGTTGGGACGTGAATGGATCAGGAAGATACGTTTAGACTGGCACTCCATTCAGGCACTGACGGTGACCAGTAAGGAAAAAAATGATGATGACGTCATACCTGAACGATTAAAAGACATCTTGGCTAACGCGAAAGAAGTGTTTCAACAGGAACTAGGAACCTTGAAAGGCGTCACCGCCTCAATAAAAGTGGAAGATGCGGCAATTCCCAAGTTTTTTAAGGCAAGGCCGGTGCCATACGCAATTCGTCCAGCAGTCGAGGCAGAGCTGGAGAATTTGGAAAAAGCAGGCGTGTTATCCAAGGTAGATTGGAGCGAGTGGGCAACACCCATCATCCCGGTCATGAAGAAAACGTTGAATAATGATAAATCTGAAGAACAGAGAAAAATTCGCATCTGTGGGGACTTCAAGGTGACTGTAAACCCGGTCCTTCACATGATAAAGTATCCTCTTCCGAGGATAGAAGATATTTTCACCTCACTATCCGGAGGGAAACGTTTCACCAAAATTGATTTGGCACAGGCATATCTACAGATGGAGGTTGAGGAGGCCTCTAAAAAGTATCTCACGACAAACACGCACAAAGGCCTGTACCAGTACAATCGACTGGTTTTCGGAGTAGCATCAGCTCCAGCTATCTGGCAAAGAGCTATGGAGCAAGTCCTGCAAGGGTTTCCGGGGACTCAATGCTACCTAGATGACATCCTTGTAACAGGAGAAAACGACAACGAGCACCTTGCTAATTTGGAGCAGGTGCTCACTAGGCTGAGAGAACGGGGCCTACGAGCAAATCGCCCCAAGTGCGAATTTTTCCAGAAACAAATATCAGATTGTGGCCATATAATTAACGAAGAAGTGTTGCATAAGTCACCTGAAAAAATTGAAGCGGTCATAAAAGCCCCAGCACCTGAAAATGTCTCACAATTAAGGTCGTTCCTGGGATTGATAAATTACTGTCATAAATTTTTACCGAACTTGTCAACTGTTCTGCACCCTCTTAATGCACTGCTACAAACGGTAGTAATTTGGAAATGGAGCGAAGACTGTAAACGTGCCTTCCATAAATGCAAAGGCTTGATCAGGTCCAAAGAAGTGTTGGCTCATTACAACCCATCACTGCCAATCAGACTGGCGTGCGATGCATCCCCTTGCGGCGTAGGAGCGGTATTATCGCATAGATTCCCTGATGGCTCGGAGCGGCCGATAGCTTTTGCGTCATGCTTATTGAACTCAGCTGAGCGTAACTATGCCCAGATCGACAGGGAAGCACTCAGCCTGGTGTGGGGAGTGAAGAAATTCAACCATTACCTACACGGACAAAAATTTACCTTGTTGACTGACCATCAACCCCTCGTCTCCATATTCAACCCTAAAAAGGGCATTCCCATTATGACAGCGCAAAGGCTACAGAGGTAGTCCATTTTCCTAGGAGCACACCAATATGACATAGAATACAAAGGATCAAAACAGCATGGGAATGCTGACGGTTTATCGCGCCTACCGTTGCCAACGGTAGAAGAGGCACCTACAGTGGACCCAGTGGAGATGTTCCACTCAACCATAGTGGAATGTCTACCAGTAACAAATTCTGCCATTGAAAAGGAAACGAGAAATGACCCGACTCTCTCACGAGTCTACGATTTAACGATGAAGGGATGGCCAGCATATGGCGAACCACTGTTGCCAGCATTCTCGCAAAGAAGAGAACAGCTGTCAGTGTGCCGAGGAACCTTGATGTGTGGATCCAGAGTGGTGATTCCACCCAAACTCCAGGATAAAGTGCGAATGGAGCTTCACGAGGGGCATCTGGGTGGAGTGAAAATGAAGAACCTAGCCAGAGCGTTTGTGTGGTGGCCAGGTATCGATGGAGACATCGAAGAAATTACCAAGAGCTGTCTAGGATGCCAGAAGGTCCAAAACGCCCCACCACAAGCCCCTCTACATCCATGGGAGTGGCCCTCATCTCCATGGCAAAGGGTACATATCAACTTTGCTGGTCCATTTATGGACTCAATGTTCTTAATCGCGGTTGATGCACACTCCAAGTGGCCGGAGCTAATAAAGATGTCCTCCACCACCACGGAAAAAACCATCACAGTATTAAGGACCATATTTGCCAGGAATGGGCTGCCTGAACAGATCTGTTCTGATAATGGACCGCAATTTGTGTCCGAAGAATTCAGGAAGTTCTTAAAAAACAATGGGGTTAAGCACTACACGTCTGCCCCATACCATCCCGCCACCAATGGATTAGCTGAAAGGTTTGTCCAGACCTTCAAGAAGGCCATAAAGGCCATGGGTAATGAAGACATAAATCTACAACATAAGGTAGATAACTTCTTGTTTGCGTAGAGGAATGCAACACATGTGGTTACAAACCAAACTCCCGCCATGATGTTTTTCAATAGAAGACTAAGATGCCGGCTGGATTTGATCAAGCCAAACATCAGAAGGGACGTAGAGAACCGGCAATTTCAAGGCATGAATGAAAGGCCAACTAGAACCTTCCAGATAGGTCAACAAGTTTTGGCC
>NC_140990.1:48089487-48109487 GCF_052327205.1 Somniosus microcephalus
CCACACACTCTCCCCCGTCCCACAAACTCTCCCCCATCCCACACACTCTCCCCCGTCCCACACACTCTCCCCGTCCCACACACCCTCCCCCGTCCCACACACTCTCCCCCGTCCCACACACCTCCCCCGTCCCACACACTCTCCCCGTCCCACACACTCTCCCCGTCCCACAAACTCTCCCCTGTCCCACACACTCTCCCCATCCACACACCCTCCCCCGTCCCACACACCCTCCCCCGTCCCGCACACACTCCCCCGTCCCACACACCCTCCCCCGTCTCACACACTCTCCCCCATCCCACACACTCTCCCCCGTCCCACACAGCCTCCCCCGTCCCGCACACACTCCCCCGTCCCACACACCCTCCCCCGTCCCGCACACACTCCCCCATCCCACACACCCTCCCCCGTCCCACACACTCTCCCCGTCCCACACACTCTCCCCGTCCCACACACTCTCCCCGTCCCACAAACTCTCCCCCGTCCCACACACTCTCCCCCGTCCCACACACCCTCCCCCGTCCCACACACCCTCCCCCGTCCCACACACCCTCCCCGTCCCACACACCCTCCCCCGTCCCACACACTCTCCACGTCCCACACACTCTCCCCGTCCCACAAACTCTCCCACGTACCACACACTCTCCCCCGTCCCACACACTCTCCCCCGTCCCACACACCCTCCCCCGTCCCACACACCCTCCCCGTCCCACACACTCTCCCCGTCCCACACACTCTCCCCGTCCCACACACTCTCCCCGTCCCACAAACTCTCCCCCGTCCCACACACTCTCCCCCGTCCCACACACTCTCCCCCATCCCACACACTCTCCCCCGTCCCACACACTCTCCCCGTCCCACACACCCTCCCCCGTCCCACACACCCTCCCCCGTCCCGCACACACTCCCCCGTCCCACACACCCTCCCCCGTCCCACACACTCTCCCCGTCCCACACACTCTCCCCGTCCCACACACTCTCCCCGTCCCACAAACTCTCCCCCGTCCCACACACTCTCCCCCGTCCCACACACCCTCCCCCGTCCCACACACCCTCCCCCGTCCCACACACCCCTCCCCGTCCCACACACCCTCCCCCGTCCCACACACTCTCCACGTCCCACACACTCTCCCCGTCCCACAAACTCTCCACGTCCCACACACTCTCCCCCGTCCCACACACTCTCCCCCGTCCCACACACCCTCCCCTGTCCCACACACCCTACCCCGTCCCACACACCCTCCCCCGTCCCACACACTCTCCCCCTTCCCACACACTCTCCCCCGTCCCACACACTCTCCCCGTCCCACACACCCTCCCCCGTCCCACACACTCTCCCCCGTCCTTAACACTCTCCCCCCTCCCACACACTCTCCCCCGTCCCACACACTCTCCCCCATCCCACACACACTCCCCCGTCCCACACACTCTCCCCCGTCCCACACACTCCCCCCGTCCCACACACCCTCCCCCGTCCCACACACTCTCCCCCGTCCCACACACTCTCCCCGTCCCACACACTCTCCCCCGCCCCACACACTCTCCCCCGTCCCACACACTCTCCCCCGTCCCACAAACTCTCCCCCGTCCCGCACACTCTCCCCGTCCCTCACACTCTCCCGTCCCACACACTCTCAACCGTCCCACACACTCCCCCGTCCCACACACTCTCCCCCGTCCCACACAACCTCCCCCGTCCCACACACTCTCCCCCGTCCCACACACTCTCCCCCGTCCACACACCCTCCCCAGTCCCACACACTCTCCCCCGTCCCCCACACACTCTCCCCGTCCCACACACTCTCCCCCGTCCCACACACCCTCCCCCGTCCCCCACACTCTCCCCCCGTCCACACACTCTCCCCCGTCCCACACACTCTCCCGTCCCACACACTCTCCCCCGTCCCACACACACTCCCCGTCCCACACACTCTCCCCCGTCCCACACACTCTCTCCGCCCCCACACACTCTCCCCCGTCCCGCACTCTCCCCCGTCCCACACACTCTCCCCCGTCCCACACACTCTCCCCCGTCCCACACACTCTCCCCCGTCCCACACACTCTCCCCCGTCCCACACACTCTCCCCCGTCCCACACACTCTCCCCCGTCCCACACACTCTCCCCCGTCCCACACTCTCCCCCGTCCCACACACACTCCCCCGTCCCACACACTCTCCCCGTCCCACACACTCTCCCCCGTCCCACACACTCTCCCCCGTCCCACACACTCTCCCCCGTCCCACACACCCTCCCCCGTCCCACACACTCTCCCGCGTCCCTCACACTCTCCCCGTCCCACACACTCTCCCCGTCCCACAAACTCTCCCCCGTCCCACACACTCTCCCCCGTCCCACACACTCCCCGTCCCACACACCCTCCCCCGTCCCGCACACACTCCCCCATCCCACACACCCTCCCCCGTCCCACACACTCTCCCCGTCCACACACTCTCCCCGTCCCACACACTCTCCCCGTCCCACAAACTCTCCCCCGTCCCACACACTCTCCCCCGTCCCACACACCCTCCCCCGTCCCACACACCCTCCCCCGTCCCACAAACCCTCCCCCGTCCCACACACTCTCCCCCGTCCCGCACACCCTCCCCCGTCCCACACACTCTCCCCCGTCCCACAAACTCTCCCCCATCCCACACACTCTCCCCCGTCCCACACACTCTCCCCGTCCCACACACCCTCCCCCGTCCCACACACTCTCCCCCGTCCCACACACCCTCCCCCGTCCCACACACTCTCCCCGTCCCACACACTCTCCCCGTCCCACACACTCTCCCCGTCCCACAAACTCTCCCCTGTCCCACACACTCTCCCCCATCCCACACACCCTCCCCCGTCCCACACACCCTCCCCGTCCCGCACACACTCCCCCCGTTCCCACACACCCTCCCCGTCTCACACACTCTCCCCCATCCCACACACTCTCCCCCGTCCCACACAGCCTCCCCCGTCCCGCACACACTCCCCCGTCCCACACACCCTCCCCCGTCCCGCACACACTCCCCCATCCCACACACCCCTCCCCCGTCCCACACACTCCTCCCCGTCCACACACTCTCCCCGTCCCACACACTCTCCCCGTCCCACAAACTCTCCCCCGTCCCACACACTCTCCCCCGTCCCACACACCCTCCCCCGTCCCACACACCTCCCCCGTCCCACACCCTCCCCGTCCCACACACCCTCCCCCGTCCCACACACTCTCCACGTCCCACACACTCTCCCCGTCCCACAAACTCTCCCACGTACCACACACTCTCCCCGTCCCACACACTCTCCCCCGTCCCACACACCCTCCCCCGTCCCACACACCCTACCCCGTCCCACACACCCTCCCCCGTCCCACACACTCTCCCCCGTCCCACACACTCTCCCCCATCCCACACACTCTCCCCCGTCCCACACACTCTCCCCGTCCCACACACCCTCCCCCGTCCCACACACTCTCCCCCGTCCTTAACACTCTCCCCCCTCCCACACACTCTCCCCCGTCACACACACTCTCCCCCATCCCACACACACTCCCCCGTCCCACACACTCTCCCCCGTCCCACACACTCTCCCCCGTCCCACACACACTCCCCCGTCCCACACACTCCCCCCGTCCCACACACCCTCCCCCGTCCCACACACTCTCCCCGTCCCACACACTCTCCCCGTCCCACACACTCTCCCCCGCCCCACACACTCTCCCCCGTCCCACACACTCTCCCCGTCCCACACACTCTCCCCCGTCCCGCACACTCTCCCCGTCCCACACACTCTCCACCGTCCCACACACTCTCCCCCGTCCCACACACTCTCCCCCGTCCACACACTCTCCCCCGTCCCACACACTCTCTCCGCCCCCACACACTCTCCCCGTCCCACACACTCTCCCCCGTCCCACACACTCCCCCGTCCCACACACTCTCCCCCGTCCCACACAACCTCCCCGTCCCACACACTCTCCCCCGTCCCACACACTCTCCCCCGTCCCACACACCCTCCCCCGTCCCACACACTCTCCCCCGTCCCCCACACACTCTCCCCGTCCCACACACTCTCCCCCGTCCCACACACCCTCCCCCGTCCCCCACACTCTCCCCCGTCCCACACACTCTCCCCCGTCCCACACACTCTCCCCGTCCCACACACTCTCCCCCGTCCCACACACACTCCCCCGTCCCACACACTCTCCCCCCGTCCCACACACTCTCTCCGCCCCCACACACTCTCCCCCGTCCCACACTCTCCCCCGTCCCACACACTCTCCCCCGTCCCACACACCTCTCCCCGTCCCACACACTCTCCCCCGTCCCACACACTCTCCCCCGTGCCCACACACTCTCCCCCGTCCCACACACTCTCCCCCGTCCCCACACACTCTCCCCGTCCCACACTCTCCCCCATCCCACACACACTCCCCCGTCCCACACACTCTCCCCCGTCCCACACACTCTCCCCCGTCCCACACACTCTCCCCTGTCCCACACACCCTCCCCCGTCCCACACACTCTCCCCCTTCCCACACACTCTCCCCCGTCCCACACACTCTCCCCCGTCCCACACACTCTCCCCCGTCCCACACACTCTCCCCCGTCCCACACACTCTCCCCCGTCCCACACACTCTCCCCCGTCCCACACACCCTCCCCCGTCCCACACACTCTCCCCCGTCCCTCACACTCTCCCCGTCCCACACACTCTCCCCGTCCCACAAACTCTCCCCCGTCCCACACACTCTCCCCCGTCCCACACACTCCCCCGTCCCACACACCCTCCCCCGTCCCGCACACACTCCCCCATCCCACACACCCTCCCCCGTCCCACACACTCTCCCCGTCCCACACACTCTCCCCGTCCCACACACTCTCCCCGTCCCACAAACTCTCCCCCGTCCCACACACTCTCCCCCGTCCCACACACCCTCCCCCGTCCCACACACCCTCCCCCGTCCCACAAACCCTCCCCCGTCCCACACACTCTCCCCCGTCCCGCACACCCTCCCCCGTCCCACACACTCTCCCCCGTCCCACAAACTCTCCCCCATCCCACACACTCTCCCCCGTCCCACACACTCTCCCCCGTCCCACACACTCTCCCCGTCCCACACACTCTCCCCCGTCCCACACACACTCCCCCGTCCCACACACTCTCCCCCGTCCCACACACTCTCTCCGCCCCCACACACTCTCCCCCGTCCCACACTCTCCCCCGTCCCACACACTCTCCCCCGTCCCACACACTCTCCCCCGTCCCACACACTCTCCCCCGTCCCACACACTCTCCCCCGTGCCACACACTCTCCCCCGTCCCACACACTCTCCCCCGTCCCACACACTCTCCCCCGTCCCACACTCTCCCCCATCCCACACACACTCCCCCGTCCCACACACTCTCCCCCGTCCCACACACTCTCCCCCGTCCCACACACTCTCCCCTGTCCCACACACCCTCCCCCGTCCCACACACTCTCCCCCTTCCCACACACTCTCCCCCGTCCCACACACTCTCCCCCGTCCCACACACTCTCCCCCGTCCCACACACTCTCCCCCGTCCCACACACTCTCCCCCGTCCCACACACTCTCCCCCGTCCCACACACCCTCCCCCGTCCCACACACTCTCCCCCGTCCCTCACACTCTCCCCGTCCCACACACTCTCCCCGTCCCACAAACTCTCCCCCGTCCCACACACTCTCCCCCGTCCCACACACTCCCCCGTCCCACACACCCTCCCCCGTCCCGCACACACTCCCCCATCCCACACACCCTCCCCCGTCCCACACACTCTCCCCGTCCCACACACTCTCCCCGTCCCACACACTCTCCCCGTCCCACAAACTCTCCCCCGTCCCACACACTCTCCCCCGTCCCACACACCCTCCCCCGTCCCACACACCCTCCCCCGTCCCACAAACCCTCCCCCGTCCCACACACTCTCCCCCGTCCCGCACACCCTCCCCCGTCCCACACACTCTCCCCCGTCCCACAAACTCTCCCCCATCCCACACACTCTCCCCCGTCCCACACACTCTCCCCGTCCCACACACCCTCCCCCGTCCCACACACTCTCCCCCGTCCCACACACCCTCCCCCGTCCCACACACTCTCCCCGTCCCACACACTCTCCCCGTCCCACACACTCTCCCCGTCCCACAAACTCTCCCCTGTCCCACACACTCTCCCCCATCCCACACACCCTCCCCCGTCCCACACACCCTCCCCCGTCCCGCACACACTCCCCCGTCCCACACACCCTCCCCCGTCTCACACACTCTCCCCCATCCCACACACTCTCCCCCGTCCCACACAGCCTCCCCCGTCCCGCACACACTCCCCCGTCCCACACACCCTCCCCCGTCCCGCACACACTCCCCCATCCCACACACCCTCCCCCGTCCCACACACTCTCCCCGTCCCACACACTCTCCCCGTCCCACACACTCTCCCCGTCCCACAAACTCTCCCCCGTCCCACACACTCTCCCCCGTCCCACACACCCTCCCCCGTCCCACACACCCTCCCCCGTCCCACACACCCTCCCCGTCCCACACACCCTCCCCCGTCCCACACACTCTCCACGTCCCACACACTCTCCCCGTCCCACAAACTCTCCCACGTACCACACACTCTCCCCCGTCCCACACACTCTCCCCCGTCCCACACACCCTCCCCCGTCCCACACACCCTACCCCGTCCCACACACCCTCCCCCGTCCCACACACTCTCCCCCGTCCCACACACTCTCCCCCATCCCACACACTCTCCCCCGTCCCACACACTCTCCCCGTCCCACACACCCTCCCCCGTCCCACACACTCTCCCCCGTCCTTAACACTCTCCCCCCTCCCACACACTCTCCCCCGTCACACACACTCTCCCCCATCCCACACACACTCCCCCGTCCCACACACTCTCCCCCGTCCCACACACTCTCCCCCGTCCCACACACACTCCCCCGTCCCACACACTCCCCCCGTCCCACACACCCTCCCCCGTCCCACACACTCTCCCCCGTCCCACACACTCTCCCCGTCCCACACACTCTCCCCCGCCCCACACACTCTCCCCCGTCCCACACACTCTCCCCCGTCCCACACACTCTCCCCCGTCCCGCACACTCTCCCCCGTCCCACACACTCTCCACCGTCCCACACACTCTCCCCCGTCCCACACACTCTCCCCCGTCCCACACACTCTCCCCCGTCCCACACACTCTCTCCGCCCCCACACACTCTCCCCGTCCCACACACTCTCCCCCGTCCCACACACTCCCCCGTCCCACACACTCTCCCCCGTCCCACACAACCTCCCCCGTCCCACACACTCTCCCCCGTCCCACACACTCTCCCCCGTCCCACACACCCTCCCCCGTCCCACACACTCTCCCCCGTCCCCCACACACTCTCCCCGTCCCACACACTCTCCCCCGTCCCACACACCCTCCCCCGTCCCCCACACTCTCCCCCGTCCCACACACTCTCCCCCGTCCCACACACTCTCCCCGTCCCACACACTCTCCCCCGTCCCACACACACTCCCCCGTCCCACACACTCTCCCCCGTCCCACACACTCTCTCCGCCCCCACACACTCTCCCCCGTCCCACACTCTCCCCCGTCCCACACACTCTCCCCCGTCCCACACACTCTCCCCCGTCCCACACACTCTCCCCCGTCCCACACACTCTCCCCCGTGCCACACACTCTCCCCCGTCCCACACACTCTCCCCCGTCCCACACACTCTCCCCCGTCCCACACTCTCCCCCATCCCACACACACTCCCCCGTCCCACACACTCTCCCCCGTCCCACACACTCTCCCCCGTCCCACACACTCTCCCCTGTCCCACACACCCTCCCCCGTCCCACACACTCTCCCCCTTCCCACACACTCTCCCCCGTCCCACACACTCTCCCCCGTCCCACACACTCTCCCCCGTCCCACACACTCTCCCCCGTCCCACACACTCTCCCCCGTCCCACACACTCTCCCCCGTCCCACACACTCTCCCCCGTCCCACACACACTCCCCCGTCCCACACACTCTCCCCCGTCCCACACACTCTCCCCCGTCCCACACACTCTCCCCCGTCCCACACCCTCTCCCCCGTCCCACACACTCTCCCCCGTCCCACACACTCTCCCCCGTCCCACACACCCTCCCCCGTCCCCCACACTCTCCCCCGTCCCGCACACTCTCCCCCATCCCACACACCCTCCCCCGTCCCCCACACTCTCCCCCGTCCCGCACACTCTCCCCCGTCCCACACACCCTCCCCCGTCCCCCACACTCTCCCCGTCCCGCACACTCTCCCCCGTCCCACACACTCTCCCCCGTCCCACACACTCTCCCCGTCCCACACACTCTCCCCCGTCCCACACACCCTCCCCCGTCCCACACACTCTCCCCCGTCCCACACACTCTCTCCGCCCCCACACACTCTCCCCCGTCCCGCACTCTCCCCCGTCCCACACACTTTCCCCGTCCCACACACTCTCCCCCATCCCACACACTCTCCCCCGTCCCACACACTCTCCCCCATCCCACACACTCTCCCCCGTCCCACACACTCTCCCCCGTCCCACACACTCTCCCCCGTCCCACACACTCTCCCCGTCCCACACACTCTCCCCCGTCCCACACACCCTCCCCCGTCCCACACACTCTCCCCCGTCCCACACACTCTCTCCGCCCCCACACACCCTCCCCCGTCCCGCACTCTCCCCCGTCCCACACACTTTCCCCGTCCCACACACTCTCCCCCATCCCACACACTCTCCCCCGTCCCACACACTCTCCCCCATCCCACACACTCTCCCCCGTCCCGCACACTCTCCCCCGTCCCCACACTCTTCCCTGTCCCGCACACTCTCCCCCGTCCCGCACACTCTCCCCCGTCCCCACACTCTTCCCCGTCCCACACACTCTCCCCCGTCCCACACACTCTCCCCGTCCCACACACTCTCCCCCCGTCCCACACACTCTCCCCCGTCCGACACACCCTCCCCCGTCCCACACACTCTCCCCCGTCCCGCACACTCTCTCCCCGTCCCACACACCCTCCCCCGTCCCACACACTCTCCCCCGTCCCACACACTCTCCCCCGTCCCGCACACTCTCCCCCGTCCCACACACCCTCCCCCGTCCCACACACTCTCCCCCGTCCCGCACTCTCTCCCCTGTCCCACACACCCTCCCCCGTCTCACACACTCTCCCCCGTCCCACACCCTCTCCCCCCATCCCACACACTCTCACCCCCATCCCACACACTCTCCCCGTCCCACACACTCTCCCCCGTCCCACACACTCTCCCCCGTCCCACACACTCTCCCCCGTCCCACACACTCTCCCCCGTCCCACACACTCTCCCCCGTCCCACACACTCTCCCCCGTCCCGCACTCTCTCCCCCGTCCCACACTCTCTCCCCGTCCCACACACACTCCCCCATCCCACACACCCTCCCCCGTCCCACACACTCTCCCCCGTCCCACACACTCTCCCCCGTCCCACACTCTCTCCCCGTCCCACACACCCTCCCCCGTCCCACACACCCTCCCCCGTCCCACACACTCTCCCCCCGTCCCACACACCCTCCCCCGTCTCACACACTCTCCCCCGTCCCACACACTCTCCCCCGTCCCACACACCCTCCCCTTTCCCACACACTCTCCCCCCATCCCACACACTCTCCCCCGTCCCACACACCCTCCCCCATCCCACACACTCTCCCCCGTCCCACACACTCTCCCCCGTCCCACACACTCTCCCCCGTCCCACACACTCTCCCCCGTCCCGCACACTCTCCCCCGTCCCACATACTCTCCCCCGTCCCACACACTCTCCCCCGTCCCACACACTCTCCCCCGTCCCACACACTCTCCCCCGTCCCGCACACTCCCCCGTCCCACACACTCTCCCCCGTCCCACACACTCCCCCGTCCCACACACTCTCCCCCGTCCCACACACTCTCCCCCATCCCACACACTCTCCCCCGTCCCACACACTCTCCCCCGTCCCACACACTCTCCCCCATCCCACACACTCTCCCCCGTCCCACACACTCTCCCCCGTCCCACACACTCTCCCCCGTCCCACACACTCTCCCCCGTCCCACACACTCTCCCCCGTCCCACACACTCTCCCCGTCCCACACACTCTCCCACTTCATCACATCCTCGTTGTGATGGTGGGGTTCGGCCCCAGTCACTGTCTGCCCCCAAGTACCTCACCAAGTGGTAATTCTGAGCTGTGAGCCTATACTGTACGTGCTGTGTGATGGTGGGGTTTGGCCCCAGTCACTGTCTGCCCTCCAGTACCTCACCGAGTGGTAATTCTGAGCTGTGAGCCTATACTGAAGGTGCTGTGTGATGGTGGGGTTCGGCCCCAGTCACTGTCTGCCCCCCAGTACCTCACCAAGTGGTAATTCTGAGCTGTGAGCCTATACTGAAGGTGCTGTGTGATGGTGGGGTTCGGCCCCAGTCACTGTCTGCCCTCCAGTACCTCACCAAGTGGTAATTCTGAGCTGTGAGCCTATACTGTACGTGCTGTGTGATGGTGGGGTTCGGCCCCAGTCACTGTCTGCCCCCCAGTACCTCACCAAGTGGTAATTCTGAGCTGTGAGCCTATACTGAAGGTGCTGTGTGATGGTGGGGTTCGGCCCCAGTCACTGTCTGCCCTCCAGTACCTCACCGAGTGGTAATTCTGAGCTGTGAGCCTATACTGTACGTGCTGTGTGATGGTGGGGTTCGGCCCCAGTCACTGTCTGCCCCCCAGTACCTCACCAAGTGGTAATTCTGAGCTGTGAGCCTATACTGTACGTGCTGTGTGATGGTGGGGTTCGGCCCCAGTCACTGTCTGCCCCCCAGTACCTCACCAAGTGGTAATTCTGAGCTGTGAGCCTATACTGTACGTGCTGTGTGATGGTGGGGTTCGGCCCCAGTCACTGTCTGCCCTCCAGTACATTCCCGAGTGGTAATTCTGAGCTGTGAGCCTATACTGAAGGTGCTGTGTGATGGTGGGGTTCGGCCCCAGTCACTGTCTGCCCTCCAGTACCTCACCAAGTGGTAATTCTGAGCTGTGAGCCTATACTGAAGGTGCTGTGTGATGGTGGGGTTCGGCCCCAGTCACTGTCTGCCCTCCAGTACCTCGCCAAGTGGCAATTCAGAGCTGTGAGCCTGTACTGAAGGTGCTGTGTGATGGTGGGGTTCGGCCCCAGTCACTGTCTGCCCTCCAGTACCTCACCGAGTGGTAATTCAGAGCTGTGAGCCTGTACTGAAGGTGCTGTGTGATGGTGGGATTCGGCCCCAGTCACTGTCTGCCCTCCAGTACCTCACCAAGTGGTAATTCTGAGCTTGTGGGTCTGTCGAGTGAGCTGCCAGCATTTCGACCATGGGGAGCACCACAGCCGCAGGCCCTGGCTGTTTCTGTCTGGCAAAGTTGAGGCCAATGGTAGCACAGCAACAACAACTTGCATTTACATCGTGCCTTTAACATAGTAAAATATTCCAAGGCGCTTCACAAGGGTGGAATCAGTGAAAAATTGACACCGAAACAAAGAGGGAGACATTAGAACTGGTGACGAAAAGCTTGGTCAAAGACTTAGGGCCTCAGCAACTGAAGTAATGGCCACCAATGGTGGAGCAAAGGAAGTTGGGGTTGTACAAGAGGCCAGAGTTGGAGGAGTGCAGGGGTCTCTTGGGTTGTACGGCTGGAGGCTGAGAATTTAAAAGCTGAAGCCACAAAATAGAAAGCAGTCCCCCCCCACCCCCCACCACCCCCCAGTACAGAATGTGGCTCACTACTGACAGGAAGGATGTTACTTTAACTACTGTAGGTGCAGAGAGGTGAGCCATTGTCCTGGTGTCAGGCCGTGGGCTCAGTTGGTAGCACCCTCACCTCTGAGTTAGGATTGTGGGTTAAAATCCCACTCCAGAGACTTGAACACAAAACATAGAAACATAGAAAAATAGGAGCAGGAGTGGACCTGGGCCCTTCGAGCCTGCTCCACCATTCAATATGATCATGGCTGATCCTCTATCTCAATACCATACTCCCGCTCTCTCCCCATACCCCTTGATGCCTTTTGTGTCAAGAAATCTCTCTATCTCCTCCTTAAATATATTCAGTGACTTGGCCTCCACAGCCTTCTGTGGTAGAGAATTCCACAGGTTCACCACCCTCTGAGTGAAGAAATTTCTCCTCATCTCAGTCCTACATGTCCTACCCCGTATCCTGAGACTGTGACCCCCTCGTTCTAGACCCCCCAGCCAGGGGAAACATTCTCCCTGCATCCAGTCTGTCTAGCCCTGTCAGAATTTTATACGTTTCAATGAGATCCTCTCTCATTTTTCTAAACTCTAGTGAATACAGGCCTAGTCGACCCAATCTCTCCTCATACGACAGTCCTGCCATCCCAGGAATCAGTCTGGTGAACCTTTGCTGCACTCCCTCTATGGCAAGTATATCCTTTCTTAGGTAAGGAGACCAAAACAGCACACAGTACTCCAGGTGTGGTCTCACCAAGGCCCTGTATAACTGCAGTAAGACATCCTTGCTCCTGTACTCAAATCCTCTTGCAATGAAGGCCAACATACCATTTGCCTTCCTAACTGCTTGCTGCACCTGCATGTTTGCAAATCTAGGCTGACACTCCAGTGCGGTGCCGAGGGAGTACTGCACTGTCGGAGATGGCATCATTTAGATGAGATGTTAAACCGAGCTCCCGTCTGCTCGTTCGGTGGATGTAAAAGATCCCAGGGCACTATTTCGAAGAAGAGCAGGGGAGTTATTCCTGGTGTCCTGGCCAATATTTATCCCTCAATCAACATCACAGAAACAGATGATCTGGTCATTATCACATTGCTGTTTGTGGGAGCTTGCTGTGCGCAAACTGACTATTGTGTTTCCTACACTACAATTGTGACTACATTTCAAAAAGTACTTCATTGGCTGTAAAGCGCTTTGGGACGTCCGGTGGTCGTGAAAGGCGCTATATAAATGCAAGTCTTTCTTTCTCTAAATATCACCAACAGGTGCACAATAAGGGAAATCAATCTCTGTACCTTTAACTAACGGCGACATGGAGCGAGGGCAATGAATGAGCTTTAAACACCTGGTCCACTTGTAACTGAAGTGTCTGAAACTCAGAACCGGAACTCCAGGGAAACACAATACTGAACATGGCAGATGCTCGTACCCAGAGTGCCCCGCGTGGGTGAATACGGCCTATCTCCATCAGCAGGGGCGCAGCGCGCAGGCGCGGGAGGGGCTGGTGCCCGGAGACCGCCTTCCTGCGCGGAGCATGCGCGGTGCAGCTCCAGGACACTGAGAGGGGGCGAGCGCAGCCTCAGCAACTCCGAGTGCGCGTCTCAGGCCCCGAATCAGAGCGGCCGGGCCCGGCGGACGTGCGACCAGGGCCCCGGCACCAGGAAACCCAGGGTGCAGCGCCTCCCCCAGACAGGAGAAACCACAACTGGATCGGCACAGCAGAGCCGCCAATCCAGAGCCGGCTTGTATCAGGGCGGGCGCTGGATGCGGAAGTTGCTCCCTGGCCGCCTGTGCAGGTCTTTTTGTTGCTTCAGTTTCAGCTGGAGTGGAGATGGAGGAGAAGCTGCTGGGTTTAACCCCCAGTACTTCTGAGCCCAGGAGGACCCAACAATTTCCAATGTGAGACTGTCAAGGGAGGTGGATTCTGGGGGAGATTAGGTTGTTAAACAGACACTGTCCGCACAATGTAAAAGGGTATTGTTTTAGGAACAAGTATTTCTGTAGAGGCTTTTAGTCCAGTTTACATACAGATTTGTTTCATTATTGGGATGTGGGCGTCGCTGCCCATCCCTAGTTGCCCTGGAGAAGGTGGTGGTGAGCCGCCTTCTTCTTGAACCGTTGCAGTCCGTGTGGTGAAGGTGCTCCCACAGTGCTGTTAGAAAAGGAGTTCCAGGATTGTGACCCAGTGACAATGAAGGATCGGCGATCTATGTCTAAGTCAGGATGGTGTGTGACTTGCAGATGATGGTGTTCCCATGCACCTGTTGCTCTTTTCCTTCTGGGCGGTAGAAGTCGTGGGACAGGTAGGGTGGCAGGTTCCCTTCCATAAGAACACAAGAATTAGGAGCAGGAGTCGGCCATACGGCCCCTCGAGCCTCCTCCGCCATTCAATAAGATCATGGCTGATCTTTGACCTCAACTTGACTTTCCCGCCCGATCCCCATATCCCTGAGGGACATTAGTGAACCAGTTGGGATTTTAATGACAATCCGGCAGCTTTCATCGTTACTTTGTTTCTAGTACCGGCCCCACAAATTCCCAGATTCATTGAGCTCAGTTTCACAACCTGTCTTTGTGTTTTTGTGGGTTCTCTCTCACGCTTCCTTTTTCTTGTTTTATATTCATTTTACAGGGTATTCGAAGGGCAGGATTTGTAGACAGGAAATTTAACTCAAACATCACATCAAGATCTGACAGAGTCACTCAATTCATCGGGACCTGAATATCATCAAACATAACATGGAAGCAAAAAGTACCGTTCACAGTGGGGAGAAACCGTACACGTGTTCTGTGTGTGGACGAGGTTTCAGCCGATCATCTAGCCTGTTGAGACACAAGCGCAGTCACACTGGGGAGCAACCCTGGAAATGTGGGGACTGTGGGAAAGGATTCAATTACCCGTCTGAGCTGGAAATTCATCGACGCAGTCACACCGGGAAGAGACCATTCACCTGCTCTGTGTGTGGGAAGGGATTCACTCAGTCATCCCAACTACAGGGACACCAACTTGTTCACACAAATGTGAGACCTTTTAAATGTTCTGACTGTGAGAAGAGCTTTAAAAGCAAAAATGATCTTCTGAAACACCAGCAAGTTCGCACTGGGGAGAGGCCGTTCACCTGCTCCATGTGTGGGAAGGGATTCACTACTTCATTCAACCTTCTGACACACCAGCGTGTTCACACTGGAGAGAGGCCATTCACCTGCACTGTGTGTGGGAAGGGATTCACTCAGTCATTCAGCCTGCTGAGACACCAGAGAGTTCACACTGGCGAGAGGCCAGTCACCTGTTCCGAGTGTGGGAAGGGATTCACTCGGTCATACAACCTGCTGACACAGCAGCAAGTTCACAAGTGACTGCAGGGGTTGGATTCTGCTGTTATTGCTGCTGTTAATCACATCCAGGACTGAACCCTGTTCACTCTGACAGTTGGGTTCACTCCTGCTGTTGAACTCCACCACTGACCCTGCTGAAGGTTGTAGGCTCAGGGAGTGGGGCCTCCAGGAGTGGACGGTAAGAAAGCTGGGTTTCGGTATCCTGACAAATATATGGCGAGGAACCAGAGGAATCCTTACTAAGGAAATGACTGGGGTTTTACCGGCCAGTGTAGGTCTAGGGGTCAATGATGCCTGACTCCCTGAACTGTCTTACATTGAACCGAGTTCAGATCAAGAGGAATTCAGTTTACAGAAGAATAGAGAGAAATATCACCCACAGTTGAGGGAGACAAAAGCAGCCATTCGAGAAGCTCAGAGATCTTTGAAAAAGAAGATGGTGCTCAATTGTGGTAATAATGGTAAAATCTTTCCCAGCTCCGTCAGGAGACAGAATCCCGTTAAAGATGGTTTCGGGCAGGGCTGGGCAATGATTTGGGCTGGAGGGCCACTTAACAAGTTGTGGTGAGCTGTTGAGGGCCGCACACCAATGTTGCCCCTAAGGTGCGCGGCTGCACGGTGGCGCAGCAATGGCAAGGCCCTGCGCAGGCCGCTCACCAGCTCCTGCTGCTGGGAGAGAAACCACGCAGCACATTTAAAGGGACCGCGCACATTGGTGAGAGCAAAGTGTTCAGTTGGTGAATCGGAAACAGTCCGACTCTTAGTGTTGAGCATCGCACCACTTCTACCCTCCCAATAATTTATCAACATCAATTCAGATAGTCCTCAGATACTATCTTAAATACACAGAATGTGGTGTAAGATAGTAAAATCTGCTGTTACTAAATGAATGAAATGAGTGATTGATCGATCGATCAATGGATTATATGTTGGACTGAAAGTCCACGTGGCTGCTTGGCCGAGCGGCTCGAGTCTTTTGAAGCACAAGTAGCTCTTTGTGGACACTGTTTCTGCTTCAAAAAACTGAAGGACATCAGAAGCCATTAACGGAGACGGGCACAGTATGCCAGCTCAACAAATGGCACCAAAGAATGGTGGGATGTGAGTTAATGCCCATCCCCCCTCACACTGTAAATCCTTAATCTCCACTGGACTGTCGGGAAGAAAGAGGGGGGTCAACAGAAAGTGAGCGTGTCCCCACAAGGAAGTCCATTTGGAGGGTGAGACCCCACGGGTCACAGTAGAACGGCAGGGTCAGAGCAAGCTGCCCACCTGTTCCCTCAGCTGAGAATGCTTTGGTTGTGTGCAGGGACCTAAAGAGAAAAAAACACACCACAAAAAGTAAAAGGTAAAAGAAAACTTCAAAGGATTTGCTTAAAGTAAGAAAATACTATATTTGTAAAATAACTGCAGGTAGTTCTTTGGCTAAACTCTTACTTAGTCAAACAATCATATTCCAATAAGTGATATTGCAGCTTGCTGTTGATGATAATTAGAGATGTACTTTGTCGATAAATAGTGTACGAGGTTAAAAAGCAGAAAGCTTCCCATTTGGGGATTCGTGTTGCTGCGGAACTGCTCAGGCTGTTTCCATCATTATTTTATTGTCCTTTTGGCCATTTTTAGCAGTTGTCCTTCTAGTTCAGATATGCTGGGGGTAATTTGAACCTCTCCCACCTGACGGGATTGAATTTCCTGCCCGTTTTACACCTTCCCCGATTTTGCTCTCCAATGATTTCAGTCGAAAGTGAAATCGGGCGGGTGTAAAACAAGCGGCCGATCTGATCGCATTAGTTTCCCGCCGGGTGCGAGGTTAAAATCACCCCCTGCTGTTTCCAAACACAACCCAAGCAAATTTCTCCTGACAATAGTTTGGTTCTGATCCTTAATAATGTTCCAGCTTATTATTTAATTATAATTCCAATTATCACCACAATTGCTTTAATTCTGACATTTGGCCTGTGATCTGACAGCAAAGCAGTGATCTCTTCACATGCAGTGAGCCAATGGGAACAAACTGGAGGTCCATTGTGCAGGAAGAAACCCAGACACACGACGACCTTTTCTCTCATTTGAAGATGTGCATTGCTGAAGAGGATAAGACAGCTTGTAATGTGGAGGACAATCTAGTGTCAGGCAGTGTGCTTGGAGATGTCCAAATATTTATCATCATCCAGTCTGGTCCTCCGCATTGAAAACTCTTGGAACATCTCGGATTTGTGAAACATTGAGGTTGATTTTATTGGAAATATCAAATTCAGCTCTGATTTGCAAACCTTTATTATCGCAATGCTCTTGCCATTGAGATGCATCAGTCAGCTGAATAAGGTAGATTTGATATTTTCAATAAATACAGGGTTCAGTTTCATATTTCCAAATATGATTGGCTTCCTAAGTCCATTAAACACCACAGATCAGATCATTCAGTCAGGCTCATTTTCAAAGAAAGGCTCAATTGCAACTGGCACATGGGCAAGAATGGAATGTCGATCCTTCTCTTGCAGCTGATCGGGGATCTTGGATGTGTTTGACGTTGCTGAGATTAGACTTCTTGGGGCTGATTTTCATTCTGGGTGGACATCGGGCAAGTGGTGTGATGGTGCTGCCTGTCCAATGTCCTCGGCAATAGGACCCAGCCATTTTGATGGCTGTGCCTCATCTGTCCAACTGCTAAACCTGGGCTGTCAGGGAGCTTGCAAATTGGAGGGCGGGGGGTTGGTGAAACTGGAAATCTGCCGGCTCCTCCATGGAACAGAGCCAGATACATTGATGCAGCAAATGGCAGATTCCATTTGCCCACCTCTGTTTGTGGTTGTGAGTCCCCTGCTGCCTCGGAGACAATGACCCACCTCCTGATGTTACGTGGGCTGGGTCGCGTCCTGCAAACCTGCTTGAGTTTTTTGAAGAAATTTAACCCTTTTAGCACCGATATCATTCTGGTGAATCTGCACCGCGACCCCTCTCCAAGGCCAATATATCTTTCCTGAGGTTCGGTGCCCAGATCGGAACGTAATACTCCAGATGGGTTCTAACCAGGACTCTGTACAGCTCCCACCTGCTGAGATATCAGCGAGTTCACACTGGGAAGAGGCCGTTCACCTGCTCCGTGTGTGGGAAGGGATTCACTCATTGATCCCACCTGCTGAGACACCAGCGAGTTTACAAGTGACTGCAGGGGTTCGATTCTGCTGTTATTTCTGCTGTTAATCACATCCAGGACTGAACCATGTTCATTCTGACAGTTGGGGTTTGTTCTGCTGATGTTAGTAACCCCTCTAATTGGGCTGGAGTTTAATATTCTGGAAATAAGTCAAATAAATCTGCTTTGTTTCAAACACACTTTGTCTTGAGTCCTTGATGTCTCTAAGATAAGAGGAGACTAATTGATGTCCTGTTACTGACTGTTTCATTTTGGGCCTTTTCTCCTTTGTTAAAGAAAGACTTGTATTCATACAGCACCTTTCACAAGTTCAGGACATCCCAAAGCACTTTACAGCCAATGAAGTACTTTTGAAGAGCAGTCACTGTTGTAATGTAGGAAATGCAGCAGGCAATTTGCGCACAGCAAGGTCCCACAAACAGCAATGTGAGAATGACCAGATGATCTGTTTTAGTGATGTTTGTTCAGGGAGAAATGTTGGCCAGGACTCCAGGGAGATCTCCCCTGCTCTTCAAAATAACATCATGGGATCTTTTACATTCACTTGAGATGGCAGAGATGGCCTCGCTTGAATATCTCATCCGAAGCCAGCACGTCTTTCAGTGCAGCACTCCCTCAGTGCTGCATTGGAGTGTCGGCCTAGATTGTGTTCTCAAGTCTCTAGAGGTGGACTTGATCCCACAACCTCCTGACTCAGAGACAAGAGAGAGAGAGAGAGAGTGAGAGAGAGAGAGAGTGCTCCCACTGAGACACACACAGAGAGAGGGAGAGAGAGAGAGAGTGCTCCCACTGAGACACAGAGAGAGAGAGAGAGAGAGTGAGAGAGAGAGAGTGCTCCCACTGAGACACACACAGAGAGAGGGAGAGAGAGAGAGAGAGAGAGAGAGAGTGCTCCCACTGAGACACAGAGAGAGAGAGAGAGAGAGAGAGAGTGAGTGCTCCCACTGAGACACAGAGAGAGAGAGAGAGAGAGAGAGAGTGAGTGCTCCCACTGAGACACAGAGAGAGAGAGAGAGAGAGTGAGAGAGAGAGAGTGCTCCCACTGAGACACAGAGAGAGAGAGAGAGAGAGTGAGAGAGTGCTCCCACTGAGACACAGAGAGAGAGAGAGAGAGAGAGAGAGTGCTCCCACTGAGACACAGAGAGAGAGAGAGAGAGAGAGAGAGAGAGTGCTCCCACTGAGACACAGAGAGAGAGAGAGAGTGCCAAGGACGAATCTCCCCCATATATAAAAGTGGAAACAAATCAGACCCAAATAACTACCGCGGCATCTGTGTCAACAGTTGTCTAGGGAAGTTATTCTGCAGTATTCTAAATAGTAGATTACTTGATTTTCTTAACAAACATAATATCCTCAGAAAAAACCAAATAGGCTTCCTTCCAAAACACCGCACCGCCGACCATATCTATACCCTTCACACCCTCATTGAAAAACATATACACCAAACAAAAAATGGGAAAATATTCGCCTGTTTCATCGAGTTCAAGAAAGCCTTTGACTCTATATGGCACGAAGGGCTCTATTATAAACTTCTTCAGTGTGGAATAGGGGGCAAAGTCTATGACCTTATTAAATCAATGTATCTGAAAAACAAATGCGGGGTCAAAATTGGAGACAAACGCACCGATTTCTTCACCCAGAGCAGAGGCGTCCGACAGGGCTGCAATTTGAGCCCGACCCTGTTCAACATATACATAAATGAATTAGCAGACATGCTGGAGCAAAGCGAGTC